>NC_056726.1:743503184-743875684 GCF_019279795.1 Protopterus annectens
ACATATACACACACACATATGCTCACACCTAAATATGGGCATCTGTACCAATTTGATTGTGGGTGCTATAATATAACTTAGAATGAGATTATACTAAATATAGCATCAACTGTATTTATTGTAATGGAAAATAACTGTCTATGCATTATATGAAGGATAAATGCCCATAAGGAGCATTCCCATGAATGATTACAACATGGCACAATATGTGTCAGTTCATGACACACAGAAATCTATTGTGCCAGTGTGACAGCCTGACAACATAATGTTGCATGAATGACATGGACAAGGACAGGCGTTGTTGAGCAGACATAAAATAGCAACAACCAAGAGAGAAACAGGTGCAAAGTATACACATAGATAACATGTGTAAATAAAGGAAATGGACTCATCTCACTGTATCATGTGTGACATATGTAATTAATATATTTGTTACTTGCATCATGGTAACTGTAACAGTCAGACCTATCACATACATGGTCAAGGCATATTGGATATAATACTATGCTGCACTGCATGTGTAAGAGTACACACATATACACACAATTAAAGTGTGCCCCTGTCCTTATGAAGCAATGTATGCATTAAGAATAGCACATCATGTAATGTAATTGCTTAAAGCATGTGTATGATGTTAATGTGTGTCATACATCATATATGACCTAATGCCACCTATGACATGATATCTGTGGTGTATGGTCAAATGTATATCAGCTACACATGAAAACAATACACTGTGTTCACACAATTGTGCCTACATATTAGATTTTGTGAAAGTACACACACCATGGTGGCAGCATTACATAACTGGAGAACATGGACAATACTGTGGTCCTGAGGGTTCACCTTAATGGGGGTCATACATCACAAATGGACTCACGTACATTCTTTCAAAAAGAGTCACACATTCAGCAAATAGAACAGTCAGTTACCTTACAGATGCACTATGGGTTGCCTTGCATAAATATTAGTTTGCCTGATTCTGCAAGCAAAACCATCTGTTTAGCAGTGTTATGATTGCTTCTGGGGAAATTAATGTTTATATCTAGAACACATTCCTCACTCCCTCTGTTGCTCCTCTAGCTACTGCATCCGCTCAATGTGTTGTGCCTAGTTTCTGCCTCTGTCCTCATCACCTGCAGAAAAGAAAAAAAATAAGTTTTACCGGTATGGAAGGATTCTGTCAGTTGATTATATACTGTTCATTTTGTAAACATTAACATCGAAGAGTGAAGAATAGTGAGTATCACATGTTCTAGAGCCTTAATATGACATACAAGTTCACATTTTTCACATTCAATCATTGCTGCATCACTGTCATTGTAGATTTAAAATGGAAAGGACAAGTGTATAGAATTATAACATTATATGTTTAGGGTCTATATTAGAATAATGAAACCTCACTTACGTGAATCCCGAAAGGCCGACACATAAACAGTGAACCGCATGAACACCAAACGTCCTTAAGCATGAAATTCAAAATACCAAATTGCCATAGTTGTCCACACCATGTTTAGTGAGGTAAAATGTCAGTAGGAGATTCCCTTATCCAGTATAGCTCCCTAACGTAAATGTGCAATAGTTACCGACCTTAGGGTTAGGGTGCGGGTTAAGGTAAGTGCATATATAGTAATACATTCATATTTATTTTGTTTGGGTAGGCAGTACGTAGCAGGTGGTGGAGTTGGCCTACTATGGCAATTCGATATTTTGAATTTCGTGCTTAAGGACGTTTGATGTTCTTGTGGTTCGCTGTGTATGTGTCGGTCTTTCGGGATTCGCTTAAGTGAGGTTTCGGCATTCTAATATAGAACCATATGTTTATACTAATTGTAAAGAAAGGGAAAACTTATTTCATCAGATTTTAGATTATGTAGTGATAAATATGAATATTATAATAACAGGAGACTTTAATTGTGATTTAAGAGGCAAGCGTAAAAAGAAAGGAAATGATATAAGACAAAGTGTTAGAAGTTATAAGCTGTAAGTTAATACATTTGGACAAAAATTCATGGACTTACAAAAGGGGTATGTATACAACTGAAATAGATTATTTTAGTATCAGATGATTTAGTTATAGGAGAAGGGGGGAGTCAAAACAGGATTTTATGATCATCTTGCAATATAGCTAGAGATAAAGAAAAAACAAATAATATATAAAAACAGGTAAATTAATAAAAAGGATAAAAGAGAAAACATAGAATGGAAGAAGGAAAGAGATTAGTAATATAGCTATGGAAAGATCATTTTACTATGAGAATATTTTATAAAAACTGGTCTGAATGATGGATGATATTTAAGGAAAATATAAAAATGTTTTTGCATCTGCACATGATGTGACAAAAGTAGAGAAAGAAAAATATAAAAGAACATATACCAATGGTTTGGAAGATATAGAACATAATGATAGAAAGTACTTTGCCAAAGAAAAATAATTATTTGAAAGAACTAAAGAAAAAATACAAGAATTGCTATATAAGCAAAGATATTTTTAAAGGGAAAAAGAGAAGTATTGAATTACTTAAGCATATTAGTAAAGGAAGATAGTAGTGTAATGAGAGAAATGCAAATTTAAAAGAAAATCAAAAGAACCCAGGAAAAGATTATGAATAGTGCATTACAATATGCACAAGAAAAAAAAAAGAAGGTAGTGAAAAAAACATGGAAAGTAAAAAGTTAACAACAAAGAGAATTAAGAGTTAGAAAAGGAGATTTCTTTAAATGAGCTAGATAAGGTAATAGGACAAGTAAATGTAGATTCAGCTGCAAGCTCAGATGGAAAAGGATATGAAATATATACAAATTTGCAGGATAGGCAAAAAATATATTTTTAAGATTTTAAATGAATGGTTAAGTGAAGGTTTTATGTATAAAGAATTATGTAGTGGAATACTTAAATACATATGGATGAAGGAAGATAGAAGACAATTAAAAAAACTGGAGACCAATAGTATTGAATAATAATGATTATAAGATCTTTATGAAAATAATACAAAAGAGATTTGAAACTAAATTGGAAAATATTATGGAAGATAGCATATGTAGCATAAAGGAGAAGGGCTTTCAAGAAATTATTAATGACAGAGAAATTGTGGATGACATGAACACAAAAGAATAAGTGAAAATCATGATAAGAGACCTTAATATGGCATTTAACACAGTTGAGCATGAAATATTATGGGTAATAGTGAAAGAATATAATATAAGTGAGAAAGTTAGAAAATTATGTATGTCAGCATATAATAATAATAAAGTAAAATACTTGTAAATGACTGGTTAAGCCAAGAGGTACATATGAAGAGTATTGTAACACAGGGCTATCCAATGAGCTGTATACTCTTTGTATTAGTCATGAATGTGATGGCATGTGAAATAAATTACAAAATGAAGGAGGCAGGGTATATAACACCTGAAGGGTTAGGAATTCCAGTTCTGTTAACATATGCAGATGGCATTATAATAATTTCAAAAAATGGATACAAGAAGTAATAATTTGCACAAATGAGTGTCTAAAAATGATAGGGATGGCTTTAAATAAAGAGAAAAGTAAAGGTTTAGGTGATGTAGTAAAGACTGGAGGTATATATTTTACAATGAATGAAATTTCTGTGTTAGGTATGAAATTTTGCAATAAAGATGTAAGTAGAATTGAATGAGAAAACATAATGGAAGAAATAAAACAAACTTATCTTTACTGGAGAACATATAAATTAACATTCATAAAAAAGGTTTATTTGATAAATTCAGTACTGATGGGAAAATAGCATACATAGTAAGTATATTTATGTTGCCAACAGTATTTAAAAAAGAATTATTGCAGATAACTGTTTCATTTATAGGGGTTCTAGATTAAACCCAATAAAAAGAGTATTGTATGTAAATAAAGAAGAAGGAGGTTTATGATTAATTGAACTAATGGTATAGACTGCTTCATTAAATTTGTACAAAGTGTTAAAGTGACAAATGAAAAAGATGAGAGATTAGCAGTAAAACTGTATCAATATAAATATGATACATTTTGGGTATGGTGAAAAAGTAAAAGAGAAAAAGAGTTTATAAATGAGGAAAGTTAACAATAAAAAATATTTTTGTGGAAAATAAAAATTGATGATATAGAAAAAGATAGAAAAGTATGGTATAAGAATGTAATGATAAAACATTACTATGTAAAACCATGGGAAATCTAACAGATGAAAAAAAATGAAGAGAGTAGAATGTCAATGTTTTTGTTGAAACTAGTAATAGATAAATTGTTGATAAAAGCAAATAATCCATTTAAGAAGAAAAGTGATAGAATGCGTTTTCATTGTCAAGAAGAAGAAACTATGGAATATTTGTTTTTGAAATGTAAAAGATTAAAAAGTTATAGGAAAATTATATAAAGATGTTTTTTTTTTGAAAATATAAAAAAGTGGATAAAATAAACATGGATATGATTAAATATGCGTATTATAAGAATAGAAGTAAATATGTTAAAAAATGCTAAAAAGTTATTTTATGTTATATGGGTTATATGGAATGAAAGAATAAATGAAATTATGTTTAATGGTAAATGGATTTTATCAACAATATTAAGTAAAATCAGATGGTGGTTATGGAAAAAGGAGTTTTGGTCTAACAAGGATGAGAATTTATTATGATTGTGTGTGTGTGTGTGTGTGTGTGTGTGTGTGTGTGTGTGTGTGTGTGTGTGTGTGTATATATATATATATATATATATATATATATATATATATATATGTATATGGGTCTACCTCAACCAAATGAAATTACATTTCAACAAAACATAATTAGGCTACCCCTTTTCCCAAAACTGCATTTTGCTGAAAATGCAGTTTTGCAAAAAATCAAGTTAAACACACACACACACACACACACACACACACACACACACACACACACACACACACACACACACACACACACCCAACACAACACTAACCACCTGTTACTTATATATTCTCACTCTGAGATTGCACTACAGTGGGGAAAAGGGAATATTCCCTTATCCCCACTGTGTCACAATCTAAGCAACAACCTCCTTTGGTGTTCACTATGTTGATTTTTTGCAAAACTGCATTTTCAGAAAATGCAGTTTAGTGAAAAAGGGGTCACCTAATTACATTTCATTGAAATGTAATTTCATTGGGTCAAGGCATCCATACACACACACACACACACACACACACACACACACACACACACACACACATACACAAACACGTGTGTGTGTATTTGTGTGTGTGTGTGTGTATGTGTGTGTGTATGTGTGTGTGTGTGTGTGTGTGTGTGTGTGTGTGTGTGCGTGTGTGTGTGTGTGTGTGTGTGTGTGTGTGTGTGTGTGTGTGTGTATGTGTGTGTGTGTGTGTGTGTGTGTGTGTGTGTGTGTGTGTGTCTACTTCTAAATACTGAAATCTCACAATAATGAAGAGAAAAATATCAAGATCAGAATGACAAATAGTCAAATGCCTGAAAGTTTATAATACCAATTCCTAAAATACCGAAAAGTGCAAAATAAGAGCAATTTAAAACTTAGAGCATCGGAAAAGTAAACTTACCATAATTCACAAAGATCATGTTGCAGTATACTGAAATGTAATAAAAAATGGGAACAGCAAGTTGTATAATGGTTTGGTTTCCTTTTAAGGGTTTTTAGTACTTATATACATATTATAATATGGTGGAATTCCCATACTATGATTGTGTTGTCTGTGGAGAAGTTAATGTAAGTTTAAACTCATGTTGGTGTCTTGTTTAGCGATTGCTAGACTGTTCTCTTTTCTTCAATGTAGTACAATCTTGGAGTTGATAAATTTAATTTGTAGGGGGTGTGGAGGGTGCAGGGATCCCCCCTGTAAAATTGAAGAATAAAGACTTTGTAAGTTATTGTTGCTTTGTACTTTTTAGTATTTTGGGAGTCAGTATTTTATATATATATATATATATATATATATATATATATATTGGAAGGTGTATTTAATAAATTCTGTATTATTAGGAAAATAGCATATGTAGCAAGTGTATATGCAATTCCACTAACAAAAGAGAAATACATTTTGACAATTGTTTTTTTCTTTTCTTTATATGGGGTTTCAGGTTGAATCCAGTGAAAAGAGGCATATTACATGTTAAAGATGAAGTAGGAGGATTGGGACTGATAAATTCAGTGGTGTATGTAGCATCATTGAATTTACACAGGGCAATAAGGGGGGTTAATAAGCAAATGGTTCTCTAGTAAGTGTAATTATAACAGAAAAATATAAAGCAATATGGAGTTTGTTGAGCAAACATAAAAGAGTAAGAAAAGAAATGGATGGAGAAAAAATAACATATCAAGAGAAGTTTACATTGTGGAAATTAAATCTAGGAGAACTGGAAGAAAACAGGAAAATGTTATATAAATATAATGAATGAGTATTATTGTATTTTTCCATGGAAACATAGAGGATAAAAAGATAAAGATGATAAAAATAGAAGAGAATTGTGTAAAAGGTATGGTGAATGAAGAGATTTTCTTAATGGTGACTATCTGTGAGTAACTTAACAGTAAAAGCTAATATGCTATATAAAAAAAGTAGAAGAAAGAATCTATCATTACTGTAGTGATGCCAAAAAAAAAAAAAAAAAAAAAACAGAACATATTTCCAGTCTCAAAGGGTAAAGAAATTGTGGGATAAATTACATGAAGAACATTAGCTAGACTGTATTATGAAAAAAGGAATAATCAATATGGCTATGACAGGTTTCGTTATTATAGTAAGGAATTTGCAACAAAAATGATAGGAAGTTGCTTTATATAATTTGAGCAAGATGGAAAGAAAGAATGAATTAGATAAAGTATAATGGAAAATGGATACTGTCTGAGCTATTAAGAAAGATAAGATTTTGGTTGTTGGAAAAAAGTGGTCGGTCTTAATCAGTATATGTTTGTATAAATGGCAACACAATATATATTGATGTAAGTGTTTAAAAGAATGAAAAATAGTAAAAACTCATAAAAATGTAAATATTATATGTAATTGTAAATAAGGTAACATATATGTGAAGAATGCAAATGTTGTATACAATGTAAAATATGTAAATAACGTATCTAATAAAGGACCCTTACTCTTTTCCATAGAATCCGTGGGATCTTTTACATTCACCTAGGTTACCATCACTTGAGGCAGATGGGGCCTTGGTTTAACATCTTATTTAAAAGACGGCACACTCAGGAGTGCAGCCCCCCCCAACATGCTGCACTACAGTGTCAGCAATTGGCCTACCTGATGTGGGAATAGAACCCAGAGCTTTCTGCACCAAAGAGAGCATGTATAAAAATATGTTTTTCCTCTACTGAATATGCCATGCACAAACTTAAACCTGTAGGACAGATTTGATCTAATTGTGAGTGCAAGTGTAGAAAATACTGGGTATTTCAAACAGAGCCTCTGGATGATATTCAAAGTAATCAAACATATTGAGTCATGATGCATATGCTTTGAAAATGTTCAAATCAATCAAACATTATTTCATAAGGCATATGAGATAGCTGTATGATTAAAAAGAATTCATACTGTGCAATTATACTGTAAGATTCAGAGACAACTAGTGTTGTGTAGTGCTAATGAACACAATGGGCAGGATTCACGAAGCCTCCGTGTAAGAGTTATAACTCATACACGGAGGCTGCAGTTAAACGGAGTGATGTCAGCATGCTCTGCATATTCATGAGAGCATGCTGAATCACACCTAAGTCTAACACGGTCCATGTAAGACATGTGGGGGCGTGTCCGTAGGCTGAGCCCTGCAAGCGGACACGCCCCCAGAAGTGTAAAAGTGCCCAAAGTAGACACCCACAACAGAGTCCACGGAAATGTGAATAAACACAACACAACACATGCCCCTACAGACTATTAAACATAAAAGAAATATAAATGAACATGTCATATTTTTTTTAAATTGTAAAGATGTTTAACCATGAGTCTGCTCGTTTGCGCGGGCGTGCCCGTAGGGCAGCTACAGTTAGCAGTCAATGGGAAAGCATATAAGAACTAAATATGCAAAATAAGCCAGGAAGCAATAGCGTAGCGGTAGAGATGTTGGCTGCAGAGCAGGCATTCATGGTTCGAGCCCCCACAACACCAATATTTTTTTTTGCAAAATAAGCAGGAAACAAGTCCCTGACAAATATGTACACATAAAACCACAATATATGTAAAATGCAATGAAATAGCCCATTTATATTGAAGAAATGTGAGGTAAGAAATGAATAGAAACTGCCAGATGCCATAGCTGAGCTACAGTTCAACAGAGTGAGTGTATGTGCCCGTAGATAAGCAGTGGTTTAACTGGTGCAAAATGATTGCCCGTAGCTGATCAGTGGTTTACCACGCTAAATATATGTGCCCCTAACTGAGCTGAGCGTAATATGCGTGCCGATAGCCAAATGAGGCTTAAACCAGCGTACCCCGTTTGCGCGGAGCTGCGCACCGCGCAAACAAGCTAACCGACGGGCAACGTTGAGCAAGCCGTATCAAAACTGCCTTTACACAGACACACCCCTCATCATGTCTAGACAGTCATGAAAAATAAAAAGCAGTGGCCAGGTTCGAACCCAGGACACTATACACCATAGTCAAGGTACAGAACGACTAAGCCATGACAGCAGTACCTAGAAATGCAATAATAGCTCATATATAGGAATGAATACAAACTACAGCATGACAATGCAGTTTACTGAAGTTGATACAATTCCAAAATGGCCAATCACAGATATGTGCGGGAAAAACGGACTATATAAGCCCCATAGGCGGGAATACACAGCATAAACGATTGTAGAACAGACCTGCAGGCAGAATGTCAGGAGTAGGAGAGGGTAGTCGCTTTCGAGCGCAGAGGTGGGGTGTTGAGGAGTCCAGGTACATGGCCTGGCTCCTAGTCCACAATCATGAGGCCCAACTCATGCAGGGCCAGGTCCTCTGGGGAGCGTACAGGGCTGAGGCGTGGGACCGGTTGGCTCATGAACTCACCAGTGCCACAGGAATTCCAAGGACAGGTGAGCAGGTCCGTCACCACCATGCGGACCTGAAGAGACGCAAGCAGGACCAACTGAACCTTTGGATCCAGGAGGCCCGGCAATCACCCAACGCCCCACCACTGAGTAAGTAACAATGAATTATGCATGTGTAAAGTTAAACTAGCTGAAATCATGGAGATGTGTATTCCAATATTACTTCATTTATATTACAGCTGCAGGTGTCCGTTCTGCGAACCGCAGAGCCTATGGCGATAGGCTGGTGCGGTTGCGCCACCAGGCAGGTCAGTAATCCACTACAAATAACTGTAAAGAAATATAAAAGTATGACAGTCAGCAAAAGAGTGCAGTGTAGCCAGTAAGGAATAAAATCTGCAAGTAACAGTGTGAAAGTGTATGCAAGTACTGCTTGATTACAAGAGTTCCCAGCCTGTAAGTGTAAACTAAACATGAAACTGTCCAACATATATTCTGAAATAAAAATGCCCTGCCTGTAAGAAAATAGTACACAACCTGCAGCAGGATGCAAAGTATAGCTGCAGAAGATGATGAAATCACATGTGTGAAATATATCCCTGTGGAAATACTGAAACATGACAGAAGTGAGACTGCTGGAAAGGATTGTAATAACTACTGTTAAAACATGTTAATAAAGCCTAGAAGTACCATCCTGAATAGTAACATGAAAGCAAGTGAGAGAGTGTGAGAAAGTGTCAGGAATCCAGCAATACAGTAGTAATAACCCCTGAATAAAGTATACTGCAGGCAAGACAGAATTAAATGCACGTGAGACTCAGAACCAAACAGCAAAATCTGTTCAAAGTGTTGCTGCATGTGGAATGTGTATCCCAAAATCTGGATATGTTGCTCCCAGTCTTAAATACGCAGATAGGATGATTGTCTGATATACCAAACATCCACACTTGTCTACAGGTATATAAAGCAAAAGTAGCAGGATGATGTATCTGAACAAAGCTTGATATGAATGTGTATGAAGAACACTAAAATGTATATTGATGTTGCAGTAACAGTCCTATCAGCAAGGTGAAATAGTTAACATATAGGACACTGTAGTTAGAACAGTAGTGTGTATATAACTGTAGCTATTAGAAATGTACAGCATATGTATTGGTATTTGAAGGTGTTAATATTACCTTATTTACCCCACCCTCTAACCACCTATAACCCATTCCACGTGACAATGGTATGTGCAATCACAATTAACACCCCTGGACTTTTGTCCTGTTGTGTCATATATATTTGCATGTCTGTTGATGCATCTGCCCTGTTCATACATCCACACCTGATGGCCTGTTGCCATCAATTAACCCTGCATGTTGTTGGACTGTGTATGTCTGTTCAAATTATGCATGTGTTATGCACGCTGTTCAATGGTGTGAATATCTGGGTGTTTGGTTAATGGGAATACTAATGCATGCTGTTACAACTAACTGTGAATGGTATTATATGTCACTAACCCAAACTGTCATGACATAATGCAAAACATAGAACGACAGGGAAGGCGGGTTTCAGCGGACCCACCTCTCCCACCTCAGCTGGCGAGTGCACCTGGCACTAGTGCCGAGTCCGGACTCTCCTCCGGTGGCCCTGTGCCACCTGTGGGTGGAAGCACTGCAGGGGATGGGGCTCGCCCCCCCTCTGCAAGTGTGGCCGGAGGAGATCCACCACTCACCCTCCATAGTGTCCGGACTGTGGTGCGTAGGGAGATTTGGGACTCTGTCCTTGAGCCCCTACGCCAGCTCGAGGCACGGGTGGCGCAACTAACAGGCATGCCCGTTGCCCCGCCTACACAGCCCCCAGCACAGCCCCGTCCTGGGCAGTGAAGGAACAGTGGCAACTGCCTATGGGTGGGGATATCAGTTCCACTGTTGCCATCTGTGGGCTCATGGGCTCTGGATATCCAAACCTCCGTCCCCGTCAATTGTGTAACCCCCCCACACGTGTCATACACCGCCCCTGTATGCGTCTTGTTTGTCTTGTCTGTTTACCTACCCAGCCTACCTCCCCAGCTGAACCGACTTCCTTCACCTGACATACCACTCTTACCTGAAAAAAAAAAAAAAAAAAAAAGGGCAATCTGTACCCAGAAAAAAATTACGCCCCATACATAGCTGCCCATTCCACACACATGTCCGCTCGACATGGAACCTATCAATTGCAATTGGCTGTACAACAAGTATTATTGTTGTCCTGACACCTCTCCCAGGGTTGGAAGGTTTCAAATGTCACACCAAATTACATACATATGCACAGCTGTTGCTGCTGAAGAAATGGGCAGCTATGGGCCTTACCTACATCCCTCCTGCACATCCCAAGCTTGTTTCCATACTGTCTTACCCTCTTTGTGACCCCTTTTTCACCACTTTCCTGTCTCCCCATTTTCTTTTCTTTCAAAGAAAATAGCGCGGGTGTGCGCCAGAGTAAGCACCGTTAAGCGGTTGTAACCGGGTGTGTGCTGAGCTAACCGCCAGTGCGCATGCGTGAACTCTGCACAAACCAGCGCTAGCCCGGTTACAACTGCTTAAAAGTGCCATAGTCACTGTCATTGACAGGTCCTGTACTCAGTTCAAAAGAAAAATAAACTCCCACTGTCAGTCCCGAACCCAGGACCTTGGAAACACTAGTTTGTACAACCTACCACTAAGCCATGCCTCTCATACCATATCAGTGTGCTAAAATAAATATAACCTGTAAAAGTAGGGATGAATGTAAAGGGAATATAGGATGTGTAGTACACAAAGCATGTCATTTAAAATAAATGTCACAAACAATGGATATCCATAATAGTAGTGTGTGAAAAGAAACAGCCATGCTAGTTGGCAGCCTGTAGATAATAAGGTCAGTTAAAGTACATAGATATATGTATGCATATGTACATATATATATATATATACTTGTAGGAGTCAATGTGCATACACACTTGCTACAGGGAATATGAAAGAGGAATGGAGAATTGTGAATATACAACACAGCCTGAAGCATGAGAGAGATACTAACCTTTACAGTCACAGAACACTGTCCACAGCATACCAGCATGGTTCTCGCCCACACAATCTGAAAGGGCAACGCCTATCACACATACCCTTTTATAGCACTGACCTGAAATCACAGTGAGAACTGCAATCAGTACACAACTGGCTGTATGCAATTAGCAAATGCTGGCCTTCAATTGGTGCAGAGGCCATCACATGGACCTATGCAGATACCTACAAAAGCATCCAGTGCTAACACTCCCCACATGCAATAAATTAATTGCATTGTCTGTAAGCAGACAGAGGGAGGCTGAGAAGTGGAAGAGAGAGAGAGAGAGAGAGAGCACCAAAAAAAAAAAAAACACACACTGTGACTCTCTCTACCCTGAAGCTGTCAGCACTGACAGTAATAGCAGCAGCAAGCAGAAGCTGTGGAACGCAACCAGCTGTGACAAACAGAGGTAATGCAAAGTAGCAGGTTAACAGTGTGCATACTGTGAACCCTCCAAATGTGTCATAGGGCTGTATCCATAGGTATGTCCATGTGATATGTTGTGTGTACGTAGTTCCAACAAAAGGGGATGACCACACATCACATGTCAAGCAGTCATAAGCCAGGATACTGGTAGCATGTGTCTGTGCGTTGGCCTAGCAATGGCTGTAGTGACTGCTTTGAAATGTCAGCCAGGCCCACAAGTCAGGATCAGCCCATCCCAAAGGCACACTGGCTGGGAACAAGTGTCTGCAGGTACCTGATGTCACTGCACATGCATCCCATACTGCATTACCCCATAGCGTAGCAGACCAGGCCCATTATGCATATGATGTGGTAATCCCCAGGGTCAGTCGAGGTGCCCCCTTAGTGTTGTGGGACCACTGTTGCTGTATGCCACTGTCCAGGTACATATCCTGTAGCACGGCCAAGATAAACTATCAGTGTTACATGCGGTGGTATGTCCCCTCAGAGTGCTGGTAGCACACATCCAGGGGGACCACGAGGTGACAGTGATGCTGTGTGTTCCCCTCTGCTGAGGGCGGCCCTCACATGGACATGTGCGATGATAGGGAGGTTACATCCAGCTGTGATAAATATCCGAAAGGTGAGGGAGAGGGAGGGGGGATATGTGCACCGAACATGTCTGCAGGAATGTTGCCAATATGCGTGTGTTTGGTGAATGTTAAGTAGGTGTGGACTAACACAGAGCATATCCGAGGCATGTGGTCCGTATGTGTAACATAACTGAAGAAGGCCTTGTGGTCATCCACAGTGTTTGTGTCTATTACCCTCCCAGAGTAGGCTGTGGCTGTTGTTATGACGGACTGTAGCGTAGTACCAGTGCTGACCACAGATGCCTACCCTTAATGTGAATGTGCTCTGTCCTGCAGTAGCCTCCTGCTATTGTTATACAATCTGCCTCTGTCTGGGGTCCACTGGACAGGATGCCTAACCGTTGTGCATAGGGTCTGGGTTAGACATGTGTGTGCAAGTGTCATGCAATCCGCAGCATGTCTATGGTAAGCATTTGCAAAGGGGTCAGCAGTGTGGCTTGTGGCTTCCACTGGCCCAGTGTGCTGCATGGATACCATCCCAGTCCCAGCAAGTGAATAACTGTCTAACCACATACATATCAATGTAGTCTACTGTACTGGTGGTGGTGGTGGGATATGTATATCCAGGCCGAGTAACGTCTGTCCACAACAGAGTAGTGGACGGTGTCCCACATACAGTACCTTGGGATGGACCCCAGAGTGAGGTTGTGCATAGCACCCATCAGTGTGTGCTGACCGATGGGGCATGCTACTACGTAGTGTGGAATGTGGCAGGTATTGTTGCACAGATATTGGCTGAGCACCGATATCTGGCCATGTACCTGTGTATCCACCACGACACACACACATGCAACATATGGGAGTAGTAGTATATCACTACACATGCATATCATGTATAGTATGTGTGCCATACATTGCTGACATGGTCTGCTGATATCCTGTCTGTGTTCTCTTCCAGGGAGATGGCGCGACAGCGTAACCCCACCTACTCCATTGCGGAGGATGAGGAGATCCACCAGAGCCTGGTGTGGGAGTATGACAACCTGTTTTCCCGCACCAGTCAGAACCAGCAGGAGAGGGCCGCACTGTGGCAAGACCTGGTCCGTAGGGTAAATGAAATTGGCACACATAACAGGACATATGAGCAGGTACGACATCACTGCAGTGATTTAATCTGAAGTGTCCAGCAGCGTGCAGCAGATATCCACAGGCAACAGGTCGCCACAGGAGGTGGGGTGGCCACACATCCCCCCCTCACCAGACTGGAGGGGCTACTCCTAAGTGTTGTGGCTCCAGCCCCGGAACACCAACAGCAGTACACCTGCATTATGATGGAGGCTGGTTCCACACAGCAGCACGACATGGGGTGTGCAGGTAATATGCCATATGTACACCTGACTGTTCTGTACACTGTATCATATGCAATATCAATGGGACAGATGTGCCCACTAACATTTATCTCATCATTTCTGCAGGTCCCTCCAGGGTTACAGAGAGACAGGCCATCCATGCTGGTGAGTGTGTTTAACATAACCTATAATAGTCCTGATAATGCTAGTAAAAGTAGTGTAACTCAGTAGTGCTCTGTGTGTATACTGCAGGGTGTGCATGTGTGCATGTGTGCAGGTGTGTCAGTACCCATGTGTGCATGTGTGCAGGTGTGCCTGTGTCCAAGTGTGCATGTGTGCCTGTGTCCATGTGTGCATGTGTGCATGTGTGCCTGTGTCCACGTGTGCATGTGTGCATGTGTGCCTGTGTCCACGTGTGCATGCGTGCATGTGTGCCTGTGTCCATGTGTGCATGTGTACATGTGTGCATGTGTGCATGTGTGCATGTGTGCATGTGAACATGGGTGCATGTGTGCATGTGTCCATGTGTGCATGTGTGCATGTGTGCATGTGTCCATGTGTGCATGTGTGCATGTGTGCATGTGTCCATGTGTGCATGTGTGCATGTGTGCATGTGTCCATGTGTGCATGTGTCCTCGTGTGCATGTGTCCACATGTGCATGTGTGCATGTGTGCATGTGTGCCCGTGTGCATGTGTCCATGTGTGCATGTGTGTATAAGTGCATCACTGGTAACAATGTCTGGAGAATGTAAACTGGTTCCTGTCTTCATCCCACAGGTTCTGGGGCTGCTCTGGTGACCTGCAACAGGGAACCTGAATCCTGTGCCACGGCTACTGGTAATGATGATATATGTGTAATGGTACAGGAAGGTGTGTCAGGGTCTGCCATTGGTCAGCCAATTAACAGTACACAGCTGTCAACCCCATCATTGCGCACAGTCATCCTGCCTATACATCCTATGTCACCATTGTCCCTAGGTGATGGACAGGATACAGCGGGTATAGACCAGGGTAATGTGGTACCTGTGGCACATGCATCCCCACACAGCAGCCATGGGCAGGGTCCACCGATGGTACCACACAGACAGTTGCCCATGGGTTCTCGTGGGAGCATCCGTGGGCGTACTGCCTCTGGCTGACGTGCCCAGAGAGGTCTGTCAACCTCAGCGATGTTTCGGACTGTCATGCAGGCTCAGTCACGTATGGAAAGGTACACCAGACAGGGTCTGAGGGAGCTCAGAGCATGCTGCACAGCCATGACAGACAGTATGCATGACATTGCGGATGCTATCCGTAACTTCACCGATGTCATAGACAGACGTTGTGGGGACATTTTACAGCAGTTCCACAACCAGATGTCCATGAGCCAGGGCAGTGGTGGGCATCGGCGGCAGTCGGCGCGGACGGCAACAGGCTCGCACACGCCCCCATAGTGCCAGCAGCAGCCCCAGCAATGCTGGGTCTGTGCTGTTATTGGAACGCCCCAGGAGACCACGTGCACGTGGCTCTGGACAGTCCCAACAGGGCATGTGTCCAGTCAACACACTCCCGCTTCTGATGACAGTACCCAGTCAGGCGTTGTACTGGATACGGTCCGTAGCACCCCTGCCAGGCACAGGTACCGTGTCCGTGCACACAGACACTGATCTGTATGGCCTGCCAGGTGCAGTCTGTGGCTGTCCACAAACCCCTGTATATGGCAGCCATGAGGTGGAACTGTGTGCATGCATACACACATGCGGAATGTTAACACTTAGGGCAACCACATACATGCACACACTGCAGCAACACTGCCCCACCCTGTACTGCTGCCTCTCACCAACACACATACACACACATGTCAATTGGTGGTGTCAGTGGCTGACTCAGGCATACCTAATCCACACCCTGTGCATATGATGACACTGTGCCACCTCCTGCAATCTCCAACATCATTGCGGGAACAGGTAAACACGTTGCTGATGCACAGGGTGACTACATAGACGTGTATTAGTAGTATCATGTTGGTAAAAATACAGTGTGCTGCTATGACTGTGTGTGTACCCCAGCATGCCTGCTGTAGTTACTGTATGAATGTCCTGAATTGTTATCTGCACCCATATTACATACCAAAGCATAACAGCTGCACATAATTGCATGCCAGTGGTAAGGTTGTCAACAGATAGCCGCATACATGGGTAGCACAGGGGGAAAGCTAACGCACGTAGTGATATACAATGGTGGACATGTACAGTAATGGTGTCAAGATGCCCACAACAACTATGCCATGTGTATGGTCACGCATCTAGATATGTGTGCAGTACCAATGTTGTCCAGACCACAAATAAGTATGACATAATATTGGTTCCACCATGGCCATCTGTGCTGCGTATTCCTGGGTACATGTTGATAGTGCCTACATATATGCATTGTGACGTACTGTTATTGTTACCCCTTCTTTGTTGTATGATGCAGTACTTCCAGCCCTGTGTACTGTAGCCTTGTTTGCATGCATGTTCGCCTGGGTTCCCTGGAACACTGCTTACACCTGCAATGCAGGGTTACAGTGCTTCTGTAGACTGCTAGTGACATCTGCATAGCGTACCATACGTATGTCAACCTTACACATGACAGAACGTCACTGTCTGTCCTGTACGCATGTAAGTTGCCTGTGACACATTGCACACGTCTTACCCGGCATTTACCCACGTGTGCAGTCATATATGTCAGTGCTATGAGACAGAGGCAGTCCACCCACACATACACACCTTCAGTATGTTGTTCCCCATTGGCCCTATGTGTTGGTACTCACCATGGCAATCACACTACTAGGGTGGCATGTCCAAAGGTAACCTGTGAATCGCCTCTATGGTCCAGTCGTGGTTTATGTGGGTCATGTGTCATTGTCACAGCTGCCACATGTATGCAGTCAGCCATCACCCTTGGCCAGGTATATACAACACATGTGTGGGATGCCACCACACAGCCAATCTGGGGACTGGTCTCTCTGAACCCAGTGATGCCATACCCTGTCAGGTGACATGTCATATATACTACGTACAGGACAAACGTCAAACCCAATCCCTGCTGCTACTAATGATAATACCCCTGAAGATGTTCCTGATAGTTTTGACCAGTCCTTTACTGAGACAGTGCAGGCCCTAGCTTGCCATCTACCTCCTAACTCCCCTGGACCTGAAAGCAGCACCCCTAGAAAACTATTTGCGTCCAGCTGCCAACCAGTCGCCACTTCACTTCTCCGTACCTTGGTTGTAACAGTGAAACCCACTACACTGTGTGCCGATCAACACCCTGCTGAGTACCTATCAAAACCAGATGATGCTATTGCTTACCCCATCTCAAAGGTAATCAAAGGTACTATGTTAGAATCTAACTTTCCCACCATCTGGAAAATGTCATATGTAATCCCACTTCACACAGGAGGCAGCTCTACTGACGTCTCCACTGATAGGCCAATAGCTATACACTCTCCACTTGCAGAGATTATGGTGACTTTCATCATAGACAAGTCATGCACCACCTAGTCCAAACCCGCATTATGGCAGACACTCAGCATGGCTTACGTCCTCATCACAGCACTCCGTCAGGCCTCCTAGCCTTTACTAACACCATAAGCCATACTTACAACATCAATGATATATCCACAGCCCTCTTTTTGGATAACTCAAAGGCATATGATATGGTTGATCACCAACTTGGACTCCGCACCCTGCACAGACTGTCTAGATACTGGAGCCTTCCAATGGTGTCAATCCTACCTGCATGGTCAACAGCAGGCCGGCCTCTGGCAGACCAAACCCTCTAACCGTCTACCTAACACCCTCAGAGTACCACAAGGCTCTATCCTAAGGCCCTTGCTGTCCTCCATTGTCATTAACGACCGTTATACTGTCATCCCAAAAGCCAGCTGTATCCAATATGCTGTATACTCTACTCTGATCTGCTCAGCCACATCTCCAGTAGAGTTATGTTCAGCTACCCAGACCACCTGTAATACAATAGCAAACTGGCTTTCTGAACATCGTCTGATCCTAAATCGCAATCAAACTGAACTGCTGTTATTCCACAAACACGTAGGTCTACCACGTTCACCGTTACCATAACATCAACTGATGGCACAATAATCTACCCTGACCCATCTCAACAACTATTAGGTGTCATCATAGACAATAACCTCATATGTGACATACATGTTAACCAGATTAGCCAAGCCATCAATAGAAAGCTAGGGTCACTTTACAGAATTAAAGCCTTCCTAGCCCCTCCAGCTAAAGGTGCCATAGCTCGCTCACACCTTGTTTCAGCCCTTCTGTATGCATCCCCTCTACTCTCACATATGAACAAGACTGTCCTTAACAAGCACTGGATTTGCTACCACCACATTGCCAGGTTTGCCACTGGCCCGCCTGTTAGGACACATCATTGCATCAATCTAAATCAGCTTGGTTGGCTTGCAATACCCAGCCTAATACAGTATAACCAACTGATTATGGCCTATAAAATCCTGTATAATCCAGACAATACTCCTGCACTTAAATTACAATCACCCCCCTATAACAATCCTAGACTGCTTCGATCCCCTAACATTGTACTACGTCAGACTAGCAAGTCTATTAACACAGCTGGTGATTCTCCCTTTGCAAATCCTGTAAGTAGATCCCGGAACACACTTCCAGCTGATATTACCCTAATGTCCACCTTAGGTCATTTAACAGTAGACCCAAACAACATTTGTCATGTAACTGGCTATGTCAGTGTATCAGGCCTGGCTAACTCGGATGTGTAACCTGTGTGAACCACTGTACTGTGTAAATACAATTTAATCCTGGCTTGTGCTCAGGTCTAACATTAACCTGTGGAACATGTTGGACCTGCTTACTTATGTAATCTCTGTAAATAATCTGTTTGTACTATGTCATGCTAGTATTCTGTAATGCTGTATCTGCTACCCTCGTAGCTTGTCTCCACGGGCCTACCCTGGGAATGGACATGCATCCAGTTGGGCTATCCCAGTCAACATATGTAGGACAAATAAATAAATCAATACATGATATTACAGTGACGACAATACCAGGCAGACATTGCCACACACTGACAGCATGCTGAACACACTGGGGCATACGTGGGGACTCAGACTAGCAGCCTGCCTGTGCATCACACACCTCCGCAGCTGGCACACAGGCATATGTGCCGTCGGAACAGAGCACATGCCACACATGGCACGCACATCCCCTGTGCCACACACCCACAGCCTGTAGGGCTACACAACACACCTGCTACAGACGTGTCAGGTACCTGTCATGTGTGCTGCACTGGGGTCCCGCTCAACAGGCTGTATCTGGTGAAGGGCACAGTGATATGACTCAGGGGCAATATGGTCCACCACAGCACACATGCATACAGGTCAGACAGAGGCATGGACAGATATGACTCACTCATTGACCATGCCAGTGTGGCTGCCTGGGACATACCTCCCTGGACTACATGATAGGGAACATAGAATGGATCTCTCAGCATGTGGCACAGGCCAGTATGAGCCTGATGTTGGTTGCCAACATACTCTCCCCAGGTATTCTACCACTATATGTGGGAAGGCTGTTGTATGTCTACATTATGCTCAGTCTCCACTGTCATTCACAGGGTATCCACTGGCTGTCAACGTGTGCTTACATGCTAGGGAAGCCACATTGATGTTCACGGGTCATCTTGCACGTGACACACATGGCCCGATGTATACTGGCAAGGCTCCTTGGTACACACATACTGCCTTATGCTGCAGGACATGGTTTACATAGCGACCTCCATGGGTATCACACAGGTTAGGACACTAACAGTGCTGCTACACAACTACAGCAGTGTACACCGGAGGATGCATGCACCGGACACTGCCCTCAGCACGATGAACTGCAGTGTCTGTGCAGTACCAGATGCATGATTCATGGCTCACAGGTGTTACCCATCACTGACAGGTTATGCCCCTTACCATGCCTGTCGTCCCCTACACATGTAACACACATGGATATTGGTGTGGTATCCCAAGTTAACACAGATACACACACCTCCAGGTTGTTGGCACAGCACAAACCATCAGGGCCTACTCAAGTGCAGCTGACAGTGTGTCGGACTGCCATCTGGTTCATAGCATGGCACACACAACCCTCACATACACAGGAAGACCACCTATCCTCCATAACAACACCGGCAATATGACAGTCCCATGAACTGTGTTTATAAGGCCATACTGCATCCAGCCGAACATTGTGTGTGAGCATTACTGTAGCTACAACACTCTAGTTGAAGAGTTCACAGCATGTGGTCACCGAAATGCAGTGGAATGACATGTTACCACTACCACAACAGGTGGGAACATACAGCACCTGTACATTGACTACATGTACACTATATGGGCCAGACCAGATGTGTATCCCCTGCTGTAGGTCTTTCATCATAGACACCCACACTGTATAGGGACATACCACGTGCGGACCCTGCACAGTAGGACACACAGTCATATTGGTATACATTGCTAATACCATTTATCCACACAATGCATGTGTCAGACATGGTAACTACTGCAGGTCACAGGTATTTCTGTGTATGTGTCACACACATACATCATGTGTGCAATGCCATTGCTGGGTTAGGCAATGGCATGCATTGGTATGTACACACACCCGCACAAGGTCATACTGTGTGACACAACCACACGTGATAGTTGTGGGTTACCCAAACATGCCTATCTGTACTCTGACAATGGTAATAGACACAGTAGCTGAGCACACTATTGGCATTACTAGCCAACTAGCCCTGTCTGGCTGTGCTGATAATGTGGTGACATCCCCTGTGTTTACTGGTGGGGTATGCAGCATCTGGTGTATAGTAGTATTTGCCAAAAGGATCTGTTCCCTCACAGTTGCATTTACACACACCCTACTACCCCCACACACATGCAAACTTGCCATATGCAGGATTCATTCCCCTACCTACCTATGTCATGACACGTGAGAGGGACGCATTAGCAAAGCGCACTGTTTGGTTTACTAGATAGTTCCTCGTCTCTGGCTATACTTAAAGGGTGCTGACAACATCAGTACTTTGAAAGGGTAATGTGCATCAGGTAGTGTGATCACCTGATTGCCAAAACTAACATGTTTTTCATACGGAAATGTACACACACACATGTCTTTACAGGTTTCAAATTCCTACCTAATTACATTACGATACACAGGGGAAACACATTAGCAGAGCGCGCTATTCGCATTACTGGGAGGCTTCCCTTCTCCTGCTGTACTTATAGGGTGCTGACATCATCTGTGTTAAGAAAGGGGCGTGTGCATCCTGTAGTGTGTTCTCCCAGTTGGCAAAAGGAACATTTCCCTCATACATATGTGCACACACACAATAACCACCCCCCTCCAAACACACACACTTGGCAACTGCAGGATTCAAACCACTACCTAACTATGTTATGACACATGAGACGGATGTATTAGCAGAGTGCGATATTCGCATTAATAGGAGGCTTCCCTTCTCCTGCTGTACTTATAGGATGCTGACATCATCTGTGTTAAGAAAGGGGCATTTGCATCCTGTAGTGTGTTCTCCCAGTTGGCTAAAGGAACATTTCCCTCTCACACACAAAAAGCCCACTCACCCACACACATAGCATTTGCAGGATTCAAACCCCTACCTAACTATATTATGACACTTGCGGGCGACGCATTAGCAGAGCGCACTATCCGAATTACTGGGCATCTGTTCTGCACCTGTAGTATTTCTAGGGTGCTGACATCTTCATTTCCACAGAGGTTTGTGGTTGTCGTACTACCTGTCAGATGGGGGATAGCATGTATATGCATTTGCAGCCACCTACATCAGGGTCAGGTGTGCACATCGCACTGGCAGGTTATGTTCTATACCATGCTTTGGGACCACAGGACCTGTAACACACAACACTACCAGTCCAGCACACCACACCCACATCCAGGACACAAACCTAGCTTCCCTGGGAACAGTGCCAGGATATGCAGGTATTCACATACACCATTCCAGTTGTTAACATCAGGTACAGGCATATTGTGTGTGAGAACTACTCAGGCCTCTACCACTTTACCCTACCGCCACTACAATTTGTGGGTCCATGTGCTATGGCAGAACCACACACCACAGACACATGGGTTAATACATATTGCACCTGTCCATCTGCAACGTGGGTACCCACTGTTCCACACCAGAGGTAGACCACCATTGTTGATACCTGCCCATGTCCACCTTTCCCTGGACATCCATATCCCATCTCCACCACCAGGTAAGGTTGTCACTGCACACAAACTGTGTTTAGCACATGCAGACTCTACACTTGTGTAGACTGGGGTGAGTGACTTCAGAGGACCCATGCTGGAGGACTATACTGGCCACGCAGCATATTCCTTGACACTTGCATCCTATGAGCATGTGTACAGTTTGCATTGGTCATTCAGATATTGGCAAAAGCTCTTGCTACCCCCATAGTGCCTATGTTAGGCAGGGCTCAGATGACAAACCCACCTTCATAGGTATCACAAGGGATAAGAAACTAAGAGCAATGCTACCCAACGCCAGATATCTAAACCTCCAGATGCATGCACCCAAAACACTCCTTGGCATGGAAAACATCGATATCTGTGCAGTTACAGGTGCCTGGTTCAGGGCTACTGAGAGCACACCAGCACTACCGGGTTTAACCCAGTTGATTTCTTTGAAACAGTCACCAAGGCCATTGACGAGGGGAAGGTGGTTCACACAGCCTACCTGGACCTTGCAGAAGCCTTCACAACAATACCCCACTTGGGCATTCTAGAGAAGGTCACCAGCTTAAATATAAGGCCCTATGTCACTAGATGGATTGCACAGTGGCTCAAGGACAGATACCACATGGTTAGCATTGCTGGAGCCATGCCAGACCCCACAACAGTTACGGGTTGTGTCACACAAGGCTCAGTCCTGGGACCCTCTTGTTTGGTATATATTTCTTGGAGGTACAGGCCAACACGGACGGACTGTGGCTGTCCAAATATGCAGATGACTGCGAACAGGCCACCATAATCGCCTCTTCAGCTGATACAAGCATCTTTCAAAGGGGCATCATAGCAATAGACAACTTGTGCAAGAGCCATGGCCTTCTGCTGAACAGTGTTTAGAAAGGGGAATGTGCATCCTGTAGTCTGTTCACATAGTTGACAAAAGGGAGATTGCACTCACACACACTACCCCCCTCAGACAAACACACACTTGCCATTCACAGGATTCAAACCCCTACCTAACTATGTTATGACACTTGAGACGGACGCATTAGCAGAGCGTGCTATTCGCATTACTGGGAGGTTTCTTTTCTCCTGCTGTACTTATTGGGTGCTAACATCATCGGTGTTTAGAAAGGGAATGTGCATCCTGTAGTGTGTTTTCCTATTTGCCAAAAGGGACATTTCTCTCACACACACAAACCCCCCTCAGACAAACACACACACTTGCCATTCACAGGATTCAAACCCCTACCTAACTATGTTATGACACTTGAGACGGACGCATTAGCAGAGCGCGCTATTCGGATTACTGGGACGTTTCTTTTCTCCTGCTGTACTTATTGGGTGCTGACATCATCGGTGTTTAGAAAGGGAATGTGCATCCTGTAGTGTGTTTTCCTATTTGCCAAAAGGGACATTGCTCTCCCACAGACTTACACACACACCAACCCCACTCACACACACTGAGCATTTGCAGGATTTGAAACCCCTACCTAACTATGTTATGACACTTGAGACGGACGCATTAGCAGAGTGCCCTATTCGGATTACTGGGAAGTTTCTTTTCTCCTGCTGTACTTATAGGGTGCTGACATCATCTATGTTTAGAAAGGGGAATGTGCATCCTGTGGGGAGGCAGACACCAAGCACACTCTGGCTAAGCTGTCATTCCCTAGGGCAAACAGCCTAGTGTTGACCTCTACACCCATATGTTTAATTGTCAAATGCACATTATTTGTTGCTGATAGACTGTTTGCACATCTTTATTGCCATAGCATTCCCTGTTTGCATGAACAACTTGTGCATCTGTGGAAGATGTTTGCATATGGGAGGGATCCACTATATCACGTATGTCTCTGTAGTCATTTAGCTGTGTGCACTGGGCAGACTGCTATAATGTGGTTGGTTCCTGGAATACAACATAACAATACCAGCTATGTGTGTCCAACTGCTACACTGAGATTTGGCCTAAGTGTGTGAGCATGCCCAGTTCAGCCTTCCCATGGCATGTTGTCAATGTGTGTGAGCATGCCCAGTGTGAGCATTCCATATATTGGACTCTGCAGCCCACCACATTTGTGGATGGGTGTGAACTTCAACAACTATCACCTGTTTATGGTTGTGTGTTGTGTGTCATGTTGTGTAGTTACGGTACAACTGCTTTGTGTGTGAACACAACAGGGTTATACTGTGCCTGCAGTGTTTGCATGGGATACTTTGCATACAGTTGTCAACATCCTTTCACACTGCCCTACTGTATAGTGTACTGGTAGTACTTTGACTGTGGTGGGCAGTATCCTAGGCTTTACTGCTATCACTGCTTTACATTTCGATAGTGGGCACAACAGCCTGGTTACGGGCCAGTTGTGTACATCTGACCATGTTGCATTCTGTTCAGATATGAACTACTTAAACCAGGCTTGTGCAACATTGGTAGTGTATTCCACAACATAGGTGTACATTTGCAAACACTAGCGATGTGCCCTAGTCCATGTGTAATGCTAGTTGGAGAGTATGTTTGTCCTTCAACACACATTGTAAGTGGAGTTTGCCATGACATATGTCATGGTTAGTATACTGTGCCTCTGTCTACCTGTGACATGACAGTGGTACCCAGGATAAATCTACCATCTCCCATCCACTCATCAGGATTCCTATTGAGGAAGATTGATATGTGACTCTATGGGTAGCCTGTGCTGGGGGTGGCTTCTGTGTTATGGAGCATGCAGTACAGCTTGTCCTATGTAAGTCAGTGCTGGGATTCAGGTATCTCATGTGCATAGCTCACTGCCATTCAGATTGTACAAGGTGCAGCATGTTTATTGATGCCAGCAACACAGGCAACACATGGCATCTGTGCAAGCTCTTTGATACTCCTGATGAGGTACTGTTGGGGACTTTACAGTTGATGGAGGTGTCTGCTGAGGTACATCCCACAGGGGCTATTGTAGTCAATTGTACCGCTGATGAAGGATGACTGCAGAGCCACAATGACCTCCCCTTATCTAGATCTGACAGCCTTCGTGATTAGGTGGGTATATGGTATGTTCCTGTAAACAGTACAGCACATGTTTGTCCAATGCAGGATATCTATCACCTTGTGTCCCCAGGTCTCTCATTACATGTTAACTACATAATGGGTTAACACATATGTGGTAATTGCTGGGCACTTACTGTATATCGACAGGGGTTGACTATACACATTTCTGCACTTAGCTTGCTGACATGGCTATGGCACCAGTTGTCTGTTTCTATGTGGCCCTTTTGTGGGATGCTTGTGTCAGCTGGTGGATCATATGTGGTGAGCAGTTTGTAGTCCTCTGCAAACATGTTTGGACACAGTCCTTCCATGTTTGCCTGTACCTATGGGACATATATACCAGACGGGGGAGATCCCAGGACAAAGCCTTGTGGGATGCCAGTTATATCTGGTGTGTAGTCTGACATGGCTGCAGCATGTCTGACCATGTCTGTTCTGTCCTTGGTCTGGTTTGCAACCCCTCTACTGACATGTGGGTTTATATGTAAGCTGGTGAGTCTATCTATAATGAACACGTAGGGTATTGTATAGAAGCCTTTGCAAGGTCCAGATACACTGTGTGGAGCATATTGCCCTCATCAATGACCTTAATGGCTGTTTCAATTGAGTCAAACATGGTTAGGGGCAGGATCTGCACTTGGGAAGGCCACACTGGGTTGGGTCCGGTGTCAGTAGGTCCCCAATATCTTTATGTCTGTGGTACATGCTGATCCTTTCCATAGCTGTGCAAACCGAGCTTCTCAGGATTATGGGGTAGTAGTGTTCAGTATCCATTCAGGCAACACCTTTGTTGAGAAGGACCACTGTTGTTGTACACTGCTCTTTGGGTGCATATTCTGTGGTAAGGCTGACATTGAGCAGTAGTGTGGTTTTGCATTCCATTCATCTTGGAGTCCATGTTGCACTAAGCCCAGGACAACATCTCATACCATTGCTGCTGTGTGTTTTGCTTTCTAGACGTTGGCTGTTACCTCAGCATCTGCAATGTCAGGAGGCCAGCAGTCTGCTGGGATAGATATTCTGCATTCGGGGGGGGGGGGTTTGCACTGCACCTGTCAGGATGTATGTTGGCAATATGTGTGTGTGTTTGTGATATTTGTGTGATTCAGGGCATATCTGTGAATTCCCAACATGTTTCCTACCATCAGTTGTGAAAGCCTTGGGATTATCCTTAGTGTCCTGTACAATTTGTATCTTCATAGGTTCATAGGGTCATACTAGGTTATACACCCTGGGCATTTGTTAGCCTAGCCAGAGTGTGTGTGGCTTTTGACACCCCTTGCTATGTGCATATTATGGCCATTTATGTTTTTCTTGGATGTGCCTCTGTCTGGACATGACACAGTGAAGACTCCCAGTGTAACTCTACAATCATCCATCCACTTGGCAAGATTCCTGTTGAAGAGTGTCAGTGAGGAGCTCTGCCTAACATGGAATGGGATTCTGGTCCAGGGTGTGGGGAGCCTCTGGATTATGTATCTGTCCCACCAGCACATCCTATTTCATTATTTGTTGAGGTTGACATCTCTCCCTCTCACAGCTCCGATGGATTTGTGTTTTCTGGGGTGGAGCATGTCCATTACTCCTGTGTTGGGCATGGCCTCCTACAACAGGCATGCAATGCCTCTGTGTAGGCAGTATGTGACTGGATTCAGCTGGGGTGTCTACAGCCAAGCAGCATATGACATATATTTGTGACCCTTTATCCTATTGGTGAGGTACCTTTGAGGTCTTTCTAACTGCTGCAGGTGTCAGGTAAGGTACATCCCATATGAGGCATTGTACTGGATTATGGGTGTGATTGGAGAAAAGTATAGGGGCACAATGACCTCTGTTGCCGTAGATGTGACTCCTTTCCTGCTACGGTGTCAAATGTAGACAGTCTTCCTAGCCACATTGGCAATGTGGGTGTCACATAACAGGTTACTGTCCACTTGTGTCCCTAGGTCCCTGGTTACTCTTTCTATACATACTGGTTTACCACCTATGTGGTAATTTGTGGTACCTTGTTTGTTATTTGGTGGGACATTCATACTGTCCATTGTCTTCAGGACGGCTGGGTGGGGTTATTGTGTGTGAGAGTGCGGTCTGTAGCATGCTACAGACTGCACAGCAGTCTTGCCTACAGTTAGTTGCACATGTGTGAACTCCAATGCCTTGTGCATTGTCAGTTACCTGGACGTATGGGTGTCTGTGCTGACTATGGATACTCACCCTCCTTTTATGTTTCGTTCCAGGTTTTGGGGTCATGACACATGATACGTGGTATAACCTGGTAGTGCTGGTGTGCTGTCAGGAGGCTTGCAGCAGGTTTCTGTCACTGCACAGACATCGATGTTCTCCATTCTAGGGATGGCCTCGGGAGCATGCATATTGGGGTGTACACATCTGGCATTGGTCAGCATTTCCCTTATGTTTCTTCCCACTTATGTTTTCTAGGGTGGTGGGTCAGCCTTTTCAGCCTTGCCTACTAAAGGCTCTATGGAGGTGGCAAAGGCCTTATTCAATATTCAGACGCCCAGGGGTAACAGGTGCAGGCCATCCCAAGGACAGCTGCGTGGCTTGTCAAGCATAACATCCCAAGCAGACAGACATTGCATCCCCTTGGAATAACACCAGTAAGTGTGCCACTTGCTATGACTGATCATTCCGTGTTTGTACTGTGGCATTACTCTTGGTAAGGGTAGGATGCTGCGAATGGTGAGTGTCATACCAGCCTGGACTACATAATCAGATAGCTCATCTATGTCTCTTTTCATGTAGTCTAGGGCGGTACATCTCAGGTCATTCACACCAGCATGGACTATGACTGCATCATATTTCTACTTGCTTTGGAGTGACCTACATACTTCTGTTATGTGGCATATTGTGGCAGCCTACAGGTAGCTTACTGTACCCTTTCCCTTGTTCAGTCTGGTGTGCAGGACAGCAGTGTGTCTGACTATGGAGTCACCTATTACAACTGTATCAGGCATGTTGTTTCTCCTTCTGGCCTGTGACTGTTTGGCACACCAGCTTTGTGTGCTATGTGTTGCATGTGCTATGTTTGGAGGCTGTTTGATTGGGTGTCTGCTTTAGAGGCCTCTGTTGGTGTGCTGTGTTTGTAATTTGTGCCTCCGGGAATGTTTGTCTGTGTTTATGTGTTTGGTTTGCAGTTGTGATAGGTCTATGTGGGACTGTGTTTGTGGTGTGTGTGGTTACCTTCTCCTACTGACTTGTTTTGGGAGTACTGGGTTGAGGGAGCTCAGCCTCCAGTTTGGATGGATGGTTGCATCTCTCACATATTTTTGTATTTCTTGGGTGGAGTTGGGGGTTGTCTGTGTACTTGGGGCAGGTGTGACATTGCCTCAGGATTCACAGATTCCACTTGTTGTGGCTGGCCTTAGTGGATTGCATGTGTGGACAGATTTTATTGCCATACTACTGATCAGTGATTACTTCATTGTTCATGTTTGCTCTATCATGTAGTAGCTTCCTCATTCTCTTGTATGTTTTGGTTATGGCTGGTGTCCACCATGCCAGATTTAGGCACTGTGTCTTGTTTTAATTTAGGACTGCATAATCCAAGCATTCCTGGCAGTGTTCATGGAATGGCTGTATTACAGGTTCTGAGGTGTGGCCCATATTTTGCACCTGCACGGACCTTTAATGGATTCCACATCAGTTTGGAGGAGTGCAGATATTGCTTAACACATGTTTTCCACTGTGGTTTCCACTGTGGTCAGGATTTGTATATCCAGTGTGATTACTCTATGGTCTGGTTTTACCAGTGAGCAATACACTTCTCATCTTGACATCCAGTACCCATGTTGCTGATTATCACATCCAGTATGCTTACCCCTCTTGTGGGAGTGGTACGTTGTTCCTGGGCCTTTTGGTTTGTGGGTTCTATGAACCTTTGTCCAACACTGTTGGAGCTAGTATAATGCTCCCAGTCTATGTCTGGGTATTTTCAGTCACCCAATATAATGTGGGTTGGAGGACTTGATATATTCATGTATTCCAGCATAGGCCGGATGCAGTTCCTGGTGTTGGGACAGTAGTCTGTAGCAGGCTATAAACTGGGGGGCAGTTTTAGCCACTGTTACTTGAGCATGGCTAGTCCATGCTGCTTTTTGTTGTGGTACCGACATGGGGGTGTGGTTATCCTTGACAATTCTTGCTAGTCACCCTCCTTTTGTAGTTTGTTCCAAGTTTTGAGGCTGTACAGCACAGTATGAGGTGTAACCTGGTAGTGTTAGGGTGCTGTTGTGAGCCTTGCCTCAGTTTTCTGTTACAGCACAGTTATCAACATTCTCCATACTGGGTGAGTTTAGACTGCATGCATATTGCTGTTTCAACTTATCCCTTATCTTATTCTTATCCCTTCTGGTACCTATGGAGATAGGTTTGTGTTTTGAGCCTTACCTATTCAGGGCACACTGTGGGTGACAACAGCCTTTGCCAGTATCCATACAGCCTGCACTGATAGGTGCATGCCAGTCCTAGCAGGTGGTGCATCATGTCATGCTCAGCATGTCATCCCAGACTGGCACACATTGGGTCCCCTTTGACTAACTGCGATACTTCAGTCAATTGTTGCACTTGATCATCTCATTGTCATGTTGTGGCATGATGCTTGGTGAGGGTAGGATGTTAGTCGGGGTCCTCAGGTGTGCATATAGTACTTGGCGTTACATTACTTAACACATAGCATTCATGCCTCACGTGGTGCTGCAGGGCTGCCTCTGTCAGATGCGCATATTACACTTCCCTGTACATGTTTGAGAGCAGGTTGTGTCACGTTAGGCATCCCTGTTACTATATGAGTGAGTCAGAGAGGGGTATCATTCCCGAGGTTCCTACTGAGCCAATGTATGTGCTATGCGTTGCCTCTTTGCCAAGGCCAGGGCATACTGGGCACGCCTCCTTCTGCCTACTGGGGCAAGCTCAGGTTGTTCCTCCTCCGAGTCACGCTCTGCCTGTGATGGCCTTGGCAATGGTGGGGGGCTGTTTGGCCCGGCCCTATGCTGGTCCTGCTGCAGCTGTTTTCGCAAGATCATATTATGTAGCATAGCACATACCATGACAATTTGGGTACATGTAGTTGGTGTGTACTGCAAGGCTCCACCAGATGTGTCCAGACACCGGAACCGTGACTTGAGCAGCCCAAACACACGCTCTATCACATTACGTGTTTGTGCGTGTGCCTCATTATGGCGTTCCTGTTCAGGTGTGTGTGCATTTCTGATGGGTGTCATCAGCCACGGCTCCAGTGCATAACCTGCATCCCCCACTAGGTGTCCGTGTGGGATGTCCCCATTGGCAAATGTCTGGTACAGCTGCGTCAAATGCCAGATGTGGGAATCGTGATAACTCCCAGGGCAGCCAGCACACACATTCATTATTATGCCCTGGGCATCACACACGACCTGGCAGTTGATGGAGGGGAAGCCCTTGCAGTTTATGTAGGCCCTCCCCGCTCTCTTGATGGTGCTTTGATGCATATGTGCGTGCAGTCTATAGCACCCAGTACCTCAGGGTATTCCGCTATTTGCTGGAAGAGACGCATATTGCTGGCCAATACCTCACGGGCATTGGGGAAATATACATGATCACCGACATGTGCTGACATGGCATCCAGGAACTGGTGTAGTACCCTGGAGGCTGATGCCTGTGATATCCCCATCATATCGCCAGTTGGTCTCTGGAAGGTACCTGTTGCTAGTATTCTTAGGCCAACACATACCTTGGTTTCCACTGGGATGGGTTCCCCTCTGTTGGTTCTGTGTGTGAGGCGTGGCCTGCACAGCTCAACAATCTGCTGCAGGAGGTCTCTGTCCACTCTATAGTGCTCTACTATCTCCAGCTCATGTAACCCATGGTAGGTGACCCTGGGCCTGTACACTCTTCTCCGTCTCCTCACTGTGGGTTGTCTGGCATCATCTGCATTGTCACCACCCTCAGCAAGTCGCCTATGTCTCATTATGACAGCTATGGCAGCCCCTAGCATTTCTGCTCTGAGTTCAGCTTTTTCAGTTTTCACTTCTATTAGCTTACTCCTGTCTTGCAGTGTCTCTTAATGAAAACATCCTGCACTACTGTTTGCAGAGTTTTAAGTGCTGGGCTGGGCTACTATTCTGCCTGTGTAATTGCCTGCTTCTAATTATTTTCACCTGCTAGCTTCAGCAGTTATCCCTGCTAGCTTCCTATTAATTCTGTTGCTTCCTTTTTCCTCTCTGTTTCCTCAGGGGGGAGCAACTTGCATACTATCTGAAACACGCTCACAGTGGCTTACACGCGCGCACACGTGCTTACACGGTTAAGGATCTACTTATTCAGGTTTACACGCGCGTACACCCACGCAAACACTGTTACACGTCTGCCAACAGCCTCCAACATACTCAGACTGCCTTACACCCGCGCACACCCGCGCAAACTGTGTTAAACATCTCCCAACACGCTCCCACATGCTCACACTGCCTTACACGTGCACACACTGCCTTACTCGCGGTTCATTGCACGCACATGTGCGCATGCACGGCCAGCAAGAAACTTTGGTGTAGGTAACAGTGTACACCTTCCATTTCTTGTCTTTCCATGACTTATCTAGTGGCACACCTCTTTCCATGATCTGTGCCTGTCATCTGTCATGTTACACTGGCCTCCAATGAACTGCGTTTCTTTCTACCATTCCCCCCAGTGATGTCACCTATCTCCTACTCTATTCCTCCCCCTTTTGTATCTCTTACACTACTCAGGCCGTGCTCATTTGCTATGTGGCTGTGGGATTCAGTATCCTAACCCTCATTTACATGAGATTGCCTACTAATGCTTAGTTACATGTCTTAGACTCAGCTTCCCCCCTTAGCAACCACTACACGGTGGCCATGTTGGTTTTGGTCTGCTGGTCCCTGCATTGTCATTCCATGTATTGCATGAAACCCACATTTGTGGGTTTATAACCTTCTTTTTTATGTTTTTATACAGCGCAGCCCGTTGGCGCGGGGCTGCGCTGGGTTTAAACATCGGCGATTGCCGAAAAAAAAACCATATTTTTTATATTTTTGCATCGGGTTATCTTGCCAATGGCCACATATTTGGCCATTGCCATGCTGCCTGAATCATATGCAACCTTTTTTTGGAGCTGACATCGCTCCGTTGTGGATTTTGCAGAAATGTACTCAGTTGTCAACTGAGTACATTTCTGCAGCTAAAACGTCTCCTACACGGACTGGTTTCTGCTTCGTGGATCGCTAATATACCTCATTTGCATACCTTTCAGATGCAAGTGAGGTATTTAGCATGTCCACGCCCAGTCCGTGTAAGAGACGTTTTAGCTGGTCTCTTACACGGAGTTTAGGGCTGTTCCTGGATCGCGAGGCTTGCATGGAGTGTTGCACGTCTCTTACACTCCGTGCAAGCCTTCGTGAATCCTGCCCAATGTGTTTACATATAAATCAGAAGCAAATGTATGGTATTAACCTTTTATTTTTGATGCATATGTATCCTCACTTTCTAACTGCGGTGGTGGTGCTGCGGTAGCGTTGTCACCTCACAGTAAGACGTTGTCCTGTTTGATTCTCAGCTAGAGCGTCTTCTGTGTGGAGACGCATGAATGGGCATACCTTCGTTGAAGGTTGTGCGTCAAACCCGGCAACTCGGTACGTAAAAATCTACTGTCAATCATTAGCGGACCGGAGTTCCACTGTGGCGACCCCTAACTGGAAAAAGCCGAAAGATACAACAACATGTATCCTCACTTTGTGTAGTTAGGCTGGGATTAAATACACCAGCTCATGGTTATTAGTTCTGTGTGATGGTGCTTAGTCTGAATAGTCTCCATAGACTGATTTCAGTTAATGCAGCATAAAAAGTCAATGCTTAAATAATAAATAAAAGTACAAAACAGGTGATGCTGGTAAACTGCACTTCCAAAAAATAATTCAAATGCATAAAAAGTAAAGGAAGCAACAGACCATGGCTGTAGAGAATGCAAAATAGTTTAATCCACAGCAAACATAGAATGGTGAGTGCTTTCATGAGCCAAGCCACTTCATCAGACATTGAAACAAAGTATAAAATTCCTTTATATATCATCCTACACTCACTAATTGGGACCCCACCTTAAATTAAAAGTCACAGGTCATTCCATGTGCAAATTAAAGACAGCATATAAAAACAACATATAAAAGCAGCATATAAAACAGCATATAGGAAACAACACATTTAAAAATATGAACCAACATTTTAAAAAACTAAAACACACCAAAGCTATATTAATGTTTCACTTTAACAAGTCTCTTCCTAGGAGAATGGGCTTGATGTTCATTTTGTCATTAAGCCCCCTGCCCATACTGGCCATAAGTCTCGCAATCCATTCAAGTTCTTTCGCCTCAACTTTCAATTTCACATCACCCACCCCCACCAAGGTTGTCCACAGCTCTGTCAATGGCCATGAAGGTGAACCTATGTGTATCACCAAAGGTTCCTACATGTCTAGCTAAGGCATTCATCTCTGCCTTCCTCCCTATATCATAGGAGTGCTCCCACATGCAATCTCTCAACCTCCTGGTCACCATCCCTACATAGAATGATGCACAGGCCACACAATGGGCCAAGTTCACAATGTTTGTACTATTACAGTTTGCAGAGAGTTTAAACGTAAACACTCTATCCATATCAGGATGCTTGAATTCTCCACTACAGTGTAGGGAGGAATTCAGAGATGAATGCCTTAGCTAGACATGTAGGAACCTTTGGTGATACACATAGGTTCCCCTTCATGGCCATTGACAGAACTCTGGACAACCTCAGGGGGGTGATGTGAAATTGAAAGTTGAGATGAAAGAACTTGAATGGATTGTGAGACTTAGGGCCAGTATGGGCAGGGGGCTTAATGACAAAATGAACATCAAGCCCATTCTCCTAGGAAGAGACTTGTTAAAGTGAAACATTAATATACCTTTGGTGTGTTTTAGTTTTTAAAAATGTTGGTTCATGTTTTTAAATGTGTTGTTTCCTATATGCTGTTTTATATACTGTTTTTATATGTTGTTTTTATATGCTGTCTTTCATTTGCACATGGAATGACCTGTGACTTTTAATTTAAGGTGGGGTCCCAATTAGTGAGTGTAGGATGATATATAAAGGAATTTTATACTTTGTTTCAATGTCTGATGAAGTGGCTTGGCCCACGAAAAGTGTTCACCATTCTATGTTTGTTGTGGATTAAATTATTTTGCATTCTCTACAGCCGTGGTCTGTCACTTCTTTACTTTTTATGCTTTAATAATAAATCTGATAATAAAGAGATGCTGTGCCAAATTATGAATGCTATGGCAAGGGACAGTTTGCATGTTCATGCATTTCTTTGAGACAATTTCCATATTCATGAAGATCAGTAGAATGCTCTGTCTATGGCTAAGATTAGAGATGACTTGCAAATGTAGTATAACTCTATTAAAGTTACTCAAACAGTAGAACTGCATCATGATTTTCAAACAGTTGAAAGTATACCCCAAATTCCTGATATTTATTCATGCATTCTGATTTTTTTAATTGCTTAGTTTGTTCACAATGGGAGTTTCATATTACGAGCTATTCATACAAGGCCTACTTGGGTAAGGCTCTAGTGGACACATTGGCGGGATTGTATCTTTCAGATTGTTGAGGACACTTTTTAAGTCCCTCAGGTGACCTGGAGACTGATGCTGGGAAAAGGAGAGATTGATCTTCCTTCCTTAGCTTACTACTGCAATGATAATGTAGAGGTCATCACCAGGAAAAGCTATTTAGAAAAATGGATGGGGTGGAGAGAAGTTTTTGGTAACAGGCAACACAAGTTATAGTTGCTCGTTTTCAAACACTAAGAGTGGACAATTTCTTATTGAAGCATGAGATTTTGCAAGAAAAGCATATTCTCAACCTACTACAAGATTTATTATCAGTATGTTATCAAAATGACTTTTACTTACTTCTGTTATGTTATATTGTAGTCAAATTAAATAAAAGAAGTGCTAGCCACAAAGTTTGAGTAATCATTTTATGCTCAACTCCTGAGACACTTGCTTGGCTGCAAACATCTGCATTTGAAGCTGAAGCTAAGTGAAACTTGCAGTAGTGCATTTAATATTTTGTTAAGTATAAAGTTGCAGTTTTAAAAGTACTGTATTTTCTTTTTTTTCTGTTTCCTAATTCTGTGTTTCTGAACAGTGTGCTCTGTGTCTGTTTGCTATAGAGTGGGTGGTGTTATCACTTCTTTGTTATCTGATATTTAGTAGCCTAGAAGGATTCCTCTGTACATGAAGTGCTAGCCACAAAGTTGGAGAAATCATTTTATGCTCAACTCCTGAGAGACTTGCTTGGCTGCAAACATCTGCATTAGAAGCTGAAGCTAAGTGAAACTTGCAGTAGTGCATTTAATATTTTGTTAAGTACAAACTTGCAGTTTTAAAAGTACTGTATTTTCTTTTTTTTTGTTTCCTAATTGTGTGTTTCTGAACAGTGTGCTGTGTGTCTCTCTGCAGTTAGTTCCCCACCCTCCCTGTTCCTGTGTTGGTATTAGTGTTGCTTGCTCTGGAATTGCCCGCCCCTCCTGCAAGTCTGTATTAGAACACTCCTCCTGAGTCCATCTCATTTGCTCACTTAGCCAAGTACAGTGAGATCATATTCTGAGTCTAGTGTTGAGAGTTGATTTGAGAAGGTCTAAAAAAAATAAATAAATAAAAAACAAAATGTAATTTGCTTTTACTGTATTTGTCTTTCCTCCTACTTTATTTTGCTTTTCTTAAAAGTACTCAATTTTATTTATTCTGCTGCATGTATTACTGCTTGGTAGTAGCCTGAATAAATTGTAACTCTTATTCTAAGTCTTTTGGTTTAAGCACTTGGGCTTCATACAGGCTGTTTTATATTAAGGTTTGTGGTCTGCACTGTTGTGGCAGGACAGGTAGCTTACATCCTTTTAAGCTGGGAATTGCTGATTGAAGGCCCAGTGTCTGCTATTCTAAACGTGTATTAGATCTGGCTTAAGCACTTGGGCTTCAGGACAGTTATTCTACATTAAGAAGGTTTGTGGTCTGCACTCTTGTGGGAGGAGAGGCTGGATTCTACCCTTCTGAGCTGGGAATATCTGGTCACAGGCTTATTGTGCCTGGTTATTTGAACTGTTTCTTTCTGAAATTGGTGCGGCTTGTTGCTGTAGCATAGACCAGATTCAGGCCTGCTGAATCTAGCTTTGTTTGAGCACTGATCCAGGCCATGTTTTTTGGAGAAGGTTCCCATGCACCCTAGTAAGCAGGGGTGTGCAGTTAGAACTGGTCTGATTGAAGACTGCTGGAACAGGGCTCAGTTTTGAGCTTTTTTTCTGGTTAATTGGGCAACTTGTTTAAATCAGTTTGTTTGTTTTCTATTGTTATATATATATATATATATATATATATATATATATATATAGATATATATATATATATATATATATATAGATATAGATATAGATATAAAATTGTACTTTATTCATCTGCTTTTACTGTATTTGTGTTTCTTCCTACTTTATTACTAGTGGCATTGACTACAACTCTGATCTGCAATACATAACAATAAGTATCCTTTTCTATGCATTTAAAATATTTTTGAGTGTATCTGCTTTATTTTCTAAAATATATATATATATATGGGTCTACGACTAATGACCGAAACGACGATTCCCCGACAGGATATTCACCGACGCGAGATGACCGACAGGTAAGTTTACCGACAGGGTTATTTGCCGACAGCGGAAAGACCGACAAGGGAATGTGCGATCGCGACCCGGTAAGTGTGCGATGGTGACGGAGTTAGGAGCGGTCAGGTAAGTGCTCGAGATTGTGGGATGTCGGGTTAGGCTGTGGGAAAGGTGAGTGTGTGTTTGTGTCGGAGGTATGGTTCGGGTAAGGTAAGTGTGTGTTAGTGAGGGACTGTAGTTTAGGGACGGGTTAAGTGAGTTAGGGTTAGGGTGCAGGTAGGTGAAGTGTGCATTAGTGTCGGAGCTTGGGCTAGGGGTGGGTTAAGTGAGTTAGGGTTAGGGTGCAGGTAGGTGAAGTGTGCGTTAGTGTCGAGCTTGGGCTAGGGTGGGTTAAGTGAGTTAGGGTTAGGGTGCAGGTAGGTGAAGTGTGCGATAGTGTCGGACCTTAGGGTTAGGGTTTGGGTCAGGGCTAGTGTGTATGCTATGTAGTGTAGTGTGTTGTTTACTTTCCGTGTGTCGGTGTAATGATGTTCGGTGTTTTGCGTTGTCGGGTTTGTGTGATGTCGGTTATTTGGCGGTGAGTTTTGTGTCGGGAATCGTGTCGGTGTTTAGTAGTAGACCCATATATATATATATATATATATATATATATATATATATATATATATATGCTTGTTTCCCACCTTTCTAAGCTAGTATAGCCCAGTTTTCTGGTTAGTGCTGAATTCAGGGCTGTGTTACAAATCTCTGTGTTTGCCCATACCTTACTTGGATAGAAGGAAGTTCTCTGTTCACCTGTGAGAGAGGGAAGCTTTGAGCAGCCTGTTTGTCCCTGGAGGAGTAGTTTCAGCCCAGAAATTAGTAGTTTATTGGCCATTTTGGGCTAATTTCTATCTCTTTCATTTCCCTGCTATAAATACTATATTTGCTCAGTTTTGCATGATGGGCAGAGCCGATTAGCTAGGGTAAAACTATTCCCGGCTCCACAAAGTCTCCTCTTCAATTTTTCCCTTGGAACTAGACAAACTTTCAACTTAAGCACTCAAGCCACTCATTTCTCAGCCTGGCACTTACTCAAAACTTACAGCAAGCACTTATAAACCGTAGCACTAGACCCATCTGTACTGTACAGAAGGACAAGGCTCATTAGACCCTCCTGTACTGTACAGAAAGACAAGGCTCTCTATTCGACCTTACCAGCCATCCAGTAAAACAGTTCACTGTACCTATTCAGGCATGTCCAAAGGGCAGTTTCAGGTGTACTCTCCAGTCCAACTGGTGAATCTGGGCAATTTGAGGCAATGTTACAACTGCCTCATGTACACAGACAACCCACTCCTCCTACCACCAAACATTAATACGTGTGAGAGATGCAATTATACAGCCAAACTGGAGGCTAAGCTCTTTCAACCCAAGACTGGATCAGACAGTCAAGAGGAGAAGGGAGATACTTGCATCACACCACCAGTCTCACATAAACCTATTAAAGGAGCACTGGAAAAAACACACATAAATACATGAAAACATACTCGGAGGCTCTGAATAAAAATCTGCAAAACCAACAGAGACCTTCAAAGCAAACATCCAAGCAACCTCCACCCTCCAACACAAACCATGAAACACATGCTTCACAAAACCAGTGTGCCATGCAATCACAGCCCTTAAGGCAAAATAACATACCCAACATACTAGTAATAGGTGACTCTATAGTCAGGCACACTGACGCCCCACTCACTAGGCTGAATAAGGAGAAGGTTACTGTTATCTGCCTGACGGGCGCCAGGATCTGCCACATAACACAAGCACTCAGGTCACTACAGACCAAGTACAAATATGACTCTGTCATTGTCCATGTTGGTGTGAATGACCTGAGCTGTACATCTCTGGACTACATGAAAAGAGACATGGAAGAGCTCTCTGATCATGTAGCCCAGGCCGGTATGACCCTGAACCTGAGTAGCATCCTGCCCTCACCAAGAATGATACGGTATAAAGAAAAGATTCTCAATTTCAACAATTGGCTAAGTTTCTGGTGTCATTCAAAGGGGATCCAGTGTCTGTCTGCCTGGGATGATATGCGCGACAAGCAATGCTGCTTCGCTAGAGACGGCTTGCACCTGTCACCTTTAGGCTTTCGAATACTGGCCAAGGCTTTTGCCACCCCCATAGTGCCTTTTTTAGGCAAGGCTCAAAAGACAATCCTTCCGCCATAAATAGCACAAGTAACAAAAAACTGAGGGTAGTGCTACTCAATGCCAGAAGTCTGAACCTCAAAATGCATGCACTCGAGGCACTCTTCAGTATGGAGAAAATTGATATATGTGCAGTAACAGAAACTTGGTTTAAGGCTCCAGAGAGCACCCCAGCACTACCAGGCTACAACTCATACCATACATTTCGGCCACAGAACCCAAACCGAAATACAAAAAGCGGGGGTGTATCCATATTCATCAAGGATACCCACACCTCCAGGTTAGTGGCACAGCACGATGCTTCAGAGATCATCCATGTGCAACTAACAATGGGCAAAACTGCAATTCAAATTGTAGCTTACTACAGATCACCCACCATGTCCCAGGACCCCATTCCACATTCCTGGAAACACTGGGAAACATAAAGGTCCTACCAAAAACCCTAATATTGGGTGATTTCAATTATCCAAACATTGACTGGGAGAACTACTCAAGTACTAACTCCCTTGCCCAACATTTCCTAGAATTTATAAACTCAAATGCCCTGGTTCAAATGGTCAACACTCCCATCAGAGGTGACAACATACTGGACCTGGTCATCACCAACATGGGCAACCAGTGTTCCACACCGGAGGTCAACCCCTCGCTGGTTAGATCTGACCTTAAACAAATCACTTTGGATATCCACATTCTGCCCCCACCCCCAGACAAGAAAACCACCGTGAATAACTTTTCAAAAGTAAACTTCACATTACTTAAGACCGAGGTGGAAAGCTTCAAAGCCCCCATGCTGAAGGATAATGCTGTCCAAGCTGCAAAAATCTTTACTAAGGCATTCTACAGGCACCTACAAGAATGCATGAATCATGCCATCCCAAGCAAAACCAAAACTCACTCCTCCAAGAAAAGGAAACCAGTTTGGTGGACTACTGCCATAAACAAGCTATACAATAGAAGGAGGAAACTAGTACAGAAAAGAGTAAAATCCCAAGAAGGGAAGACATCCCTGATCAGTATCAGCATGAAACTACGATCTCTCATAAAATCATCCAAGGCGAGCTTTGAAAGAAAAATTGCCAAGGACTCCAAAGATAACCACAAGGCATTCTTTAGCTATGTCAAGAATCTAAGTGGCAATGCTCAGATCTGCTCGGAGTTAGTGCAGAATGGCACAATATACACTGAACCGACCGATATCGCTAACATCCTGGTAGACAGGTTCAGCACAAACTTCACCCCCCTCTCACCCCCAAGAGGGCCCATAACCATACCAGAAGAATGTAGAGTCCCTGAAATCACAGACACTCAGGTTAAAACAGCCTTCTCCAAAGCCAAAAGCACAGCATCAATGGGACTGGACGGTGTCCCAGGCTGCATCCTACACGAGCTCAAAGATGAACTAACCCCTCACCTAAACACACTGTTCAAACTCAGCCTTTTCATAGGCTATGTACCCAAAGAGTGGTGCACAGCAGCAGTTATTCCGCTCCACAAAGGTGGAGCCACAACAGACCCCGGGGACTATTGCCCTATAAGCCTGACTAGCTTGGTCTGCAAGGCTATGGAGCACATCATCATGGAACTCATTAACAGAGACATTGGGAACCTCCAAACACTGGACCCTACCCAGTTCGGCTTTGTTAAGGGCAGATCATGCCTCCTAAACCTGGTGAACTTCTTTGGGACAGTTACCAAGGCTATAGATGAGGGAAAGGTGGTACACACAGCCTACCTAGACCTCGCAAAGGCCATCAACACCATTCCTCATTCTGGTATTATAGACAAGCTCACCAGCCTGAACATAAACCCCTACGTCACAAGATGGGTTGCCAACTGGCTCATGGACAGAACCCACATGGTGAGAGTTGCAGGAGCTAGGTCCTAATCTAATTCAGTTACAAGTGGAGTTCCCCAGGGCTCAGTCCTAGGACCTCTCCTGTTCGGCATATACTTCTCAGAGGTACAGGCAAGCACAGGAGGACTATGGCTGACCAAGTTCGCAGACGACTACAAACTAGGGGCTATAACTGACTCTCCAGCTGACACAGACATCCTCCAAAAGGGTCTCACTGAGACGGATACCTGGTGTCAAAATCATGGCCTTAAGCTAAATGCCAAAAAGTGCATAGTCATCCCCTTTGGAAAAAACAAAGTACCCACAAACTACCACATAGATGGTAGTCCCCTAAATATGGAAGACATAATAAGGGATCTGGGGACCCAAGTAGATAGTAATCTCAACTTTGATAATCACATTGCCAAAGTGGTTAGAAAATCCTTCTACGTGGCCCACCTAATCACAAAAGGGTTTGACATCCAGATCAAAAGAGGTCATTGTACCCCTCTACTCATCACTCATTAGACCCATCATAGAGTACAACGCCCCATTTGGGATGTACCTTACAAGACACCTGAAACAGCTGGAAAGACCACAGAAGTACCTCACCAAGAGGATCACTGGCCTCAAACAGATGCCCTATGCAGCTTAACTGAAGAAATTACAGCTGTACTCAGTTGCATACCACCTACTCAGATGTGATCTCTGCCTGACATACAAGGCCATGTCCAACCCAGAATTGATGGACATGCTCCACCTAAAGAAAATCTTATCCCCACAAGCCACATGCTCTAGGGATGTGAACCTCACACCAACAATAAATAGGACATGCTGGAGGGATAGATTCCTGTCCCAGAGACTTCCCATGCTTTGGAACAAGATCCCAATCTACATCAGGCAGAGCTCCTCGCTAACACTCTTCAAAAGAAATCTTGATGAGTGGATGGGAAACAGTAAGTTTACCTCGGGAATCACTTCAGTGGCTCTGCTGGACAGAGGCACAGGGAACTAATCTAAGTGGGTGGCGAAAGCCAACACATTCTGGCTAGGCTTATAAATGCCTTCGGGCAGATAGCCTAGTACCTACCTATGAACCTATGATTCAATGGGCTCAGCATATTTCCTCATTTCTCCACTCTCTGAGACACATTAACATGTATGCAACCACAAAAAACTAACAAGTATATAAAAGACCACTCCAAGCATACTGAATGAAACAGTGTTTGACAGAAAACACACACTCACACAAAAAATAAAATAGAATAATAAAAATCATAATAAAAATTCACATTTTTTTGTGGTTAGCTGTTCTGCATCTCACCCACTCCTCTTACTTTATTGTTCTCATTCAGATGTCATATAAGTAAAAATCAATTGGGACATAGGTAGGCAAATAGATGTGTAAATATACTTGTGTATGTCTCTGTGCATGCACACTCACCAGTAAATGTGAAGTATTGTGCAATACCCACTCACCTGCCACATATACACATGGACACACACACACACACACACACACACACACACACACACACACACACACACACACACACACACACACACACACACACACACTCTCATCTCCTTTCCACAAGATTACATAAGAGAGGCTCACCTTGTCCCTCTTGTTGCATTTTTCTGGTGCAGACCTCATACCATGTGTGTTGACTTGCAATATTTTTCTTTATCCAGTATTTGTAGTTTCAGAGCTAAAGCCTGTAGAACAACACATAATACTTCAAGTAGAATTCTCTGAATATTTTCTGTCCAGACTCTGTCCTTCCATAACAGAACCTTGTATTACTCCGAACAATACTGCAAATAGAGTTTTATCACCCCTCTGTATTAATGGATAATAACTGTTAGGGCTTTGTTGACCTTGATGTACATATTCATATTCTTTATCCATCCATGCTGATATAAGACACGTCTTTTTTACCTTTTGGATACCTCACACTACACTTAGATCCACTTCTTTATTATATTTATTTTTTTTTTACTTTTTCTTCTCCAGTCATGCACTTATTTCCTTTGCTTTTGATTTCTAGATATAGCAATTGCCCTAAGGTTAAGCTGTTATACACTAAGCTGCAACTATGATACTTCCAAATGCTATTTCTACACCTGTTTTAATTGTTACTTCATTGCACATCTGTGAGCCATCAGCAAAATACAAACTGTTCCTACTAAGCTTTAAGCAAATTACACAGAATGATGCAAAATTTCCAGCCTGGTACGGAGTTCTGTGAAACTGATACAAAATGAAGAAGAAAGCAATTCTGGGTGCATTGCAGATGCTGAGAAGTGTACCCTTGTCTATCTACAAATCTGAAGCAATACTAATTTTGTAAACTCTAATCATACTCTGACGTATGAAGAGGGTCCTTATCCATCATGATATTAGAAACTCAAAACATCTGTGGAAATTTAAAAAGAAAGTAACCACATTTAGATTTGAATAAATGCCTTTTAATATGACCATCTCTGTTCTCGTACCTAGTCATGTGTTTTATGTATGTAGCCAGTTTAGGAATGACGTCATGTCTTCTTAACTCATTCACAACTATAGCACTTTTGTTGTATTTGTCCAGTTAATATCCATAGCTCCTTATGGCATCCAGAGTTTTTTGTATCTGGCTTCGATAACTAAGTGACTTAGCAGTTAATAATAGGCAATATTAGAAATGTTTATTAAAAAATTGCACTAAAATTGATAGCTTTAGATGCCCTGCAGTGCAGAAATTAATCACAGTTTGTCATTTGTGATCATAAACATGTAGTATGAATAATACTTTCAGAACTGAGAGACCTACTTGCTGTTGAGGGGTTTGGTGTCGTATGCCATGGGGAGAGACAGGAAAATGCATTGGCATTGTCCATTTATCTCACCAATTACTATCAGTTCTCCTGACTTCAAGACACCTCTTAGAAATTACCTAAACAGAGCCTGGATTTGTCACTGTAATCATCCCACTTGAAATCCTTCTGTTTCCTATTTCATCTATCAACTACTTCTCTCCTTTCTCCTACTAGTCCCTCTGCTCCCAGACATCTACCACTATCACCTCTTCCTTCTTCCACCTCCTACTCTTATTTCCCCCTCACACTGTTACCAAACTAGCTGCTGTAACTCCCTTTCCTGATATTTACCTTTAATTGTCCTTTTCTAACTCTGTTCCTACCTTCCTCCTGTATACTCATCTCCCTTTTGAATGGCCTCTTTTTCTAAATGTTCCCTTACTTGTACAACTATGTTCATATACTTATCCATATTTTATATTAGCATTTTTGTTATTTTATACATTTCTGGCATAATCTGTAATGAGTATTAGCTACTTGCAGTGTATTTTCTTTTTACTAGTTTTACCAGTACTGTGTATGTTTTTCTTGCTTAATTTGTACTGTGAATATTCTATTGTATATTTTGTGTGGTGGAGCTTTTCTCCCCGGGCCTCTGCTGAAAAAGGGTGCAAACTCAGTCAGACTATCCTGGTCAACAAATGTCAAATAAATAAATAAATATTACACTATATTTGAAATATTGCTAGTTGTTAGTAATTATGAAAATAAGTAATATTTCCTCATGTACTTAATATTTCAAAAAACAAGTAACTTATAACCTGCTACCTGGCATCAGGTGAAACATTAGATGTTGTTGAAGAAAGCTATATTTGATATTTGCACTTTAAGCTGCACATCTTGAGAGACATACAGTGCTGTTTATATTACTGATTATATAATTAAGCAGATGTTTTCATATTTCTTTAAATATCTAAATAAACTTGCACCCAGGTAAGAATTTCGTGTTGTCATGTGAAAGCTTATGTCTGGTTAACCAATGTATTCTAAGAATGTATGTCTATTTAGATACTTTTCAAGACATTACAATTTGTTTGTGAAAGTTTAGCAAATACATTCTGAGTTTGTGTGAATTAATATGTTATAGTTTTTATGGAAAGACTAGGATCTGGATTCAATAAATTCCACGTGGGTTCTGTGGGAAGCCTACATGGAGTGTATTCACATACGTGACACTGCCCATTGCATGGCATCTCACAGCCTCACACCATGAATATTAATGATGTGTGCTATGTGTAAGCAAGGTTTTGAGGCTCACCCCTGTTAATGGCCGTGAAACCTGTATATTGAATCTGGATCATTCCAGACAACCTTTTAGTGCCAGTAGAGTGCAAGCATGCGTTTTCTGAAGGATATGACGTATGAAATGGAAATGTATGACATTATATATTGACTGCAATCTTCAGTGATTTCACAATAAACCACACATTTTACAAGGAACAGGCCAAATATGATGCACATATCTGGGCATTCTCCAAAACTCTGGACAGTCTGCCTTTTGTGTTTTACTTTCTTTTTGTTTTCTTTTTTTTTTATCTTGCCAGTATTTGCATGATGTGCTGCTTGGCATAAACATGTTTAGCTGTGCTCACCTGGTTTGTGTAAAGAGTAGCAGCATACAAACTGGAAGAATGGACCACCTAGGCTGTAGACAAGACCTAGACAGCCACACACATAAAGACCAGATGCATTAAATTAATAATATTGTGCAGCAGGCAAAAATAGTAAGCGGCGATGTGCTATGTTAACAGTGACAACCTTATAATAACTATTAAGAAAGCAAATATTATCTCACTTATCCTGTGGCAGCAGGTTTTAACTGTAGATGTGGAGTGCAGATGGTCCAGGGTTCTAGTATAGGGTGTGCAAATTTTGTTTTACTCTTGTGAGATTGCAGATTATAGCAAGTAAGTGCAACACACACAACTGTTTTCTTAACCTTCTTGTGGCAATAGCTGTAAGAACTACCACATAGGCAGCAATCTACATAACACTGGATGCGTGATAAGAGACCTTGGGACCCAGGTAGACTGTAGTCTCTCCTTTGATAGTCACATCACCACAGTAGTCAGGAAGTCCTTCTATGTGGCACATCTCATCATAAAAGGGTTCTCATCCAGGAAAAAAGAGGTCATTGTTACCCTCTACTCGACACTCATTAGACCCATTATAGAGTACAACGCCCCTTTTGGAATGTACCTCACAAGACATTTGCAGCAGCTGGAAAGGCCACAGAAGTACCTTACAAAGAGGATTACTGGCCTCAATCAAATGCCCTACACTGACCACCTCAAAAAACTCCAGCTTTACTCCGTAGCATATCGCCTACTCTGAGGTGATCTCTGCCTAACATATAAAGTTATGTCAAACCCAGAGCTGTTGGACATGCTACACCTAAAGAAATCCCAATCCCTCTGAGCTACATGATCTAGGGACCTAAATCTTGTCACCACAATAAACAGGACATGCTGGAGGGATAGATTCCTGTCCCAAAGACTTCCCATACTCTGGAACAGGCTACCCATCTATGTCAAGCAAAGTTCGTCATTAGCACTCTTCAAGAAAAATCTTGATGAGTGGATAGGAAATAGGAAATACACCCCGGGGATCACTTCTGTGTCTCTGCTCGACAGTGGCACAGGAAAATAACTTTCTTGGGTGGCGTAAGCCAGGGAACCTTGTTGGCTAGGCTTACGTAGGCCCTTGGGCCAATAGACTAGTACCTACCTATAAGAATGGTAGATATGGTCCATTTGAGTAGCACATTTACACAAGTGCCTGTATACCAAATAATCTTGAAATTGCAGTGCTTGCCACTGTTGTGCATCACATAACATTGCGCAAACACAGTGCCTGGTAGTGCCGACCCTCACCTACTGTGTTTGAGTGATGGTAAGTGATGCGCAATATTTTCAAATGTTGCAAAACCAAAATATGTGCACTCTCAGTAAGCAGGAGACATGCAATAGGCAGGAAGTAGCAGCATATAAAATGCAATTGGTAGAAAATGCTCATTAGACATTGAGCTTGAACTATGGCAGGCATGTCTGGAGCTGTTGAAGAGGGTGTACACTTTCAGGCACAGTGCTGGAGTGTCCAGGACTCCAAGATTTTTGTTGGCTACTAGTTAAGGAGCATGGACCCAGGTTGCTGCAGTGGGAATATTCAGGCTCAGAATATAAATCTGAAGCCTGAAATAGTGTTGCCAGTGCCTTAGCCAGTGTGAAAGGTATCCTCTGCACATGTGAGCAATGCAGACATAATTTTGATGACCTCTGGAGGAGGAACCAGGATACCCACGACCTTTGGATCGGGGAATGTCATGCAGGGGACACCCCACAGATGTGTAAGTATCAATTTCAGTGAGTAATTGTAAGAGTTAAAAGCTAAATATAGTCAAGAATGGTATTCATAATGTTGTTCTGTTCTCTTCTGTTTTTTCCACAGCTGCTGAGGAGAGAGACTCAAATGTTTGGTCCCATCCCACATGTCTAGTAAGAATGTGAGAATCATGTGGCATGTATGTATCAGAACAATACTGTCTGAATAGTATTTTAATAGTAATTTGCATAGTAATTCTGTAGTATTAAAAGGTAAAGACTGCTTAGTTGGTATTTAATAGAGTTGTATCAAATTGAGCATGCATATCCAAACTGTAAAATAAACTATGCATGCCTTAGTCTGTAGCACAAAGCAATGGTGCCATATTCTCAAATAACAGAACATATTCTCAAATAACAAAACAAAACTAATGATCTTTTCTCCTTCTAGAAACTCCTCCATTGATAATGCCTCCTTTACTATACTAAGCCAGAATAACACCCCCATTGAAATTGTACCACACACTAAACTGCGTGGTGTCATCAATGATGAACATCTAAAATTCAATATCCATATTCAAACAGCTATCAGAAAAACCCACCAAAAACTTGGCCTCCTGTACAGACACAATCACTACCTTATTCCCTCCACCAGAAAGACCTTAGCCTCCTCTTTCCTTCTCCCCTCCCTCATATAAGACGTTCCTCTGCTTACCAACCTCCAACTCGACTAAAATCCAAACTGGAATCCTACTACAGTAAAATTTGCAAATTCGCCACCAAGTATAAAAATTCATCCCATCACTGTTTCTACCTCCTCTCTCTGCAAAGGCTAGAGCTACCTAACTACCTGAATTTTCTTTAACTCACCATTATCCATAAACTCATCTTCAAGCCATCCAGCTGTCCCTGTCTCTCCACCACCTTAACCCCTATATTCCAAACCCCTCACTCTGATCAAATCAAAACCTCCTACAAATTTACAAACCTTCTCAGCCCCCTGGGCACCTTCTGCTCTCATACTCCTTGGCCAAACTATGGAACTCACTTCTTCCCTCCCTTCGAAACACTCCAAACCACACCAGCTTGAAATCCCTCCTCTACTCCCACCTATCAAAATGGGTATGTCCCTGGTCTTCTCCAACATGAGTCCCTCTGCAAACTACACCTAGCTCTAGTTATCTCCAAGCTCAACAGTATTCCCCCTCCCGCATCTATTTCAGCACTCACACTATTTCCCCAACTTCTCCTATTTCTACCTTTCCAAACTCTACTTATTACTAAACTCCAGCTATTGTTTCTCTAATTACTAAACTCAATAGATACTATAGGACAGTTTTTTTTGCTGCACCCATTTTATATTATGTTAAAAACTCATATTTCTGTAAATGTAGAAATTCTTACATCTGTAACTGTATGTAATATTGTATAGTCTGAAGGTAGACTATGACTTCTCTGTTTGTATGATTGCTCACTGTCACAAGAATTACTCTGTACAAAAATGTATTTCTTCAATTGTGCTTGATTGTATATGACTACTTTTCCTGATATGTATGTTTGTCAATGTCAATGGAGCTTTTCTCCCTGGGCCTCTACTGAAAACGGTCTCTTCTTTGCCCAGTGGACTTCCCTGATCATCAAACTGAAATAAATAAATAAACAGTGAGCATGCATATCTAAACTGTAAAAGGAAAGTATGCATGCAGTAGTCATTAGGACAAAAGAACAGTATAGTATTTTAGCATAATCATCAGTTGGGAGTTCAAAATACACACTTCCCAAATATACAATACTGATAGGTTTTCATAATTACTTGAATGTAATTTCATACCTCTATACCAGTGGCACAAATGACTTTCTGTAATCTATAAGCAGTATAATTGGAACACGCATATGTGTAATATATACACACTTCAAGGATTGGTGGTTACAAGCTGTACTATACTGTACTTCTGTTATAAACTGGGTAGGCTTAAAAGTAAGGAAGAGACTTGTTAGGAGTTTATAGTGTTAATAGTAGACAGAATAGGTAACAGAATCGAGTAAAATAATTGTATCAATACTTATGAACTTATTAATGTTCTCCTTTTCTTTCTCTCACCCCGACCCTTCTCTCTCTCTCTCTCTCTCTTTCTCTTTTGTGTTTATTTTTTTATTTTTTGTTTTTCCCAAGGAATGTCCCATGGGATCCATCTACCCGCACTCCACTGACTACAGCACTGATGTTCAGCACATCTCATGCAGAATCTGGTAGCAGCAGAGGATGGGCCTGTGGCTCCCTCTGGAAGCAGTGGTGCAGGGGGTGAGTTTATGACCTGTGATGAACTGCCAGGGATGGTGCAAAGGATTGCCCACCATACTATTGGTGCATGCCTACTCCTGATGGAGCGCCTGCTCTCCATCCTCATGCAGAGCACCCATAGGAGGTGCAGACATTCAGCACTTCAGCCAGCAGCACAGTGAGGTGACAGTGATGACAGTTTACTGGGTGAGGGGTAGATTCTCACTGTCAACTGCTTTGATGTGTATGGGACTGACATTTCCCACCCTCTCTCCATCCATGGTGTTCCCCCACCTCATGTGTCCTTCACCATCCCTGTCTCTTGTTTTGTTTGTCTTGTCTGTCTGCAATTGCTTCCTCACCTGCCCAACATATCTTACCCAGACATTACTACAACCATTCCCCAACATTCCTCTCTTTCTCAAAAAAGGGCACCTGTCCCACACAAAAAAAAAAAAAAACTCATCCCATTATATAGCTTTCCATTTCATACATCTCTTCATTTTATTTATTATTTATTTTTATTTTGCATTTGTTAACCGGTCTGGTCCGATTGGACACACATCCATTTTCAGTGGAGTCCCAGGGAGAAAAGCTCCACAGTAAGTACAATTTTACACAATATGTTAAAATACAGTATACAGAGAATTTTCAAACAATATGTTAAAATACAGTATTCAGCAGAAGGCATAACAAGACCTATATGTACAGGAAAAAATAGTCACACATGGTAATAACAGAAAAAGTATACAAATTCAATCAGCATTGGGAGAAGACCTAGACTGTAATATATATTACAGTAGGTATATTAGGAAGTGAGGTATACAAGTGGAATAATTTGAGGACTTATGTAATGCATGAACATAGCCATTTATTCTTTAAGTGTGTTCTAAGTGAGTTTTTAAAGTGAGAAGAAGTAGGGGCAGAAATCAGAGCAGGAGGGAGATTATTCCAGGTTCTAGCTATGGAGTGGGAGAACAGTGTTTATCCTGCAGTACTGTTAGCCCTAGAAATACAGAGGAGGGATTTGTCAGAAGATTGAGAGAGGACGATTTGTATTATAGTGGGTGAGAAGTTGGCCTAGTGCAGGGTTGTTTTCTGGATGTGTTACCACAAAGTAGGTAATGCCTATTTGGTGATAGGTTAGTATCTAGGGAACTTCCAGCCATTGCAGTTCCCTTAGAGCCTGGCAATGGTGAGTTCTAAAGGTAGAGTTGTTTGCAAACTTGGCGATTTTATTATAACATGATTCGAGTCTGGCAAGGTCAAGTTTTCTACGCTGGGTAAGAATTGGAGCATTATACATTAGGTTACACAAGAGGTGAGTTTGGGCTAGGGTAATCCATGCTTGTTTCGGGAGGGATTTCTTGTGTCTATATAGTGTTCCCATTTTTTTTATGGACTTTTTTGATAGTTTGTGAAATGTGGATGTCGAAGTGTAGATTTTTATCAATTTCAACAGCTAGGAGTTTGGTATGGTCAGAGGGAGAGACAATAGTGCCATTTTTGGAGGAAATAGCGAAGGATAGAGGGGTGGAAATTGTTTTGTTGGGGGTGAAAAGTAGTAATTTGGTTTTATTAAGGTTTAGGATAAGTTGGATCTGAGTGATCCAACTTTCCACAGAGCTAAAGGATTCCTGGGTGAGTTGTTGTAGGGTGGGAAGTGATGGAGCTGAACAAATAAGAGTTTTATCATCAGCATATTGTATAAGTGAAGCATGCTGTGTGGTAGTCTGGAGATTATTAGTAAATATGGAGAAAATAATCGGGCCTAATATGGAGCCTTGTGGTACACCTATAGTAGTTTGGAGTAAGGGGGATAGTGCATTTTGCCATTGGACAGATTGTTGCCTATTTGACAGATAGCTTTTAAACCAGGCTATAGCAGAAGGGGCAAATGATAGGGATGTCAGGGTGTCTAGAAGTAAGGAATGTGAAACCATGTCAAATGCTTTGGAGAGGTCTAGAAATACTGCAAATACAAAGTTATTATTATTTCTATGTTGGTTGATCAGATTGGTGAAAGAGAGCAGAGCGGTGGTTGTGCTATGGTGTTGGCGGAAGCCATGCTGTGTGGGGGAGAGGAGATGGTGTGAGTTTAGGAATTGTGGTACCTGAGAATATATACATTTCTCTAGTATTTTAGTTAAGGGGGTAGAATGACAATGGGGTGATAATATGAGTATTCGTAAGAGTTTCTGCCTTTATGCAGTGGAATAGGTTCATAGGTTCATACTAGGCTATCTGCCCTAGGGCATTTATAAGCCTAGCCAGAGTGTGTTTGGCTTTCGCCACCCATTTTAAATGAATTTTGCTATGCCCTTTTTCGAGGTTAGTATACTGTGCCTCTGTCTAACAGTAACACAGAAGTTATACCTGGGGTAAACCTACTATCTCCCATCCACTCATCAAGATTCCTCTTGAAGAGAGTCAATGAGGGACTCTGCCTAACCTGGACTGGGATTTTATTCCATAGTGAAGGGAGCCTCTGGGTTATGAATCTGTCCCTCCAGCATGTCCTATTTATTTCAGTGCTGAGGTTCAAGTCTCTCGAGCGCGTAGCTCGATGGGATTTGGATTTTCTGAGGTGCAGCATGTCCATTAATTCCGGGTTGGACATGGCTTTATATGTCAGGCACAGATCGCCTCTGAGCAGGCGGTATGCCACTGAGTAGAGCTGGAGTTTCTTTAACCAAGAGCATATGGCAGCTGTTTGAACCCTTTGATCCTCTTGGTGAGGTACGTTTGGGGTCTTTCCAGTTGCTGCAGGTGTCTGGTAAGGTACATCCCAAAAGGGGCATTGTACTCAATTATGGGCCTGATGAGGGATGAGTAAAGAGGCACGATGACCTCCCCTGATCTAGATGTGAATCACTTCATGATTAGGTGGGCTATATAAAATGTTTTTCTAACCACTTTGGCCATGTGGTTGTCAAATGAGAGATTGCTATCAACTTGGGTCCCCAGGTCCCTAATTACTTCTTCCGTACTTAATGGATTACCACCTATGTGGTAATTTGTGGGCACTTTGTTTTTGCCAAAGGGATGACTATACACTTTTTGGCATTTAGCTTGAGGCCATGGCTCTGGCACCAGTTGTCTGTTTCTATGAGGCCCTTTTGTAGGATGTTTGTGTCGGCTGGAGAGTCGATTATGGCACCCAGTTTGCAGTCATCTGCGAACTTGGTCAGCCACAGTCCTTCCGTGTTAGCCTGTACCTCTGAGAAATATATACCGAACAAGAGAGGTCCCAGGACTGAGCCTTGTGGGACGCCACTTGTAACTGATTTGGAGTCTGACATGGCTCTAGCAATTCTAACCATGTGGGTTCTGTCCTTGAGCCTGTTTGCAACCCATCTAGTGACATAGGGGTTTATATTTAAGCTGGTGAGCTTATCTATAATGCCCGAGTGGGGTATTGTATCGAAAGCTTTTGCAAGGTCCAGGTAGACTGTGTGGACCACCTTCCCCTCGTCAATGGCCTTGGTGACTGTTTCAAAGAAATCAATCAGGTTTAAGAGGCAGGATCTGCCCTTAACAAAGCCGAACTGGGTAGAATCCAGTGTCTGCACGTCCCCAATATCTTTATTTATGAGGTCCATGATGATCCTTTCCATAGCTTTGCAGACCAAGCTAGTCAGGCTTATGGGGTGATAGTTTCCAGGATCCATTGAGGCACCACCTTTGTGGAGAGGGACCACTGTTGCTGTATGCCACTCTTTGGGTACATATCCTGTAGTAAGGCTGAGACTGAACAGTAGTTTTAAGTTTGGGTTTAGTTCTTCTTGGAGTTCATGTAGGACGCAGCCCGGGACACCGTCTGGTCCCATTGATGCTGTATTTTTTGCTTTGGAGAGGGTGGCTCTTACCTGAGCATCTGAGATGTCAGGGGGGCAGCACTCTGCTGGGATAGATATTTGCCCTTTTGGTGGGGAAGGGGGGGAGAAGTTTGCGCTGAACCTGTCAGCTAGGATGTTGGCAATGTCTGTGGGTTCTGTGTATTTTTTGTCATTTTGGACTAATTCTGAGCATATCTGGGAATTCCCACCCAGGTTCCTAATATAACTAAAGAAAGCCTTGTGATTATCCTTAGTGTCCTGTGCAATTTTTCTCTCGAAGCTGGCCTTAGACAATTTTATGAGTGCCCGTAGTTTTTTGCTAATACTGTTCAGAGATGCCTTCCCTTTTTGGGATTTTGCTCTATCATGTAGTAGCTTCTTCCTTCTATTGTATAGTTTGTTTATGGCTGGGGTCCACCAGACAGGACGCCTAACTTTGGAGGATTGGGTTTTGGTTTTATTTGGGACTGCATGATCCATGCATTCCTGAAGGTGTTCATAGAATGCATTTATAAAGGATTCTGCGGTCTGGGCCGTATTTTCCACAGGCCCGGGGACTTTGAAGGATTCCACCTCGGTTTTGAGGAGTGTGAAATTTGCTTTAGAGAAGTTTTTCACTGTGGTTTTCTGGGCAGGTGCTGGGGTCGGGATGTGAATATCTAGTGAGATTAGTTTATGGTTTGATCTTACCAGTGCGGGATACACTTCTGGTCTGGAGCATAGAGTCCCTATGTTGGTGATGATCAGGTCCAGTATGTTTTCCCCTCTTGTGGGAGTGGCAATAAGTTGTTCCATAGCATTTGAGTTTATAAATTCTAGGAACCTTCGGGCTAGGGTGTTGGAGCTAGAGTAATGCTCCCAGTCTATGTTAGGGAAGTTGAAGTCGCCCAATATAATGGTGTTTGGGGAGACCTTCATATTTTCCAGTGTTCTCAGGAAGGCCAAGTGGGGTTCCTGGGTTTGGGAGGGTGGTCTGCAGCAGGCTATAAACTGGAAGGCAGTTTTACCCACTGTTAGTTGTACATGGATAGTCTCTGATGCTTCGTGCTGTGCCACCAACCTGGAGGTGTGGGTATCTTTGACGAATATTGATACTCCCCCTCCTTTTGTGGTTCGGTCCAAGTTTTGGGGCTGAAAAACATGGTATGAGGTATAACCTGGTAGTGCTGGGGTGCTCTTGGGAGCCTTGAACCAGGTTTCTGTTACTGCACAGATATCGATGTTCTCCATGCTAAGGAGAGTTTCAAGTGCGTGTATCTTGAGGTTTAGACTTCTGGCGTTGAGTAGCATTACTCTTAGTTTCTTATCCCTTGTGATACCTATGGAGGTGGGTTTGTCTTTTGAGCCTTGCCTAAAAAAGGCACTATGGGGGTGGCAAGAGCCTTTGCCAATATCCGAAAGCCCAGGGGTGACAGGTGCAAGCTGTCCCTAGCGAAGCATCGTGGCTTGTCGAGCATGTCATCCCAGGCAGACAGGCATCGGATCCCCTTTGAATGACACCAGTACTTAAGCCAATTGTTGAAATTGATCATCTTGTCTTCATATTGTGGCATCATTCTTGGTGAGGGTAAGATGCTACTCAAGGTCAGGGTCATACCGGCCTGGACTGCATGCTCAGAGAGCTCCTCTATGTCTCTTTTCATGCAGTCCAGGGAGGTACGTCTCAGGTCATTCACACCAGCATGGACAATGACTGAGTCATATTTGTACTTGCCTTGGAGTGACCTGAGTGCTTGTGTTATGTGGCGGATCCTAGCGCCCGACAGGCAGCTCACCGTGACATTCTCCTTGTTCAGCCTGGTGAGTGGGACGTCTGTGTGCCTGACTATAGAGTCACCTATTAGAAGTGTATCAGGTGTATTGTTTAGCCTTAAGGGCTGTGACTGTTTGGCACACTGGCTTTGTGAGCTATGTGTTGCACGTGTTTTGTTTTGGGGTAGCGGTTGCTTGGGTGTCTGCTTTGGAGGTCTCTGCTGCTTAGGCAGATTTTTATTTAGAGCCTCCGAGTATGTTTTTCTGTGTTTATGTGTTTGGTTTTCTGTTGTGGTAGGTCTATATGAGACTGGAATTGTAGTGAGTGTGGTTTCCTTCTCCTCCTGACTGGTTACGCCAGTACTGAGTTGAGAGAGCTTAGCCTCCAGTTTGGCTATATGGTTGCATCTCTCACATGTGTTGGAATTTGTTGGGAGGAGGAGAGGGCTGTCTGTGTACATGAGGCAGTTGTAACATGGCCTCAAGATTCCCAGATTTGCCAGCTGAACTGGAGAGGAGATTGACAATTGACCTTTGGACATGCTAGAATAGTATTGGGAATTCCTTTATAATTAAAAAAAGGGCCAATGGGGAACAAAGTACTCAAGGGGAGTTTGTGAGGGTGTAGTGCTTTTAATTTTTTAGTGCTGACTTATATAATTGCTTTAGTGAGCAAGTGCCAGGCTTTAGAGTGGGAATAGGGTGTTTATTATGAGAACTAGATCAGTTCTAAGGGAAAAAGTGAAAAGCAGACTTTGTGGAGCCGAGAATGGTTTAAACCCAATTAAACGGTGCTGCCTGATGCTGCGCTATGCGCAAAATCGTGCAAAGCCGCGCTAAAGCGGGTTTTATACAGGGGGACTTGAAAGAGCTAGAAATTGGCCCAAAATGGCCAATAGACTACCAGATTCTTGTGCTGGGAACACTCCTCCAGGGATAGATAGGCTGCTCTAAGCTCTCCACTGCCACTGGTGAACAAAGAAGCCTTCCTTTATCCAAGAAAGGAAATGGGCAACACAGGAACTTTCCAAAAGTCCAGAATACAGCAAAGCCTGTATTTGGACTACTCTAGGTCAGGAAAGATGGGAAACAAGGATAATTTTTTGTTTTTCTTTTTTGCAACAAACAGCAGAAAAATACAATAAATATGTAACACAGGCTAGTGCACTTGAGTGTGTAGCCTCAACAGGTAAATGCAATAAACAGGACAAACTTTAATTTACAAGCGCAAAAGTGCGCTAAAGCTGGCTTTAAAGCAGGGGGTTAGAAAGAGATAGGAAATGGCCCAAAACGGCCAATAAGCTACAGGTCACTGGGCTGGAACCTCTCCTCAAGGGACAGATAGGCTGCTCAGAGCTCCCCACTCTCACTGGTGAACAAAGAAGCTTCCCCCTATCCAAATAAGGATATGGGCAACAGAGGAACTATGACACAGCCCAGAGATCAGCAATACCTGAAGACTGGACTATTCTAGTTCAGTAAAGGCGGGAAACAAGGATTTTTTTTTTTTTTTACAAAGTAGCAGAAATTAGGTACAGAAACACAGTACATGCTTTAATTCGGCTAGCGTACTTGAGTATGTAGCCTACCAGTTAAACTAAGCAAAAACAAACTTTAAAAGTGCAAAAAAAATCAGAAATACAGGCAGGAATGCAATAAAACAACTTTGCAGAGCTTATTTAATTAAAGAAACAGAGAAGTCTATATATACAGAAAAGCCGCTAAAACACACAAACACTTCAGTTGCAGTGCAACCTAGAGCACTTGAGTTGTAGTAATATTAAGGCAATTACAGTTATAATAAATGTTCTGAAATATACTCTATATTTCCAAAATGTTTGAGAAGCACAGTCAGAACACAAGGAGGTTCAGGCAAAAAAAAAAAAAAAGTTTTTTTTTTTTTCTTTGAAAGGGAAAAAGGAGAAACAGAAGGCCTTATCAAATGTTCTCTCTGTACTAGGTAGAATGAGCTAATGACACTAGACTGGGAGGAGTGTCACAGATCAGATTTACAGTAGGGGCGGGTAACTGCAAAGCCACCAAGTATAAGAGCAAGACACCAGCTGGGCGGGAGGGTAGGGACAATAGCCTACAGCCAGTAGCACTAGAGAAAGCCACAAACAGATAAAGATTTGTAAAGATACAGAATGCTTTTAACTGCAGACAAATCAGTTACTTGTGCAGATTAGTTAATAGCAATAAAATACACTCGAAGACTAAAAAGCAGACAATAAAATTGCTATATATTAATTGTTAAAAACAATAATCTGTATAAATAATCGAAAAAAAAACAGGATACTTATATATCTCAGCTGACAGCTGCGGTCAACAACTCTTATCCACTCTGTTCAGTGTGTATGATACCTTCCATAGCTGTGGGACATATGCTTCTTGTATGGAGCGATTGATAAGAATAGAAATAGGGTAGGATAAGGATTCAGCAGCTATTTTTAGGAAGTTGTCTGGTAGATTGTCAGTGACAAGGGTGGTAGGTTTCAGTTTTAGGAGGTGTTTTTTTAATTGTTGAGGTGAAAACAGGTTAGAGCATAAAGGATAGGATGTTGTCAGGGCATTTGGTTGGGTTATATGTCGGGCTATTTTTGGATTGTTGGGAGGATAGTGTTAAGAATGATTCTATGAAGTGATGATTGAATTGGGAGGCAATTTCCTTGCTGTCATTCGTGGAGTTAGGAGTGGGAGTGGTAGTTTTGCCTGGTTTTAAGAGAGAGTTAATGGCATGCCAAAAGTTTTGGGGATCTTTTGAATGTTTGTTTTGGATATTGAGGAAGTAGGTAACTTTGTTTGGCTAGGTTAGTATTGTATTTCTTCCAAGTTCTCCAAGCCTTATCCCTTGACTTTAGAATGGCTCTAGTTTCTGTAGTTAGCCATGGTGCATTGTTTGCCTTGGCTATTATTTTCCTAATTGGTGAGAGTCTATCAAGGATATTGAGGAGAATATTGTTGAAGTAGTCAACTGCTTGGTCTAGATTTAGGGTTTGTAGTGGTTTCCAGTTACTATGTTTTAGAATACTGTTTAGTTCTTGTATATTTAGTTTATGATCATCTGACTTGTCTAAAAACAATGGGTTTGGCTATGTTGGTACATTTATGCAGGAGGAAGGTTTGTTAGAAAACTAAACCTGCAAGTTCTTTTGGGCCAGAATGCTTTTCCAAAGCATACTTTTAAGATTGCTAGTGCATTTTATCCTCCATTGCATCCTACTTTAGTGTTATTTGAACAAGTATTTGAGTTAGATTTACGGAATTGTCTTTCAACTGCTAACATAAATAGCAGTTATGAGAGTAATATATCAAATAATGAAAGACAGGCACTTGATTTTCTTAAGCAAGCAAATGTGAGAATAATGTAACCTGTTAAAGGGGGAGGTCTGGTGGTCTTGAACACTGACAATTATAATAGTAGAATGGATTTGATTCTGGATAACAACACCTATGTTGAAGTCTCCAGAAATTAACTCAATATAGCGTACTCCAGAATCAAAACATTTCTTAATGATTTGTTCATTGGAGCTAAAATTGATATTGATTTATGTAATTTTTTAACCATGCCTGCCCCAAGGATTCCTATTTTATTTGGTCTACCTAAAATACATAAATGTCTCTTTCACCCTCCTATGAGGCCCTTAGTAGATGGAAGGAACAGCATTACTTATGCATGCCCCAAGGTGGTGGATTCTTTTTTGAAAAAGTATGTCGTTCTGGAAAAACATATTTTTAAAGACTCATGGTCTTTTCTTGAGGTTATTAACACTCTAACATACGAGGATGATTTACATTTTATGACAGTAGATGTCAAAGACCTGTATTCATCTATCTCCATTTAGAAGGGATTGAGTGGGTTAGCTTCTTATTAGGTAATAAGGGAGCTTCAACAACTGAAGTGGCTCTTATGGAAGACTTGTTAGACTTAATTTTGTCTAATAACTTCATCACCTTTAACAACAAATATTTCCTACAAACAATTGGCATGGCTATGGACTCCCCTTGAGGGGCCAACTTCACCAACCTAGTTATGGATTACTGGGAGCAGGAACATATCTTTAATAAAACAACAATCAGTGAACAAATATGTCATTACACCAGATTTTTGGATGACATATTTATTTTATTTAGAAGTGATGAGCTCAAAGCAGAAGAGCTAGTAGCTTATTTTAACTCTACTCAGTTTTTATCCTTTACTTACAATTTCAGTGCCAACAGGATAGCTTATTTAGATGGATTTAATTAAGGACAGGGTTAATAAATGTTTTGCAGCTAAGATCTTCAGGAAAGAAACCTACTCCATTTTGTTCTTACACTTTAGCAGTTGTCATCCATTACACCAGAAAAAGTCAGTAATCAAGGGACAATTTGTCAGGGCAGCACCCATGATTTCAATGGATGTGGACTTTGACGATGAATGTAAGTATTTAGGTGACATGTTCACTAAAAGGGGGTATCCCCAATACCTGGTGGCAGAGGTGACATGGGAGGTCCAACATAAAAGATCTAGTGGATTTTACCATCCCATTCTATGTTCTAGGAATAGACTAGGCCAACCGAGTAGGAACACAACTGAAGTTCCAAATACATCAGGAATGGCGTCATTTGGTACACATAATTTAGTTACTATGTATAGCGTGAGCACCTGGGAAATTTATTCTATCTTGATTAAAAACTGGGATATCATTCAAAATGACAGTATGGTGAGACAGAAGTTGCAGGAATGGCCATATGTTACCTTTAGATGGGGACCTAATCTAAAAAGCATCTTGGAGAGGAAACCAGCTCAATTTATACATAGGACAGGAATGTTTAACTGTCTCATGTGTAATTATTGTAAACATATTGCTGTCGGACAGTATTTTACCATAAGGGGGCAAAGATATAGGACAAAATGTAAACTTGATCGCCAATCTAAACTTGTGGTATATGCAGCCCTATGCCGGAATTGTCCCACCTTTTATATAGGCAAAATGGAGAGAAGACTAAGTGAGCGGGTCTATGAACATCTGCATGGCATTAGTAAATTAAAACTAGAAAATGCCTTAGCAAGGCACATTAATGAACATCCACAACATTGCTTTAAATTTACAGCAATTGATTGTATTAGACCGGATGGCAGGGGTGGCCCAGAAACATTATTATTGGAAAGATTAGATTGTGGCAATTCCATACTAATGCTTACCATTATCCTGGGCTGAACGAAATGTGTTCTATTTTTTTCATTTTGAAATTTAAAAGTCTAAGCAGATAATGCTGGTTTTACAATAATTGGATTTATTTAACTAATAAATGCATGTATTTGTATTTGTTTCTACTCATATTTTTAAACATATATTTTCAAATATGGTTATAATTAATCTAAATGTATTTTACTTAGAAAGTGCTTTTAGTTGTCTTTACATTTGGGTTTTATTTTTTAGATTCCCAGTACAAATTTGAAGGGATAAATGTCAGAATATATTGTATGGGAGGGCTGTGTGTATGGCGTTACTGATGTTTAATGGTCACATGACTGATGCAATTTGTATTTAATGGGTTTCATTGTGAGTAATTGTACCTGAAGAAGTCTTGCTACAGAGCAGACGAAAAGGGCTTCAATTAAAGTTTATTTAGCAAGTGTTCGGTGTGGCTCTATAGCAGGTTTCATTCATCTTGTTGTAAAATTATTATTAACCCTTCTGATATCTTCCAAGTGTTCTAAGATTCTGACCTTGACTTTTCTTTTGGTCTGGTCTATATACCACTGCACCTCATTGCATCCACATCCCAAAATATATATAACACCATAAGACTGACAATTAAACCTTCCATAGGAAATAAACCTATGACCGTTAATCGTGGTATCTGATAGATTTCTAATTCTACAACATACATTACACCTACTACAAGGAAAAGCCCCCATGGATCTCTTGTGTGTGTAATTGGTAACTGGATGATTTAACAATACTTTTAAATAAAAAAAACAGCCAAAAGTAAAGGTAACATGGTTTGTAAACAAAGTACTTAATTTATCATCAGCTGTAATCATAGACCATAGTCATGTCACCACCTGTTTTAATATATCTGAAAAGGGACTAAATCTAGTAACATAAAATATTTTGTTGTCCGTACCCTCCATTTTGGACATATACTGAGCTCTGTGCCTAATGATTATATCAACATGTGTTTGCTCCCCATGTATGGTTTGATTAAACAATTTATTTTTGGCTTCACTTAAAACAGAACTTGAATAGGCCCTGCCCAATAACCTCTCTTCAACCTTAGCCAAAGATCTATCTTTAGAAGCCATCTCAGACGTGTTCATCCACACTCATCTAAATTCCCCATGGGGCAATGACCTGATGAGATATGAAGAATGCATGCTGGATGCATGCAAAAAATTGTTAACTGCAGAACTTTTTCTAAATGGAATGTACTGAATAGCACCCATCTCATTAAAAAAAATTGAACATCCAAAAAAGTTCATTGTAATTGGGTCCATGTGACAACAAAATTGCAAACCATGAGTATTCATATTCAATTAATTTACAAATTTTTCAAACTTAGTCAAGGGTCCCTTACAAATGAAAAAGAAATCATCTATATATCTTTTATACAACACCACATGTTCTTTAAAATATTTGTGATTGTAAATGAAATGCTTTTCAAATTCCCTTTTTAGGTGGTGTTCCAAAGATCAAATTACCACCATAATAGCTACAAACAAATGCAATCCGACATTCATGCTGATCAACGCTAGATGTCTAAATCTCAGAATGCACTCATCTGAAGCACTCCTTAAAATGGAGAACATCAACATTTGTGCTGTAATGAAGACCTGGTTCAAGGCAGCAGAAAGCACACCTGCACTACCAGGCTATAACTCATTCCACACCTTTCAGACCCAGAACTTGGACCGAAGCTCCAAAGGAGGTGGTGTTTCCATATTCATAAAGTATGTGCACACTTCCAGACTGGTTGCCCAACATAACAAATCAGAGATACTTCAGGTGCAGCTAACATTGGGTAAGACAGCAATTCAGGTCGTAGCCTGCTATAAGTCCCCAACCATGTACCAAGACTCACACTCCACTTTCCTAAGCATCCTGGAGAATATTAGGGTCCAACCTAACACTCTCTTACTAGGTGACTTCAACTACCCATCCATTAACTGGGAAAACTACTTATGTACCAATACACTTGCCCAATGTTTCCTGGAGTTCATTAATTCCAATGCCCTGGACCAGCTCGTTCTTACCCCCACTAGAGGTAGCAACATCCTTGACCTGGTCATTACTAACATGGGCGACTGTTGCTCTACAGCAATAGTCAGGTTTTCCCTGGTTAGATCCGACCACAAACTAATCACCTTGAAAATACACATCCCTCCCACCCACCCCCGCAAAGGTAACCACCATGAAAAACTTCTCCAAAGCTAACTTTGGACTTCTAAAAACAGAGTTGGCTAACTTCACTGCAACCATGCAAATGGAGAATAGTTGTATGACTGCCGAGTCATACACCAATGCACTGTATGAACATGTACACAAATGCATGGATCTTGCCATACCCAATAGAACCAAGACATTCTCCTCCAAAAAAAGGAAGGCAATCTGGTGGTCCCCTGCCATAATCAAACTCTACAACAGAAGGAGGAAAGTGATGTGGAATAAGGTGAAGTCCCAAGACTGGAAAAACTCCCTTATCACTCTCAACAAAAAGTTGAGATCCCTCATCAAATCCTCTAAAGCTAGCTATGAAAACAGAATTGCAGCAGATAGTAAAGACAACCACAAGGCCTTCTATAGTTATGTAAAGAATCTCCACAGCAATACCCAGATTTGCTCTGAGCTACAGCACAATGGTACCTCCTATACCGAGCCAACAGATATTGCCAGTATAATGGCTGACAGATTCAGTGCCAACTTCACCCATCTCCCCCTCAAAGGACCAATCACAATACCAGTAGATTGCCAGGCACCCTGTATTACTGCTGCACAGGTTAAAACAGCACTGTCCAAGGCCAAGAATACAGCTTCTATGGGACCTGACAATATCCCTGGCTGTGTTCTACATGAACTACAGAGTGAACTGGCACCTCACTGTGTGCCCTGTTCAATCACAGCCTCACCTCAGGCTTTGTCGCTACCAAATGGTGCACTGCTACAGTCATCCCTCTCCATAAAGGAGGAGTGACTACAGACCCTGGGAACTATTGCCCCATTAGCCTGATGAGCCTGATATGCAAAGCTATGGAATGCATTATCATGGACCTAATAAACAAGAATATAGGGAATCTCCAAACACTGGATCCCACACAGTTTGGTTTTGTGAAGGGTAGATCATGCCTGCTCAACTTGGTCGACTTCTCTGAGTCAGTCACCAGAGCTGTGGATGAAGGCAAGGTGGTTCATACAGCCTACTTTGATCTGGCCAAGGCTTTTTATAGCATTCCCCACTCAGGAATCATAAAAAAACCACTAAGCTAGGCATTAACCCCTATATCACTAGGTGGGTTGCAAACTGGCTCACAGATAGAACCCACAGTGTAGAAGTAACTGACTCCAAGTCAGACTGCTGACAAGTCACAAGTGGAGTCCCACAGGGTTCAGTCCTGGGTCCTCTCCTGTTTTGTATCTACTTCTCTGAAGTCCAAGCCAACATAAAGGAACTCTGGCTGACAATGTTCACAGACAATTGCAAGTTGGGAGCTATTATTAACTACCTAAGTAATGTTGGCATCCTACAGAATGGGCTCACTGAGACCAACGACTGGTGTCAGTACCATGGCTTTAAACTCAATGCCAAAAAATATGTAATCATCCCCTTTGGTAAAAACCCAGTTCCCATGAATTACCACATTGATGGTAGTCCACTGGATACAGAAGGCATTATAAGAGATCTGGGAACACAGGTTGACAGCAACCTCTCTTTTAATCACCACATTGCCACTGTGGTCAGAAAGTCCTTCTATGTGGCACATCTCATTACTAAGGGTTTTGCATCCAGAAAGAAAGAGGTCATTGTCTCCCTCTACTCTTCCCTCATTAGGCCAGTCATCAAGTACAATACCTCATTTGGCATGTACCTCACTAAACACTGGCAACAACTGGAGAGGCTGCAAAAGTACCTCACAAAGAGGATTCTAGGCCTTAAACACTTGTCCTATATGGACAGATTCAAAAAACTCCAACTATTCTCTGTCTTATATCACCTACTTAGAGGTGATCGCTGCTTGACTTATAAAGCCATGCCTGATCCAGCTCTGTTAGAAATGCTACATCTAAAAAAATCCCAATCCCTCTGCACCACATGCTCCAGAGACCTCAACCTCATTACCACATTTGACAGAACATGCACTGCAGCAAGAGAATGTAATGGAATCTAGAATATCCAAAAACAAAGTTCAGCAAATGAAAAGATGCCCAAAAAAGGCATGTCCAAGGGTCAGTTTCCGGTGATTTCTCCTGTCCACCTGATGAATCTGGGTATACTGGGGCAATGCAGCAATTGCCTCATGTACACAGACAACCCTCTCCTCCTACCACCCAACACTACAATCTGTGAGAGATGCACTTACATCGGCAAACTGGAAGCAAAGCTCTCTCCACCCAAGATTGTGCTAGACAGTCAAGAGGAGAAGGTTAACACCAGCACTACACCTCAAGCAACACATAGCCCTTCTAAACCCACACCACCAACACCCACACATAGCAACATTAAATCCACATATGTGGAGACCCTTATCTGTAACCTGCCCAAGCAACAAGGACCTCTGAAGATGAAATGCAAACAAACACCAATCACAACCAAAGTGTCACATAGCTCACAACACCAGTGTACCACCTAACAAAAGCCCATAAGGCAAGACAACATACCTAACACTTTAGTCATAGGTGACTCTATAGTCAGGCACACTGATGTCCCACTCAACAGGCTGAACAAGGAGAAAATTACTGTCAGCTGTCTGTCGTGTGCCAGGATTGGCCACATAATGCATGCACTCAAGTTACTCCACAACAAGTTCAAATATGACTCTGTCATTGTCCATGTTGGAGTGAATGACTTAAGACGTACCACCATGGGCTACATGAAACGAGACATGGAAGAGCTCTTGGATCATGTGGCTCAGGCAGGTATGACTCTAGCCCTGAGTAGCATCCTGCCTTCACCCAGAATGATACCACAATATAAGGACAAAATGATTGACTTCAACAATTAGCTAAGCTTCTGGTATCATTCAAAGCGGATCCAGTATCTGTCTGCCTGGGATGACATGATCGACAGACCATGATGCTTTGCCAGCGATGGTCTGCACCTGTCACCCCTGGGATTCAGGTTACTGGCTAAGGCTCTTGCCACCCCTATAGTGCCATTTTTAGGCAAAGTTCAAAGGACAAAACCACCACTGTAACAGGTACAAGCATGCAAATTCTGAAGGTAATGCTACTCAATGCTAGAAGTCTAAACCTCAAAATGCACTCTCTTGAGGCACTCCTAAAAATGGAGAACATCGATATCTGTGCAGTGACTGAGACCTGGTTCAAGGCTCCAGAGAGCACTCCTGCAATACTAGGCTACAACAATTACCACACTTTTTGGCCACCAAACCAGGACCAAAACACTAAAGGTGGAGGAGTGTCCATATTCACCAAGGATATTCACACCGCCAGGCTAGTTGCCCAACACAATGCATCTGAAATTCTCCAGGTGCAACTAACACTAGGTAAGACTGCAATCCAAATTTTAGCTTGCAACAGATCTCCCACCATGCCCCAAGATTCTCACTACACCTTTCTAAACATACTGGAAAATATTAAGATACAACCAAACACCCTAATTCTGGGTGATTTCAACTACCCTGCCATTAACTGGGAAAACTACTCATCTACCAACACCTTTGCCCAACGGTTCTTGGAATTCATGAATTCCAATGCCCTGGATAAACTAATCCATAGTCCCACCAGGGGCTCCAATATCCTAGACCTGGTCATTACCAACATGGGAAATTGATGCTCAACACCTGTGGTCACCCCCTCGTTGGTCAGCTCTGACCATAAGCTAATTACCCTTAACATCCACATTCCACCCCCACCCCCCCAGTAAGGAAACCTCCATAAAAAACTTCTCCAAAGCCAACTTCATGCTACTCAAGTCAGAAGTGACAAACTTCATGACACACATGCAGACGGGAACTGAAAGTTTGACTGCTGAATCCTACACTAAGGCACTGTACGAGCACATCCACTCATGCATGAATTGTGCCATCCCAAATAGAACCAAGATGCTCTCCTCCAAAAAAAGGAAGCCAATTCGGTGGTCCCCTGCCATAAACAAACTTTACAACAAAAGGAAGAAACTATTGCAGAAAAGAGGAAAATCTCAGGATGCAAAAAACTCCCTTACCAGCCTCAGTAAGAAGCTGAGATCCCTCATAAAATCCTCCAAAGCTAGTTATGAAAATACAATTGCCAAAGATTCCAAAGACAACCACAAGGCATTCTATAACTATCTCAAGAATCTAAATGGCAATGCTCAGATCTGCTCTGAGCTACAACAGAATGACATTAAATATACTGATCCCAAGGATATTGCCAATATCCTGGCAGATCAATTCAGTGCCAACTTCACCCACACACCCCCTAAATGGCTCATCTCAATACTGGATGATTGCCAAATTCTGATAATAACGGCCACACAGGTAAAAAACACACTCTCCAAAGCTAAGAATACAGCATCCTGGGACCAGAAGATATCCTGGGCTGTGTATTACATGAACTACAAAATGAACTGGTACCTCACCTAAGTGTCATGTTTAATCATAGTCTCACCTCAGGCTTCATGCCCACTCAGTGGTGCACAGCTACAGTTATCCCACTACACAAGGGGGGATCCACCTTGGATCCTGGAAACTACTGCCCCATCAGTCTGATGAGCCTGATCTCCAAGGCCATGGAACGTATTATCATGGAACTTATAAACAAAGACATTGGCAACCTTCAAACACTGGACCCCACCCAGTTTGGGTTTGTGAAGGTCCGATCTTGTCTCCTGAACCTCATTGACTTCTTCGCATCAGTCTCCAGAGCCATGGATGAAGGTAAGGCAGTCCACACAGCCTATCTGGACCTCAACAAGGCCTTTGACATCATCCCCCACTCTGGAATCATAGATAGACTTACTAAGCTGGGTATTAATCCCTATGTCACTCGATGGGTTGCCAACTGGCTTACTGACAGAACCCACATTGTAAAAGTAGCCGACTCCAAATCCAGCTCCAGACATGTGACAAGTGGAGTACCTCAGGGTTCAGTCCTGGAACCGCTCTTGTTTGGCATCTACTTCTCTGAAGTACAGGCCAACACTAAGGGACTCTGACTAATACAGTTTGCAGATGACTGCAAACTGGGAGCCATTATTGAATCCCCAAATGATATGGATACTCTACAAAAGGGCCTTACAGAAACAGATGCTTGGTGCCAGAGCCATGGGCTCAAGTTCAATGCCAAGAAATGTATAGTTATCCCCTTTGGGAAAAAAACATGTACCCGTGAATTACCACATAGGTGGCAGTACACTAAACACCGAAGGTGTGATAAGAGACTTAGAAACACAGGTGGACTGTGGTCTCACCTTCGATAACCACATCACCACAACAGTCAGGAAATCCTTCTATGTGGCACACCTCATCACTAAAGGTTTTTCTTCCAGAAAAAATGAGGTCATTGTCCCACTGTACTCATCCCTTATTAGACCCATTATAGAATGCAACACCCCGTTTGGTATGTACCTCTCAAGACATCTGAAAAAACTGGAAAGGCCGCAGAAGTACCTCACTAAAAGAATCACAGGCCAAAAGCAGATGCCCTATGCTGACCGCCTTAAAAAACGCCAGCTATACTCTGTCGCATATCGCCTACTCAGTGGCGATCTCTGCTTAACATCAAAGGCCATGTCAAACCCAGAGCTGTTGGACATGCTACACTTAAAGAAATCCCAATCCCCAGAGCTACACATTCCAGGGATCTAAACCTTGTCATCACAATAAACAAAACATGCTGGAGGGACAGGTTCCTGACCCAAAGACTCCCCAGACTCTGGAATAGACTGCCCATACATGTCAAGCAGAGTGCCTCTTTGGCCCTCTTCAAAAGGAACCTTGACTATTGGATGGGAGAAAAGAAATTCACCCTGGAGATCACATCAGTTGCCCTGTTAGACAGGGGTCCAGGGAAGCAAATAGTGTGGGAAGAAATAGCCAGGGGAATTGTTATGGCTAGGCTTGTATAGGCCCTAGGACCTATAGCCTAGTACCAACCTATTAACCTATGAACCTAAGTAAGAACACTTTAATTCCAAAAAACAAATAAAAACAGGTAAGCGCTTTCACGATTGTGCGCTTCTTCAAATCTTAATAAACAGTATGAGAAAACAGGCCTTTAAATGCAAAAAACTTCCAATTAATTGAAAACAATTAAAATTGTTAAGTGTTGACACTTATCAGTGTACTAAGCCTCTCTTTTTTAGGAGAGGCTTTAAAGCAACAGCACTATTCAAACCAGGTGGCAGATATGCTTTAAAGTTGACAATCCATTGTAACTCCGCAAGTTCAGTCTCATTGCTCAAATGCATTAGCGAAACATGTATCTGAAGCTGGTATGAGTCACAGCTTTAAGTTCTTGTACTACAGAAATTAAATGAAAGTTTAAGGGAAGGGGACACCTACAGACACACAGACACAGCCCACCTGCTTTCCTTTTATACACACTTACTAACCTTTTGTGTCAGTCTAGGCCTCCTGCCACCCCAGCACCCTGTGCAAGTGATGATAACTGTGCCATATTCCTGTTTTCTCTCTTTTGGATTCAGGGATACAAAAGCTTTCTGTCTGATGCACAGGGTGCATAGCTACATTAGTGCCTAGTGCATTTGCATTTGTGTTGTTGAACTGATAATTGTAACTGTCAGTTATATTTACCTTGCCAAATGATACAGTGGATAGCAACATTATGACAGTACTTTCTAGTGTATTCTCTTGTAAGGGTTGTGAAGTCAGGAAGTACAATGTGTGTCATTACTTTATAACCTTTTTCTTTAATGTTTTCCAGTATATACATGCGATGCATATCATAAGACATGCAGATCTCAAGATTGTATGATGTCACTGTAGTCAAACTCATCAGAACAGTAATACAGTATAAAGTTCTCTTTTGCAATAACCTCACCATACACTTGCAGCAGCTGGGCAGGGCTTTCTCATCAAGATAATGCAGGGCCTACTAACCATAACATGATGTATGTGGGTAGATTAAAAAACATGTCACTGTCATCTGCCTGGGATTGCGGTATATTGTAACTGTTGTTATAAGCCTATTTGATGTTTGCCAGACATGCTCTTCACAGAACCCAAATGTGACTAGCACTGACTCCTTCAGCAATTTATATGGAGTTTCAATCTTTGAAGTTAGCCAGAAGATTTAAACATTACTAATTTCATGAACTTTAATTATACTTTGACTTAGGAATGTGGTCCATTCTCATCATGGTATTAGACATCCAAAAGACTTGGAGAAATTAAAACAGAGAAGCCTAGTACTTTTGGTTTAAGAAATTGGGCTTCAGGCCAGTTGTCTTACATTAACATTTGTAGTCTACACTCTGTCTGGAGGAGATGGTAGCCTCTTCCCTACTGTGCTGGGAATAGCTGGTTGAATGATTATTGTGGGTGTTGTTCTTAGTGTCTTTGTTATGATTTAGGCAGTCATCCTCCAAATCAATTATTTTACATTAGGAAGGTTTGTGGTTTAGACTCTTGAGGCAGGGGAAGATAGTCTACACTCTTCTAATCTGGGAATTACTGGTTGAATGCCTATTGTGACTGTTATTCTGAAAGTTTCAGTTCTGGTTTAAGTACTTGGGTTCCAGACCACTTATTTCACACTAGGAAGGTTTGTTGTCTACACTCATGCTGGAGTATTCCACTGAATTGCTGCTTTATTTAAACTGTTTGTTCTTCTGTTGCAATTGAGATTTTCAACACTTTGGATTTCTTGTAGTTCTGCATTTTATATCATAGGCTCAATTCATGCTTTTTGAATCTATACTGCTTGGTATCACTGGAGCATTAAAACCAGCCCTGTTACATTAAGAAGTACCCACTGCACCCTTGTGGCAGAACTGTGCAGTCAGGACCCATCTGACTTGGGGATTGCTAGAATAAGTCTCACTGTTGGCATTTCCCATTCTAACTTGTTTAAAATAGTTTAAATTTGCTTGTATTCTAGTGTGTTTCGGAGTGTTTGAACTCCGTTTACCCTAGCTCCTCAGAGCTTGCATTGCTGCCCTGCGAGCAACTCAGTTGTGCACTGCAAAATACTGACACATTTCTGCAACCCTTGCCCTCCATGGAATAGACACATTTTGTTAGCTTTACAACAAAACCTGATCCATCTATCCCACTTCTCACTAGTTACTACAGTATATAGCTTCCATAATGGATGGACAGTTTCCACCATTTCAACAGGCAGCCTGATTTACATGGGCATCCTGAGGCAGCAGAGCAATTGTCTCATGTATACTGACAGCCAGTTACTGCTAAAACAAACTAATATAACATGTGAGAGCCTTATCTATACTATAGACTTGGAATAAATTCTCTCACATAACAACAAACCAGATATCAAACATGTTGTCATTACACACAATTCACCTCTTGCACATAAGCTCACAACACATAAACCCACATACATGGAGGTACTCACTAGAAACCTAACTAAAGATTGGAGACCTCCCAAGTGCAAACCTCTGCACAAAGTGCATACCCAACAGAATCCACTACACATAACAATACACACACCAGTGCCTCAGCCAGTAAGCCCCTCAGGCAAAACACTTCAAAACCAAATGTTTTGCTCATAAGAGACTCCAATGTGAGACACACATATGCCCCTTTTGCCAGGCTGGACAAGGAGAAGGTCACAGTCAACTGCCTCTCAGGTGCCAGGGTCTAGCAGATTACATACACACTCAAGTCTCTCAGCAAGTGCTGTTATGACTCTGACATAGTCCATGTTGCAGTGAATGCAGGTGGTTGCCTCCCCCATAGTGACCTTTTTAGGCAGTGTCAGAACAACTAAAGTCCCACTGTAAAAGAATCCACTGCAGACAAACTGAAGATTATGCTGCTTAATGCAAGGAGTGTAAATCAAAAACTGCACTCACTGGAAGAACATGCCCATGTCTATACAGTCACACAGACATGGTCCAAGGCCAGAGAGAGCACTCTAGCAATGCAAGGGTACAATGCCTTCCACATGTTCACACATCAAAATGAATGAGAAAGAACCAAAGGTGGAGATGTATACATATTCATTAAAGACAAATGCACTGCAAGACTGGTCAAAGAGTACGAGTCTATAGCTCTACTCCAAGTCCAACTAACTGTATGTAAAACTCTCTTCCATATCATTGATAGCTACAGGTCCTCCACCATGAACCACAAGGACCACTCTGCCTACTTGGACCTAATTGAGTCACACCCTAGACAGCCAAATACCTTGGTCATGTGTGATTTCAACTATTCTATCATTGATTTGGAGTCATATATGTGCACAAATACACTTACCTTAAGGTTCCTGGACTTTGTTTATACTCATGCTGTGTAACAAATAGTCTGCAGCCACACAAGTGACTTGACCTGTCCTAGACTTAGTACCGACCAACTCAGTTTCAGATCATAATTCAGTCTTGTTCGCATTCACAATCATTTTCGACACCCCTCAAGAGCAGAAAAGATGAAACATTTATCCAACGCAAACTGTAGGCTCCTGACCAATGCCATAAAGAGTTGCAAACCCCCCTGCTATCACTGTCAGAAATGACTGCTGTACAGAAGTGTACACAAATGGCCTATATAAACAGCTATACAAATGTATAGAGTCTGCTGAGTGTGGACTGATCAAAACAAGTTCCTCATAGAGAACAAGCCACCCTGGTGGGCATCAAGCATACATAGGTTATTCAACAAGTTGAAAAAGTAATGTCTAAGAACAAGAGGGAACTGATTCACCAGATGAAGGACACCCTCCACAGCTTGAAGGAGGAAATTGGCTATCTTCAACAGTCCTCTAAATCTAAATACAAACCTAAAATAGCATCCCTAGCTAAAGATAATCAGGAGACATTCTTTAGCTATGTCAGAAATATAAAAGTGAAGGCCCAGCTTTGTGCCAAACTAGTAGTGGATGGCACCACTCATATCAACCCTGAGGACATCGCCACCCTGCTACCAGACAGTTTGGGGCAAACTTTGCACCCCAGTTCCCACCCGGCATATGGCAAAGCATACATTTCACCCATCAGTCCTTTACCTAGCAACCTTCTATGAACCTAAGGTGATGTCTGCCTGGGGTCCAAGTCAATGTCTGATCCTGGCCTGGTGGGATGGTTGTATATGCAATAATCTGATATAGATAATTACATCAGCATTGTCTGTTGAGCATATGGTGATAACAGTGTCTACATTTGTCTCACACACATACACACACACACATGCGCGCACACACACACACACACACACACACACACACACACACACACACACACACACATGCACTCTCACACACACACATACTCTCACACACACACACACACACACACACACACACACACACACACACACACACACACACACACACACACACACATAAACACACACTCTCTCATACACACACACACACACACACACACAAATGCACACACACGCACACATACATAAACACACACTCTCATACACATGCACACACACACACACACACACACACACACACACTCTCTCATACACACACACACACACACACACACACACACACACACACACACACACACTCACACACACACACACGCACACACACACACACACACACACACACACACACACACACACACACACACACACACACACACACACACACACACACACACACATTCTCACACACACTTGACTGCAGTGAGAACAAAATGCCTACTTATCTAAGTACACAGACTACAGAACACAATGCCTCACACAAACACCGCAGCACATGCATCACTTTTATATGTCGACAACTCAACTTATAGTGGATGAGATCTGCAGGTCATGTGGAAGCATACCTCTCAACCTCTCAGAGCAACAAATTTGGATACAACCAAAAATAATGGGTGGGACAAAGGCCCAAAAATATGGACAGATTTTAAATATTACTCCAATAAACTTAGATATTTGCTAGAATAACAGCTTTTGCATTTGTACTGTTATGTATTTTCTGAACATATGAAGTCTGAAATTCAAATGGCTGTCATTATTTATAATTATTTAGTTACTTAAATCTTCAATGATATGCTAGAAAAAAACACAAATTTTATGAGGAAGAGACCAAAATATGATGCAAAAATCTGGACATTCTGCAAAAATCTGTACAGTTGAGAGGTATATGTGGGAGACAAGAGGTTAGAAGGGCTCTATGAAATGTTATGTATAGGCTTCTGCAAGTGTGAAAAGAGTAGCAAACCATACACTGGAAAAGTAACTGTAGGATGACACAGCTACTCTGCTGAGCAGAGACACACACACAGTTGACAGAAGTGAAAACAGAACCCCTGCCTATCTAAGTATACAGATTACAGAATGCAGTATTTTACACAAGTGCCACAGCTCCGGTCTGACTCTTACATGGCTGCAGGGGAACTTATGGTAGATAACATCAGCAGGCCATGTGGGGGGCAATAGGCTGTGAGGCCTGCATAGGTACATATAAACATAGGTTCATATGACACCAGTTGCCTAACTGTAGAGTGTGTCCTAGGTTTATAGAAACCTAGCTGTGTACAAACCCAAGTATGCTTATTGAGCATAGTTGGATGTTTGAGTTTAGCAGAGCAAGATTGTGAGCACCACTTACTGCCCTGTCCATGAGAGAGCACACAACATTTTATATTACACTTTGTAGTGTGGTTGATATATGTTTGCAAAAAATACTGAGTGCCCAGGGTTGTATTGCTTTGGGAAGTGGTCAATATATATCTATCTATTGCGAATATATGATGTAGACTGAGAATGTGCCCTGAAAAACTGATCATATGTACAGAAGATTAGCTGAATTTGGATTGTCACCTCCAGAGAGAGAGAGAGAGAGAGAGAGAGAGAAAGAGAGGTGACAACAACGTAATCATGTGGTATAGCCAATTAGACCTAACCAAATGTGTCAAGCAGACATGTTTACAACATGGAGCTATGTATGGGACAGTTTTTTTTTTTGTGGGGGGGCAGGTGCTCTTTTTTTTTCTTTTTTCGAGAGTAATATTGGGGAAGAGACATAAGTATCACTGAGGCAGGTAAGCTGGCAAAGTGAGGAAGCAATTGCTGACAGACAGGACATACAAGACAAGAAACAGGGACAGTGAAGAACACAATAGTTGGGTGAACACCATGGTTGGAATAAGGGTGTGGACCTCACAAAGCCATGGATGTCAAGCTTGGTGACAGTGAGAATCAATTCCTCAGCCAGTGGACTGTCACCATTGTCACCTCACTGTGCTGATGGCTGTAGTGTGTGACTTCTGTGTCTCCTCATGTTATTCAGTACAATGATGGAGAGCAGGGTCTCCATCTGGCATAGGCATGCACCCACAGTGCAGCACAAAATCCTATGCACCATCCCTCGCAATTCTTCTATGGGGATAAAATCACCTCCTCTGCCACTGCTCCCAGAGGGAGCCACATGCCTGTTCTTCAGGGCAGAAGTACCTGAGGAGCCAGGTAGTGCAAGGGCAGAACAAGGGGTGCAACAGGGTTATGGTTCAGACATGCTGGACCTTGGTGCTATAGCCAGTGGAGTGATGGCAGATGGATCCCATGGGCCAGGACTACCCCACTGTACTGTGAGAAAAAGAAAAAATAAAAACAACTCCCCACAAAAAAAAATAAAAAAAAAAAAAAACAAAAGCAAAAGAGAAAATAAGGGTTGGGGTGAGAGATTACACAAGTTGTCTTATTTGCATGTTTAGGCTGAGAAGGGAGGTCTTCCAGCTCTGGGTTCTCACTTTTGTATTTGTAGACAGCAGTTTCTATTGCTTACTGTATAACCTAGTAATGACAGACATGTGTCTGTCCAGGACAAGATAACAGTGTCCCACAAGCAGGTGTAAAAGGCTCACTGTAAAGTCCAGCAACAGCTCACAAAGAAACACACACACACACACACGCACACACACGCACACATGCACACACACACACACACACACACACACACACACACACACACACACACACACACACACACACACACAAACACACACACACGCAAACACACACACAGACACACACACACACACACACACACACACACACACACACACACACACACACACACACACCAACCCCCATTTGACAGCAGTGAGAATAAGACCGCTACCTGTCTTAATATGTACACTACAGAACACAATACTTAACACAAGGTACCACAGCTCAAGTACGACTTGGAGCATGCCAGGCAATGCTTTATAGATGATGACATCAGCCGTATCTTTGAGGACAAGATAATAATATCCCTCAGGCTGCTGTAAAAGGCTCACTTTAAAATCCAGCAACAGCTCACACATACACACACACACACACACACACACACACACACACACACACACACACACACACAAACACACAAACACAATTTGTCTATGGTGAAAATTGAACCCCTACCTATCAAAGTACACACACTACAAAACACAGTACTAAACACAAGTGCCATGGCGCAAGTCTTTCTTGGAGTGTGTCAGACAACACTTTAAAGATGATGACATCAGTAGTGTCTGTTGAGTATGAGATACCAGTGTCTCACAGATAATATAAAATGCTCAATGTAAAGTTCAGCAACAGGTCACACCATCCCTCCCCCACTTTGAGTGGGATGAGAATAGAACCAGACCTATCTGGATACACAGACTACAGAACACAGTACTTAACACATGTACCACAGCAGAAGTCTGATTTAATGAGGACTGCAGGTGAACTTATAGTAAATGACATCAGCATGTCATGTGTTAGACAAAAGGCTAGGAGGCCTGAATGAAATGGATGTGAAGGCTTGTGAAACTCTCAAAAAACTGGCAAGCCATGCCATTGAAGAAGTAACTATGGGATACACACTTCTGCTCTTCTGTGTAGACACACACACACACACACACACACACACACACACACACACACACACACACACTTAACTGCACTGAGAATAGAACAACTCCTTATCTAAGCACATAGACTACAGAACACAGTACTTAACAGATGCACTATGTCACATGCCTAATTTTGTCAGGACTGCAGGCGAACTTATAGTAGATGACATCAGCAAGCCATGTGAGAGACAAGAGATTGGGAAGCTTGCATGAAATGGATGTGTAGGCCTGTGCAAGTCTCAAAACACTGCCAAGTCATGCCATTGGCTAGGTAACTGTGGGACGCACAATTCTGCTCTTCCATGTAGACACACACCTCACACACACACACACACACACACACACACACACACACACACACACACCTACTTGACTGCAGTGAGAATGGAGCCTCTACCTATCTAAGGACACACACTACAGAACACAGTACTTATCTCATGTGCCATGGCACAAGTCTGATTTTGACAGGATTGCAGGCAAACTTATAGAAGATGACATCGACAGGCCATGTGGGAGACAAGAGGTTGGGAAGCATGCACAGGTACATTGCTTCACAGAGTTATCTCAGGCTAGTAGCTTAAATCATACCTCTCAACTGTCCCTGATTTGCAGGGACGTCCCTGATTTTGACTCAAAATTTAGCTCTGTCCCTCTTAATCCCTCCCAAAGCTAGTGACTTTTGGAGGAAAGGTGGCGAATTACACTTAATGAATAATGACAATAATTAAGAGTTATAGACTTATTTTACTTCAGAAAATGTGCATTAGTTCATATGCTCTGATTCTGCCAATGTTTCAGGTTAACAGCACTAATATTTTAAAAGTGTCCCTGATTGTCCCTGATTTTTTCTTGACTTGTCCCTGATTCTGTTGAAATTTGTCCCCGATTGGTTGAGAGGTCTGAGCCTAATAGCGGTTGGCTGTTTGGAAGCTTAGCTGTATAATAATGCAAGTACCCTTACTGAGCATACTGGCTGTTTCAGAGCACCACCAAGTGGTCCTATCCATTAGTGAGCACACAACATTATCTATAACACTTTGCATTGTGACTGATATATATGTGGAAAAATTATTGAGACCCCAGGTTTGTAGTGTTTGTTGGGGTGGTTTGGAGGGGGCAAATGGGTGTATTGTATATATATATATATATATATATGACATATAGTTAGTTATATTGTGCCCTTATTTTGCCATATTTCCACATGTATTTTCATGTCATACAAAGGAAGTGGACAATAAGCACCAATAATAAAATATCATACATATAATTTCATAGCACAATCAGCACTGGATTTGTGCGATGGTTAACAAAGAGCACACACATAGGAAATAGGCCTGTTTGCATGCAGGAAAGCAGTGCAAAAATGTGAGCTACATTGCTAATGTTTGCTTCTATACCATGGTCTTATCTGTACTCCAGGCTAGCTTTTTGTGATTTCTAAGAGCATTAATTAAAGGCTTACCATCAAAAAGTTGACAGTAACATGCTCGACAGCCACCTTCTTGACCATGGTAGGAGTGACTGTCAGAATGTCTACTTTCATTTAGATTAGATTAGTTCATAGATTAGATTAGTATTAGGCTAACTGCCCTTGCGAGCCATTTTAAGCCTTGCCAGTTATCCCCTGTGAGATTCAAACCCTGTACCTTGTGTTTGTAAGGCAAACACCTTAACCATTAGGCCACTCTTCCAATATTTGTACGTCCATTTAGAAGGATCCACACAGGGCAGGGAATTACAGCATGGATGTCAATGGGAGAGTTCCACCTTAAGATCGACAGAATTTGTCGACATTGCTGTGTTGATCATACAGCCTACTTCATATTCATGGGTCGACATTATTTGTCATGGAAATCAATTCTCGCGGACGTGATTTTCATCCTTTTGGTAGTCAACCTTAATTGAATATATCCATTTTCTATTTTTGGGTGTCTGCTTTCTAGGCAATCTGGCTTTCCCCTGTAGATGTACTTAACCAAACCATTTTTCGGGAAGCAGCACAAAACTGGAATTAAAAGAAGACAAAGAGGAAAATATACTAAAACTAAGGAACTCATACCCAAAATCTTTAAAAGCACAGTAACAATTGATAGTATACATCACAAATGTTTATATATGGATTCACTTTATAACCTCGAAATGCTGAAATATCGAATTTCAGTATCTCGAGACTATAAAACTGAATCCACAAAACACCAACAAACAAAAACCGCGAAACCACATAACCGAAAACACCGCACACACTACACTAAACATACAACACAACACCCACATCACAACATAAACAAAAAAACAACACACATACACAACTCATACACACGTAAGCAGGGGGGTGGGGGGCTGTGCTCCCCACACACCCCCTACTTATATATACTAACTCCGAGATCGCACAAACACAACACAAAAGCTCACTCACACACGCACATTCTCCAATCCCTCACACACACTCTAACTCCCACTCAAAACCCTTACAAAACACTCACTTACCTGACATAACACCTACATCCAAACACGGCACCGCGCACCAACAAAACACAAACCCGGACATTACGTAGCACAACTTCATAACCGCGAATTCGACATATTTTCGACATACATCAAATTCCCGATTATGAACGTTCGCTATTTGTAACATTCGACTTTATAGCTTCGAGATACTGAAATTCGACATTTCAGTATTTCGATGTTATAAAGTGAACCTATATATATATATATATATATATATATAGATATATATATATATATATATATATATATATATATATATATATATATATATGGATATATATATATATGTCAGGATTTGAACCCTCACACCAATACAGCTTCAGAAAACAGGTGGTATGCTTTAGTTCTCTTTGCCACACAAACAGCTTTGCAACAATGAAATGAAGTCATTCTTCACACAACCAACTGCATCAGAATCTGCACTGCTATCAAACCATCAGCTGTGATTTGTACATTTAATTCTCTTTACTATATCTGGACATGGAGCAGTTAGTGATCACACAACCTGTCATAATTATGCTTACAAATATACAGCTCTGTGTTATTGTTCTGTTTTTTTTTCTGATCATTCATCAGTTATTTAACACATGCAGTGTGTAATTCATTCTATATCATTGGCCTTAACATCTGAGAGGATATTAATAGGGAATAATATGATATGCAGTTGCCAACAATTGAAGTCCAGGTTGGATGGCACAAGCATGCATTTACTGTACGTTTGGGGCTAGCATAGCTGAGTTACTGTTATTGCAGGAACAAGGATTCACTCCTCTTTTGGGGGGGCAAGGCTCAGTCACTGTTATGATACAAACAAGTCTGAAGTCTGAAACTGTAATGTGTATCATCACTTTCTAACTTCTGTCTTTAATGATTTACCAGTACAAATGTATGGTGCTAAACTAAAGTCATGCAAGGAACATCATAATTCTTCAGAGATATGACTTTGTGAATCTATCATGCCTGAGGTCTACTAAACACTTATGGACAAATATTAGTAAAATAAGTGTCTAGTATCACATGTTAAGGTACTTTCTGTAGAAATCCACTACTATTTATGTTCTTACTGTACCAAGTTAGGAAATGCAAGGATATGTCATAATAGTATTAAATAATACACTCTAGTTTCAGGACTTATCTTGCAAATGCAGCAGTTGACACACCTTTAATTCATGGCTGACTGTGATGTAAGTAGTGCACAGCCAATACAAGGGGAGGTAAAGGTCATGTGAGTTTCCTGGCATCAATTTTATTATATGTATGTGAGTAGGAGAAAGATATTAGGTCCCTATGTGGTCAGTGAATGTGCTATGCATCGGCTCTTATCCAAAGCAAGGGCATACTGAGCATGTCCACCTCTGCCTATAGTGACAGCAGCTGTGGGTTCCTCTTCTGAGTCCTCCTCTGACTGGGGCTGTGGTGATCTAGGCATTGGAGGAGGGTATGTGTACCTTCCCCTTGCTGATCCTGCTGTAGCTGTTTCCATAGGATCCTCCCCATGGATACTGGTAAGGGATATTCACTTGGAACAAAAATAGATATACACAGTATTTCCAGATGCAGCTCTCTGCTCCAAAAACAATTTCCCTTAAGAACACACTATCATCCTGGATCTGGGTTTCCCTCTTTCTCACCGGGCTGTAAATAAGACCCCACATTGATCACATCTGTAAAGTTGAGTCCTCAGCCATGTTTTCCAAGCTAAGTCCACCATCACCGAAGCCAGTGCTTTGTGTCCCTGCTCCAAGTAGCTGTCACACAGTCTTTGAGATTTGATTTTTACGCACACACACACACACACACACACACACACACACACACACACACACACACACACACACACACCTGGGAAAGGCTGGCACAGACCTACCAGCTATGCCCCCCTCTGCCAAGTCTATAAGGTAGATTCACTGCCACCAGCCAGCTACTTTAAGGGTCTTACAAGGGCACCCAATTATACTGAGTGAAATTAATATTAATAACAATGGTAGTGTTTGACCAATGCAGTAAGGCTTTCAGAAAAGTTCAATGTCACCAAATAAATATTAGTACTCTCAAGGGTTAGAATATTCTCTTAAACACCAGCTGTTATGAAAAGTTTAAATATGTTTAATAATAAAAGAACATGAAATTACTAAATATGTATTTACAATAAACACCAGAGTTTCAATCACAGGAAATATTAAAAACAACACAGATGGATAGATTTACACAGATACAGAAAAAAAACAGTATTTAACTAATCTCACTATACTGTTCTGACTGATCTAAAGAATTACTGTTCTCTAGTTCACTTACTACAGCAAGACATAATGAAGTGGGTGAGTGGTCTTCCTGTCTTCCTTCTTGTCGGGCTTCATAAACAGACTGCCCTGAGACTTCTGTCTCATCTAATATTAAAGCATCATTTCAGTACTGGATTGCAGAATGACATTACATACATCTGTTCATCTGAGTTTGGTTTCCACACTATTCCTTTACTAAAAATTGAACCAGAATATAGCACATATATGTCATGATACACACACACACACACACACACACACACACACACACACACACAGCATTGCTAAAATATGTTACAGCATTTGGAAGCAGTTAAATCATTTCAAAAACTTTCACCCTTTCAGGGTAGCAATTATTTCCCCCCTAAGGACATTACAGTAGGATTCCTAGTCCTGGTTTTCACAGATATTTTGTCTCTGGCTGCAATCAGAACTGTAAGAGATAATCTTGATGGCCTAAACCAGCTAAATTAATTTCAGACTATTTTTTAAAGTTATCTGTACTGAGATTAATCTCTTTTCTTCCAGTATTCTTTCTTAAAATATATTAATTTCAACAGTTACAATACAGTCTGACATGCGGGTGTATTTCCTTTCTGTCCAGTGGGACCCACTGTTGATACATTTTTTATCACAAGCATATTTACAAATTCATTTTCAATACATGCACCTACACTAATCAGTTTGATGTGCAAATGACATATAATTCTTTACAAAACTTCAGCTAGCTATGCTGGCATATGTTACACATACCTCTCCTAACATATTTCGCAATACCTCACATTATCACAGTGTGCATGAGTGTAATCTATGGCACACAGTACTTCAGGGTAGTGTGTTAACAGTTCCATATTTCTGGCCCTCTTCAGAACTACAGGAAAAATATGTGCTCAATGGCATTTATGAGCATTGCATCCAGAAATTGGTGGAGGATGCTGAAGGCTGATATGACACACCCATCATGTCCCCAGTTGGTCTTTGAAAGGTACAAGTAGCTAAGATTCTAAGGGCTTAGTTTCCACTGGGATAGTTCCCCTCAGTTGGCTCTGGCTCTGAGATGAGGGTGGCAGATCTCACAGAATTCTTGTAATGTGTTCCTGTCCACCCTGTACCTCTTTAAAATCTCTAGATCATGTAGCACCTGGAAAGTTACCCTGGCCTGAACACTCTTCTCCTTCTCTGCCTAGGCCTATTGTCAGCAGCACCAGCAGCATACAGATGTAGAATAGCTGTAGCAGACCTAGCATTGTGTCAGTTAACATTTCCTTGTATCTACTCCAATGGTATTGAAGGATAAAGGAAAAAACAGCATGGAGGCTACTTGGATACTTTATGCATTGTTGAATAGATCCACTGTGATGGATTGGTTGATTAACATGCAATTCACCTGCTTATGCTATAACTAGCATCTGTTAAACACCTGTTGCTTGCTCAGTAGTGCATTGTGCATACATCCGCACACCTTAGCGCACCTTCGCATAAATAAGATAAGCATAGGCAAAATTGATATTTCCTCTGTTCTCATGATATCACACAAACATGGCCCATAAAAAGTGAAAGAAAGGTTGCACACCCTGTAGTCAAACCCAGGACCATCTATATTCATAGGTTCATAGGTTCATAGGTAAGTACTAGGCTATCTGCCCATGGGCATTTATAAGCCTAGCCACAGAGTGATGGCTTTTGCCTCTCCATTAGATTAGTAACCTGGGCCTCTGTCAACAGGGCTCCTGAAGTGATCCCAAGGTAGAACTTACGATTCCCCATCCACTCATCAAGATTTCTCTTGAAGAGGGTCATAGAGGAGCTCTGTCGAATATGGATTGGGATTCTATTCCAGAGTGAGGGGAGTCGTTGGGACAGGAATCTATCCCTCCCACATGTCCTGTTTATTGTTGTACATAGGTTCAAGTGGCTAGATCGAGTGGTTCTGAGGGATCTCGTTTTTTTGAGGTGAAGCATGTCCATTAGTTCAGGGTTTGACATGGCCCTATAGGTCAGGCATAGGTCACCGCTGAGCAGACGGTAAGCGACTGAGAAGAGCTGGAGCTTTTTTAGTCGTGCTTCATAGGGTAATTGTTTAAGGCCCTTAATCCTCTTAGTGAGGTACTTCTGTGGTCTTTCTAGTTGTTGCGGGTGTCTAGTGAGGTACATCACAAATGGGGCATTGTACTCTATTATGGGCCTAATGAGTGAGGAGTAAAGGGGCACAATCACCTCCTTGGATCTGGATGAGAAACCCTTTGTGATAAGGTGTGCCACATAGAAGGATTTTCTGACCGTTTTGGCTATGTGGTTATCAAAGGAGTGCATACTATCTACTTGGGTACCCAGGTCCCTAATTACTTCTTCTGTACTTAGTGGATTCCCATCTATGTGGTAGTTTGTAGGTACTTTGTTTTTCCCAAATGGGATTACTATGCATTTTTTGGCATTTAGCTTGAGGCCGTGACTTTGACACCAGGTGTTTGTCTCTGTGAGACCCTTTTGCAGGATGTCTGTGTCAGCTGGAGAGTCAATTATTGCACCCAATTTACAGTCATATGTGACCTTGGTTAGCCACAGTCCCTCCACCTTTGCCTGTACTTCGGAGAAATATATACCAAACAGGAGGGGTCCTAGGACTGAGCCCTGTGGGACTCCGCTTGTGACGGGTTTAGAGTCAGATATGGCGCCTGCCACTCTTACCATGCGGGTTCTGTCTGAGAGCCAATTGGTAACCCATCTCATGACATGGGGGTTGATATTTAAGCTGGTGAGTTTGTCTATGATTCCTGAGTGTGGGATGGTGTTGAACGCCTTAGCGAGGTCCAGATATGCTGTGTGGACCACCTTCCCTTCATCTATGGCCTTGGTGACTGTTTTGAAAAAGTCGACCAAGTTCAGGAGGGAAGATCTGCCTTTAACAAAGCCAAACTGGGTGGGGTCCAGTGTCTGGAGGTTCCCAATGTCCCTGTTAATGAGCTCCATGATAATGCATTCCATGGCTTTGCAGACCAAGCTAGTCAAGCTTATAGGGCGATAGTTCCCAGGGTCAGTTGTGGCACCACCTTTGTGGAGTGGTACGACTGTTGCTGTATGCCATTCTTTGGGTATATAGCCTGTAGAGAGGCTGAGTTTGAATAGTGATTTGAGATGCGGGGTTAGTTCATTTTGAAGCTTGTGTAAGACACAATCTGGGATAGCATCTGGTCCCATCGATGCTGTGTTTTTGGCCTTTGCAAGGGCTGTCTTTACTTGTGTGTCTGAGATATCTGGAGCGTCACATTCTTCTGGGATGTGTGCTAGCCCCTTTGGTGGAGGGGGGGGGGTGAAGTTTGCACTGAACTTGTCAGCCAGGATGTTGGCAATGTCGGTTGGTTCAGTGTATTTATGTCCATTATACACTAGCTCGGAGCATATCTGAGAGTTTGCCCCTAGACTCTTGACATAGTTAAAGAAGGCCTTGTGGTTATCCTTAGAGTCATTGGCTATTTTTCTTTCAAAGTTGGCCTTGGATGATTTAATGAGAAAGCGCAGTTTTTTACTGATGTTAATCAGAGATGCATTCTTATTTTGGGATTTTGTTCTATCTTGCAGGAGTTTCCTCCTTCTGTTGTAAAGTTTATTTATGGCCAGGGTCCACCAGACTGGCTTCCACTTTTTTGAGGAGTTGGTCTTGGTTTTACTTGGGATGGCTCAGTTCATGCATTCTTGAAGGTGCTCATAGAATTCCCTTGTAAAGGATTCTACCATTGGGTCATCATTTTCCATTTGATTGGGAGCTTTGAAACTTCCCACCTCGGTCTTGAGGAGTGTGAAGTTGGTTTAGAGAAGTTTTTTACCTGGATTTCCTTGACTGGGGGGGGGGGGGGTTCGGGATGTGGATGTCCAGTGTGATTAGTTTGTGATCTGATCTTACCAATGACGAGTTTACCTCAGGTGTGGAACATAGGTTCCCCATGTTGGTGAAGACCAGGTCCAGTATGTTGTTACCTCTTGTGGGAGTGGTGACCAGCCGTTCAAGGGCGTTTGAGTTTATAAACTCAAGGAAGTATTGGGCTAGGGCATTTGAGCTTGAGTAGTTTTCCCAGTCAATGTTTAGATAGTTGAAGTCACCCAGTAGCATGGTGTTGGGTAGAATCTTCATACTTTCTAATGTTCTCAGGAATGCTGCGTGAGGGTCCTGAGACAAGGTGGGAGATCTGTAGCAAGCTATAAATTGAATAGTCAATTTACCCACTATTCCAACCCTAACATGTACATGTGCCGCCATAGGAATAGTTACATTTTTATTTTATTTATTTTTTATTTACATTTGTTGACCGGGAAATTCTGACTGGGCACAGGACCTTTTTCAGCAGAGGCCTGGGGAGAAAAGCTCCACAAAGTAATGTTAATGCAATCATAGTTCCTGATGAAGAACATAGTACATACAATAGTCACATAACATCTGTGCCATCTAAGATGGCATGTATTCTAAGAAATAAATAGCAGTTATTAACATTGTTACAGTAAGAAACTACAGCAGTATTATAAATAATAAGCTTACAAGCATCAGAGTTGGCTGTAATCAAAGATAGTTAGTGGGGTGGAAGATAGGTTGAGGGTAGAAGGACTGGGAGATGCTAGTTACAAGGGCATAACCAGCATTTTTTAGGTGAGCTTTAATTACAACTTTGAAGTGGGTGCATGATGGTACAGAGGATATTGTGGGGGGGGGGGGGGTGTTCCATAATTTGGCTGTTGAGCTGGAGACCTAACACCCTAGAACACCAAAAAGGAAAAAAACTAAGGGTAATGCTGCTCAATGCCAGAAGTCTCAATCTCAAGATGCATGCACTCGAGGCCCTTCTCAATATGGAGAACATCGATGTCTGTGCTGTGACAGAAACCTGGTTCAAGGCTCCTGAGAGCACCCCAGCACTAACAGGTTTCACCTCATATCATGCGTTCCGGCCCCAAAATCTGGACAACACCAAGAAAGGAGGGGGGGTGTCCATATTCATAAAGGACACCCACACCTCAAGGTTGGTGGCAACGCACGATGCATCGGAGACCATCCAGGTGCAATTAACCATAGGCAAGACTGCTCTGCAATTTATAGCATGTTACAGGCCACCCTCTCAAACTCAGGAACCTCACATGGCCTTCCTGAAAACATTGGAGGGATAAATGTATCTCCAAACACCATCATACTAGGTGACTTCAACTACCCTAATATAGACTGGGAACACTACTCAAGCCCGAACACTCTAACCCAAAGATTCCTGGAGTTCATAAACTCAAATGCCATGGAACAACTAGTCACCATCCCCACAAGAGGAGAAAACATACTTGATCTCATCATCACGAACATGGGATCAAAATGTTCAACACCGAAGTATACCCCTCACTGGTGAGATCAGATCATAAACTAATCTCGCTGGAGGTCCTCATACCCCCCCCACCTGAAACAAAAAAGACCACAGTGAAAAACTTCTCAAAAGCCGATTTTACACTTCTAAAAACTAGTGTGGTCTCCTTTAAGGCCCCTGAGCCAGTGGTAAACATTACTCAAACCGCTGAATCACTTACAAATGCCTTCTACCAGCACCTACAGGACTGCATGGATCAGGCAATCCCAAACAAAACTAAGACTCTCTGTACCAAAGGCAAGCGTCCTGTCTGGTGGACCCCAGCCATAAACAAGCTCTACAACAAAAGGAGGAAGCTACTACAAGATAGAGCAAAATCCTTGAAAGGTAAGACACCTTTGATCATTATAAGTAAAAAACTAAGAGCTCTCATAAAATCATCCAAGGCAAATTTTGAGAGAAAAATCGCCAAGGACTCTAAAGACAATCATAAGGCCTTCTTTAGCTATGTTAGAAACCTAGGAGGAAACTCCCAGATATGCTCAGAATTAGTTCAAAATGATGTGAAAATTACTGAACCTACACACATTGCCAACATACTGGCTGACAGGTTCAGTGCAAACTTTTCCCCCCCCAAAAGGAGAGATATCTATTCCAGAGGATTGTAGCCCCCCAAACATCTCCAACGCCCAGGTGAGAACTGCCCTCACTAAGGCAAAAAACACAGCATCCATGGGACCGGATGGTGTCCCCGGCTGTGTGCTTCATGAACTCAACGAGGAATTAAACCCACAGTTAGGACAGCTGTTTAATCTTAGCCTCACCTCAGGATACGTACCCAAGGAGTGGCGCATGGCGACTGTGGTCCCACTTCATAAGGGTGGTGCCTCCACAGACCCTGGAAATTACCGCCCCATTAGCTTGACAAGCCTTATCTGCAAAGCCATGGAGAGGATCATAATGGAACTCATAAATAAAGACATAGGGAACTTGCAGACTTTGGATCCAACCCAGTTTGGCTTTGTCAAAGGCAGATCCTGTCTCTTAAACTTGGTTGACTTTTTCGAGACAGTCACCAAGGCCATTGATGAGGGAAAGGCAGTCCATACAGCCTACCTCGACCTGGCAAAGGCCTTCAACACAATACCCCACTCAAGTATCATCGAAAAACTCATCAGCTTGAATGTAAACTCATACATCACAAGATGGGTTGCAAACTGGCTAACACAGGGTCAGAGTTGCTGGAGCCATGTCAGACTCAAAGCCTGTCACAAGTGGTGTCCCACAGGGCTCAGTCCTGGGCACACTCTTGTTCAGCATCTACTTTTCTGAAGTACAAGCAAACACAGGAGGGTTATGGCTGACAAAGTTTGCAGATGACTGCAAACTGGGCGCCATAGTCGAAAACACATCTGACACAGATATCCTCCAGAAGGGCCTCACAGAAATGGATAACTGGTGCCAGAGCCATGGCCTGAAGTTAAACGCCAAAAAATGCATAGTCATACCCTTCGGGAAAAACAAGGTTACCCCTAGCTACCATATAGGTGGCAATCCACTGAGCACAGAAGAAGTCATCAGGGATCTAGGGACCCAGGTTGACAGTAGCCTTTCGTTTGACACTCATGTTGCTAAAGTAGTTAGGAAAACCTTCTATATCGCCCACCTGATCATGAAGGAATTCACATCTAGATCAAGGGAGGTCATCGTCCCCCTGTACTCATCACTCATTAGACCTATGATTGAGTACAATGCTCTGTTCGGAATGTATCTGACCAGACACCTGCTGCAGCTTGAAAGGCCCCAAAAGTTCCTCACCAAAAGGATAAAGGGTCTCAAAAATATGTCTTATGCTGCCCGACTGAAAGAACTCCAGCTCTATTCAGTCTCATACCGCTTGCTCAGAGGTGACCTGTGCCTGACATATAAGGCCATGTCAAACCCAGATTTGATGAATATGCTTCACCTCAAAAAGTCTAGATCCCTCAGAACCACAAGGGCGGGAGACTTAAACCTTGACACGGTTATAAATAGAACGTGCTGGAGGGACAGATTCATCACCCAGAGACTCCCTATGCTGTGGAACAAAATCCCGGTACATGTGAGGCAGAGCACCTCGCTGGCCTTGTTCAAGAGGAATCTTGACCAATGGATGGGAGATCGCAGATATACCCCAGGGATTACTTCAGTGTCACTGCTTGACAGAGGCACAGAAAAATGATAGGCATAGTTTTTATTCAAACTAAAGGGGTGGTGAAAGCCACATAACTATGGGCTAGGCTTATAAATGCCCTTGGGCAGATAGCCTAGTATGAACCTATGAACCTATGAACAGTGCTCCTCCAGCAGAGTTATTGGCTCTAGTTACCTGTAATTGATTTTTGTTGCTGGATCGTGGTGGTCTGGTGGTGAAATAGGGATGGAGTAGATTTTGAAGGGATGGGACTCGGATGGTTTGCTAGTTTGTGGGCGAGTGAGAGTTGGTACCATTGAAGGAGGTGAGGGAGTACTAGCCAGCCAAGTTCAGCAAGTGAGAGACAGTGGTGACTACAGAAGGATGCACTGGTGTCGAACTTGGCGATTTTGTTGTAGCAAGTCTCGAGTTTATTTAGATCACTTTGCCTTAGCTTGGTATATATTGAAGAGGCATAAAGAAGGATGAAGATAATGTGGGAATTTGCAACTGAAATCTTGGCTGCTTTGGTGAGGAATTGCTTATTTCTGTATAAGGTTCCTAGTTTTTTGTGGACTTTTTTATGGTCATGGATATGTGAATGTCAAATCTGAGTTTATTGTCTGTCTCAACTCCTAGAAATTTGATGTGATCTGTTGGGTGCATAATGGTGTTGCCTTTGTCTGTGATATTAAAGTGAGAGTATGTTTGTGTATGTTTGGTGGGTTGGAAGATGAGGAGTTTAGCTTTGTTTGGACTGAGTATTAACTGGGCATCAGATAGCCAAGTTTGAGCAGAGGAAAAGACAATCTGTGTGACCTTTTGCAGTTTGGGTAGGAACTGGGCTGAGCAGATCATGGTTGAGTCATCTGCATATTGCATGAGAGAGCCATTTTTGGTGGCAGTGACTAGATTATTGGTGAAAATGGAGAAGAGTAAAGGTCCAAGGAAGGATGAACACCAACAGAGACAGGTAGTTGGGGATACATCTCATTCTGCCATACAACGGATTTCTGGTGGCCAGTCAGGTAGCACTGAAACCAGTTGCTGACTGATTGAGACAAGGATAGGTTATTGAGAACAGAGATTAGTTGTTTGTGTGGGACCATGTCAAATGCCTTAGATAGGTCTAGGAAAGTTGCAGAGGAGAGATAGCCATTGTTTTTATGCTGAAGGATAGTGTTAGTAAAAGAGAGTAAAGCAGGTAGTGCTATGGTTTGACCGGAAATCATGTTGTCTGTTAGAAAGGAGGTTGTTAGTAAGGCGGTAGTCTAAGACTTGAGAGTGAATGCATCTCTCTAGTATTTTGGAGAGTGGAAAGAGAATTGCTATGGGTGAGTTCTGTGGAGAGGCCGCCTTTGTGGAGGGGAATGATGTGTGATATTTTCCATAGTGTAGGGACATAGCATTCTGACAGAGATCGGTTAATCAAGATGGATACTGGGTAGGCTAAGGCGTCGGCTGCAATTTGTAGGTATTCACTTGGGAGGTTGTTGGCTGCTAGTGTAGTGGGTTTAAGTTTAGTTAAAAGTTTTTTTTTATGTTTGAGGTAGGGATAGGAGAAAAAGAGAAGGCAATGGGGAGATTTGTAGGTGAAGGTGCAGGGTGGAGGGGAGGGGGGGATTGTGTTGTGTTGTCAACCCAGAGAAACCTGCCATTCATTCCTCTGTTTATCATGGTTGCACTAAATGCAGTATCACACCAACAATGGCAAAAAAAATGGGCAGTGATCACACATTTTAAAAACCAAATAATGAGGATGACACAAAACTTGGGAACTGTGCACTGCTTACATGTACTTTCATCCTTCACACCCTTACATGTTCACCTCTGCAACTGTCACCTGGCACACATCCCCAATGTCAGCATTTGCTGTTGCCATGCATTCAACACGAACACTGTAAAAGTGCCTACACATAGTGAACATTCCTACTTGGTTACTTTTTTTTTGAGATTCAACAACTCTAATGAGTTTTGACCTTATTTGCATCTTCACCATGCTGACAGCCTGGAATCTACATGATTAGTAACTGTGTAGGCAGGGAAACTGCACAGGAGCCCAATGTTATAACAGAGGAATACATGTTTTAGTAAAATGGGACTGTAATCCATCAGCTGCATCCTGCATATGCTTAAATTACAGTATAATACTCTGTTTCATGGAGGTTTACACTTTTTAGCATCCTATACTACTTACAAGTATATTCTTCATTTGAGGAGCGGGGGAGTGAAGCTGCATTTATGTCATGGCACTTAAAAAAGACTTATTGCATCCACCCTGTGTAATTCACTCAGAATATGTTTGGTGTTACATGTTAAGCGCAGTTCTGTACAAATGTAAGAGCTATTGCTTACTCTGGTTTCTATGTGCACTCCTTTCCGTGTCTGTATTCAGAAAGTGTTGGAATACACAGCCAAAACATGGAGTCTACACGGTTGCTTTAGAGGTTGTTGAATTGCTCCACAGTGTTGATTTGCTTCACTAGCATAAAATTCAGATATGTATGCTGTAATTTGCATGCCATGAAAGTTTCTATGTTTGCACATGTGTGCGCACCACTAAGCGGAGTTTACTGAATCTAAAACTTTTCATGGCCATGTAGGCATCATGCCACAACATGCACACAGTCAAAATTATTGTGTAGGCTTTACTGAATCCCCCCGAGTGTGACATAAAACAAGACATAGATGTTAATGAGTTTATTTAGTACCATATTATACAGCACCAAGTCAGACGTTTTGCTGATTTTTTGGGATTCCTAGCTTACATCCACTTCCACTTTGTGATGTCATTCTATTGTCATGCAGTTAATGTAATACATTTAATTATTTTCTGTTATAACCTTCGTGTTTTTGTGCCTTGGATGTTTTATATCTGACTTCCGTTAATTAATTTATTTATACATTTATTCTTCCTTTACATAACTTAAATATTCTAACAGTCTTTCCTTCACTGGCCATTTCATAAATTTCCACACAAATTAGGTCAGACCAGCACCATTAATGTCAGTACCTTCCTTCATCTCACAGAAATTACTTTTATGCTCTTCCTGCCTCACAAATATAACCATTTTACTATTATTTGTTTATAAACTGTGTTACAGGTATTATTAGCTTTACATACAGTGGATATAAAAGGTTTACACACCCCTGTTAAAATGCCATTTTTTTGTGATATAAAAAAATGAGACCACAATAAATCATGTCATAGCTTTTCCCACCTTTAATGTGACCTATAACCTGTACAATTCAATTGAAAAACAAACAAATCTGTTAAGGGAAAAAAATATAAAAAATAAAAAATGTACAATGCGTTGGTTGCATAAGTGTGTACACCCTTAAAGTAATACTTTGTTAAAGCACCTCTTGATTTAATTATAGCATTCAGTCTTCTTGGATAGGAGTCTAGCAGCATGGCACATCTTGACTTGGCAATATTTGCCCACTCTTCCTTGCAAAAGCACTCCAAATCTGTCAGGTTGTGAGGGCATCTCTTGTGCACAGCTCCCTTCAGGTCACTCCACAGATTTTCTATTTTATTTAGGACTGGGCTCTGGCTGGGCCATTCCAAAACTAATTTTCTTCTGGTGAAGCCATTCTTTTGTTGATTTGGATGTATGCTTGGGGTCATTGGTGTGTTGAAAGGTGAAATTCCTCTTCATCGTCAGTTTTCTGGCAGACACCTGAAGGTTTTGGACCAAATGTGACTGGTATTTGGAACTGTTCATAATTCCCTCCACCTTGACTAAAGCCCCAGTTCCAGCTGAAGAAAAGCAACCCCAAAGAATGATACTGCCACCCCCATGCTTCACCATCGAGATGGTTTTCTTTTGGTGATGCAAAGTGTTGTTTTTGTACCAAATGTACCTTTTGGAAATGTGGTCACAAAGTTCAACTTGGTCTCATAAGACCATAGCGCATTTTCCCACATGCTTTTGGGAGACTTGATTTATTGTTTTTCAAATTTTAGCTGGGCCTAGATGTTTTTCTGTGTAAGAAAAGTCTTCCATCTTGCAACCCTACCCCATGGTCTAGATATATGGAGAATGTGGGAGACTGTTGTTACATGTAATACACAACCAGTACATGCCAGAAATACCTGCAGCTCCTTCAGTGTTGCTATAGGTCTCTTGGCAACCTCTCTGACCAGTTTTCATCTTGTCTTTTCATCAGTTTTGGAGGGATGTCCAGTTCTTTGCAACGTCACTGTTGTCCCATATTTTCTCCACTTTTTGATGACTTTCTTCGCTGTGTATCCAATGCTGTGGACATTTTTTTATACCCTTCCCCTGACTAATACCTTTCGACAACGAGATCTCTTTGATGCTTTGTAAGTTCCCTGTGAATCATGGCTTTTGGTGTAGCAGGCAACTGAGTAAATTTCAGGAAAATCCTGCAAGGACAGTTGAACTTTATTTGGGGTTAAACAGAGTCTCTTTAATTGATGGCAGGTGTGTACCCAAGAAGACTGAATGCTGTAATTAAATTAAAAGGTGCTTCAACAAAGTATTAGTTTAAGGGTGTGCACACACAACAAAGCATTAGTTTAAGGGTGTGCACACGTATGCAACCAGCATATTGTACGTTTTTTATTTTTTATATTTTTCCCCTTACAGATTTGTTTTTCAACTGAATTGCACAGGTTATGTCACATCAATGGGAAAAGTTTTGAAAGGATTTATTGTGGTCTCATTTTTATATCACAAAAACCTGGCATTTTAACAGGGGTGTGTAAACTTTTTATAACCACTGTATACTTTTTCAAGAATTCTAAAAGTCAATAATTCCTTTTGCATTGTGCATCTTTGTATTCTAGAAAATGTTATGTGAATTTTCCTTAGTTTATGCATTACAACTAATCACTGTTGTCCTTGGGACTTCTACAACATGCAACTGACAAATATCCATTCTATCCTGCAGCAGTGTTCAGTTAGCCAGCCCTGCTTTTTGTTCTTTCTTTCTTATCCTCCCAAACACTACTTAGCTTCTTTTTCTCATTTGTTATACTTTTCTACCTTGTCTCCCTCCACTTTTAACTGTATTGGCTATCATTCTGACAGTTCAGGCCTTTGCATTTTTTACTTTCCTTTCTGCTTCATTGATATTGAATTTAGAAATTAACCATGACTGGGAGTGGGTAATGTTGGATTTATCCATGGGTGGCATGACTTTATCATGAGGGTGCTAGTGTTTAAACAAAGCAGCCATGGATAAGTCCTGCATTACACCCCCCCACACACACACACCCCCACATATATATATATATATATATATATATATATATATATATATATATATATATATATATATGTGTATATATATGTGTGTCTACTGTATATAATTGAAAACTCACTTTTTCGAAAATGAACAGTAGACCCATGGTTATGGGAAAGTGCACTTCACCGAAAGTTCACTTTCGCGAACACCACTTGAGTGAATGGTTACAGACCTTAGGGTTAGGGCTTGGGTTGAGGATAGTGGATACCTAGTAGGGCTATCCACTATCCTTAACCCAAGCCCTATCCCTAACGTCTGTGACTACTGCACCACAGTGGAGGTCATTGCCCGTTCGTTCTAATGGTCTTCGTGAAAGTGCAGTTTTGGTGAAGTGCACTTTTGCATTACTGGCCATCTACTACCAGATTTAGAAATAGTGTAATTTTGATCTCCGGTAGTAGACCCATATATACATATATATATATATATATATATATATATATATATATATATATATACACACACACACACACTGACACACACACACACATTTTTTTTATTAATCTTATTGTATAAGCAGACTTCCACCTGCTTGTGGTAGTCTGGTGCATCCCAATACATACAGGGAATGCTCTCTGCCTAGCTGCTTGTCTTACATTTTTTGCATTATTCTTTATAAATGATGCATATTTCTGGTAAATCACTGAGGACTGAAGTCACTAAATAATGAATGACACTTCTTCCATTTCCTTTTAAAGATGTAAGATGTTCTGAGGTATGCCATGGAGCTGATTGTAGGGGCACTCCTGGCATTAAAATTTGTTGAGTTATTTATTTTTTTATATTGTATTATTCTGCTGCACAGAGTAGTTTAAGTTTTCCAGATTTTTTTAATGCAGTTTAAAATAGTGGCATGGAAAACTTAATTTATTTATTTATGTATGTATGTATTTATGTATTAATTCATATTTATTTATTTTATATTTGTTTATTAGGAGAGTCTGGGTGGGTTGCCCATGTTCAACGGAGGCCCGGGGAGAAAAGCTCCATATGAAAATATTACTAAGACAGTAAATAGTAAAACTGTTTAAAGATTAATAAACAAACAATACAAGAATAATATAATAGAAACAGACATTACAATGTGCTTAAAATTAATCATGCATAATATGTGTAAAAAAATTATTTTAAAATACAAAAATACAAACTATGAGTAAGAGAAAGTTTTAAAACGTATTAAAAATTGGGTCAACATAGGTAAGAGATAAGATTTCCTTCACTATCTTGTGGTATCAATTTTAGATCAAGTGAGTACTTGACAATTGGACAAAACAAGGTTTTGAATGTATTGACTACAGGATATATGAAGCAGCCCATGTAAGATATATGATGAACTGTATGATGTGTGGCCTATCCTGGATATAAACAGGTGCACTTCCAAGAGTTAGTTAAGTAGGTCTACGGTAGGTTTTTAAAATTATGTTTACTGTCTATGTTTCAGATATCTGGGGGGATGGGGATTCCATGTTTTAGCAATGGCACTAGAGTAGAGGGAGTCTGCTGAATAATTCTGATTTTTGATGACTTTAACTAGAGTTTTTTAAAGGCTCTTAGTAAAGGAATGTTAGTGTAGTAATTTAGTAGGCCTTGTAGAGCAGGTGTTTTTAGAGGTGGCATAGAATCAGGTGAGCAAATTTAAGCTGGTTATAGGTTAATATGTTTGGTAGTTCTAGCCAGGATAACTGCTTGAGGGATAGGCAATGGTGGGTCCTGAAACTGAGTCAGTAGTAAATTTTGCTATTTTGTTATAATAGCTAGTTAACTTGTTTAAGTCTCATTTACTTAGGTTGATTAATATGGGAGAAGCATAGAGAAGTGTAGAGAGTAGGTGGGTTTTGTAATGGGGACCATACTTTTATTGGTGAGGTAGTTTTTATATCTGTATAGGGTTCCCAGTTTTTTATGGACTTTTGATACTGTATGTGTTATATGTTTATTAAACTTCATGTAAGTATATATGAGAACTACTAATAGTTTGGTTTGTGTGACTGGGGTGATAGGGGTATTGTTTAAAACAAATATTTTTAATGGGGGAATGGCATCTACAGCTTTTGTGGGATAGAATATCATCAACTGTGTTTTTTAGGGTTAAGTATTAGTTGTGACTTGGTTAATCAAGTTTCTATGGCAGTGAGGAATTCTTGGGTGAGTTTTTCTAGACGTTGGAGAGAGGGGGCAGAGCAAATTAGTGTGGAGTCATCGGCATACTGGACAAGACTGGTGTGGAGGGTGGCTTTGTGAAGGTCATTGGTAAATATGGTGAAGATGAGTGGTCCAAAGATGGATCCTTATAGAATACCTAAGCTAACATTGAGAAGAGGGGATAGAGTGTTTTGCTATTTTATGACTTGTTGATAGTTAGGTAGTTTTTAAACCATGTTATAGAGGAATTAATTTGAGTTCTGAGAGTATTAATAGCAGTTTGGCATGGCAGACCATGTCAAACGCCTTGGAGGGATCAAGGAAGACAGGCTTTGTGAAGGTCATTGGTAAAAATGGTGAAGATGAGTGGTCCAAAGATGGATCCTTATGGAACTCCTAAGGTAACATTGAGAAGAAAAATAGAGTGTTTTGCCATTTTATGACTTGATGGTTAGTTAGGTAGTTTTTAAACCATGTTATAGAGGAATTACTTAGTTTGAGTTTTGAGAGTATTAATAGCAGTTTGGCATGGCAGACCATATCAAACGCCTTGGAAGGATCAAGGAAGACAGCAGAATCCAGGTTACCATTATTCCATTGTTGATTTACAGTGCTGGAAAAGGTAATAAGAGTAGTGGTGGTGCTATGATTGGTTCAAAATCTGTGTTGTAGACAGGAGATTATTAGTTAGTGGATAGTTTAAAATCTGGGAATGTATGCATTCTTCTAGTATTTTTCAAAGGGGGGATAGTATGGCGATTGCTTGGCAGTTGGATAATTCCACTGAGTTAGAGCCTTTATGTGTGAAATTTTCCCGAGGGCTGGGTTGTATTGCTCTCAGATTGACCTATTTATTAATAGGAAGACAGGGTATGAGATGGTTTTAGCTGCAATTTTGAGGTCTTCTGCTGGGAGTTTGTCAGCTGCTACGGATGCAGATTTTAGTTTTGACACGTCGTTACAAATAGTTTTGGTTGAAACTGGTTGCAGAGAGAAGCAATTTTGACTTGTTGATGAGGTGCTGAGATTAGGATGTGTAGTGGGGAACTGATGTTTGTGAGGTTTAGAATGGATTTGGTGAAGTACTGGTTAAACTGGGTGGCAATATTGTTGGCAGTGGTATTAATATTTGGGGGTGGAGTAATGGTTTTCCCTAGCTGTAGTATTTTGTTGATTGCTACCCAGAATATTTGAGGGTTAGTTTTATGTTTCTCTTGGATGTCTGAGTAGTCATATTTTTGTCTGTTTTTATTAGTTTTTTTTTCACCTTGCTCCTTAATTCTAGGTGTGCTTGTCTATTTGTATCAGTTTTGTTTTGACACTATGCTTCCCATGTCTTGTCTCTCTGTTTTATGAGAGTTCAAGTACTTTTGGTTAGCCAGGGGGTATAGTTGGACTTAGTTCTTACAATACTAGTAGGGGCAAGCTTGTTTTGTATGTTCAGGAAAGTGGAGTTAAAGTAATCTACTGCTTTGTCTAGGGAGAGATATGATATAGGTTTCCAGTTGCAGTGGGTTTGCTAATTAATCAGGTCCTGTGGTCTGCAATTCTTGGTATAACAAATTTGTCAGTTGGAGGTTGTTTTTATTTGTTTTACTTGTTGTCTGAGGATGAATGTAGGTAGGTGGTCACTGAGGGTATCAAAGAGAGATCCAGAGTAGTAGGATAGCTTAGGATGGGTTGTAAATATTCAGTCTAGGATAGACTGTTTTGGATGATTTTCTATTCTGGTGTAACTATGGATTAGTTGAGAAAAGCTGTGGAATTTACTATGGTTAGTGGTGAGTGGATAGCTACAGATAGATCAGTCTATGTTAAAGTCACTTACTATAATTGTTTCTTTGAGGAAGCTATGAGATGACCAGTGGAGGATGGATTCTACTGTATTTATGTTATTACTTGGGGAGATATATGCACCAACGATGTTTAGCTGCTTCTTTATTTAATTTTTAGTTTGGCAAGTAGAGTTTCAGCATTATGGAAGTAAGGGGTATGAATATCTGAAAAGTAAGGTTGTTTTTGAAAAGCAGGATGATGCCCCCACCTTTCTTGTGGGTTTTATCTTTTCTGAGAATGTTGTATCCTGGGGGAGTAATTCATTATCCTTATTATTGCTATAGCCAGGTCTCTGTAAGAAGAACTATGTTGAGGGAGTATTGTGACAGAGCCGAGTTAGTTCATAAGGCATAACACCCTTGATTTTATTTACACATTTGCAATGTTATTTGAAGAAAAAGGACACATAATTGGCAAGTTTGCAAAATAAAAAAAAATGTAGAAATAAAAATAATATGGATTAGTGTATAAAAGCACTAATTTGGCGACATTGTAATGCAAATTATGGTCATTTTTTTAGTACTGGTATGTTTTGAAAAAAAGTCTGGACTGTAGATATGCCAGGAGTCCACGTACTATGGCTAGCAGGACCTCCCTCCATGCTGATGCTTTCCACTCAGTAAAAAGCATCATGCTAGGATGTTCTGTGATCAAGAATGGGATACTGCAAGAGGGTGTCCACTCTTGGTAAAGTTTATCACTCATATTAAATCTTTCTAAATCCCAGGTTATGTTAAATCATCTCTTTCCCTCTCTCACTCTTATTTGTGGACATTACCATAAGGTAGAATGAATACTTTGCAGAACACATGAACCCAGACAACATGGCCTCCTTTGAGGAAACAATTCCTTAAGCAACTAACTATATGAGTTTTCTATAGAAAGACAATGGAACTGCATGACAGTTGTCCAGAAATACTAAAGAACATGATATTTACTAGGCTTTTCAGCATTCCTTTGGTTCTGGTAACATCATCTCAACAATTGAAGACTGAAGTCCTGGGTCTCACTTTAAAAATGTGAGGCAGGAGATTATGTTCCATTTGTAGATAAAACATACCCCAAGGCTTAATTAGAAGAGTTATGCCAGGTTACTGGTATAGGGACTTCCCAATATTTGAACCTCTAGTTCAGGAAACATAATGAAGTCTGTCCTGGATATGGAGTACTGGACCAAGTATTTGTTGTTCTAAAGATTCTAGAAAGGTTGTAGTGTTTTGCCATAATGGTCTATAAGCATTATGGAGACATGGCAAAGACATACAACTGTGTATATTAAAAAGATTTGGTGGAGGTGTTAAAAGGGTATGGGGCCTAGGAATATTGCAGTATGACATTTAGTCCTCCACTGTTTGTGAACTTAGTTGCATCTCCATTCTTGGCATTAAGTTGAATATACTTCCATGCATGCAGGACTTCCATGAAAGTGTCTGGTCTCCCCTCCTGTTTCTGATTTGTTGGACAAAATACCAAGACAGATTCAAACATTGGAAAGTATTCCATTTGACAAAGTGAATCATATCTTGATGTGCTCATTTGGTTTCAAGTAAGTGGATTATCCTGTATCAACTGTAGAGATTTGCTGTGAAAATCAACACCCACAAATCACAGGTCATTATTCTTCTGCATAAAAGACTGGATTAGTTTCTGCAGGTAGGAAGGGTGATCTAAAAATAGAATTTAAGTGGCCTGTGGTTTTATTCATGAATGAGGGTAGAAGGCAATTAGCAGACTGATCAACAGAAACAGCACTGACAGTACTGCTGGAGTTGTTCCAGAAGTTTGTAGTAAAGTGCAAGTTGAGTTGCAATGTGTGGTCCCAATTTATGGAAGAGTTTTTGTCCCTATCCTCATGTATACTAACAAGCAACAAAATCTTGTTCCCATGAGTGCAATTTGCACAGATAAGATTATTTTGCAAGATTGCAGGGCTGAGTTTCTGTGCTGCAATGAGGATCTTTTGCAATCTCTGAAAATCCTGGAGTTGAAAAACTATTTCTATGGATTGACTGGAGTCAACTGAGGTGATTTGGGCACTTAAGAGAATGCGGATAAGTGTTTTTCTTAGGATATTACTAGGTACAGTCCACTGGAAGGAGGCCCTGGGGCAGATTCTAAATGTGCCTGAATATGTATACCCCATAGCTTGCTTTACAACTCCTGAAAATCCCATAGGTTGAGCTAGGGACAAAATTGTTGCTTGGGACATGAAGTCTGTCCTGCCTTATCTGTCTGGCTTCCACCTTGCTCTTCACCAAGACAAGAGTTCTAGAAAATGAATGGATGAAGGTTGAGTGGAATGATTTCACAAAAAAGCACATTTTTTTCTGGGAGAAAGTAGTATTTGTGTAAACTGATAAAAACACAATAAGAACATTGGTAATACCCTGCTATTCAAGAAGGACTGGATAGCAATTAAAAGAGGGGGTAATGTTGTGTTGCTAGAATGGTACGTTGGCACATTTTGTGGGCACTGTGATTGAATAAATACTAAAATATAGCATTGCCATGGTACAAAATGAGAAGTAGATTATATTTGTGGAATGACCTGAAAGTTATTCAAGTTTACTGCATTATGGAGAAGTATTGTTTGATAAAGCAGAAGTTTTTTGTTTTGTTTTGGAAGTGCAGAAATCTTATTGTTGTTCTTTCCACATTTCTGTATCAGAAGATGGCAGTACTAAAATGGTGGTCAAAAGTTTTAGTAATACAGCTGTTGGTAACTGTATGACAGAAAGTAAGCAACAAAATAATGAAATGATGGGCCAAAGATAAAGAAAGTGAGATGTGCAACGAGAAAACCTGATTGAATGAGTCAAGTAGCTGTTTCAAAATTCTAACATATTTCATGGGTAATGTAGGACATATTCAGATCTTATTTCTAGAAGATATTCAAATGATAGTAAATTAAGTTCTCCAAATCTGTGAACATATCAAGTGAAACAGTATAGTTATATAAACAGAATAGTTTGTGGTATTACCTAAAGGAAATGATTGCAGGAGCTTGATTGATGTAAATATGTTGGCTAATCTTTTACTACAAATTGACATTTTATAATGTCCAAGTGCTGCTATATTTGAATATAAAAAGTGATATCAGATTTATTTCTGAGCAAAATTTAGACATGATTTGACTAAACACAAGAATCCTGGGGGCCACATAGAACTGAACATAGTCCCAGAGACTCCCCATGCTTTGGAACAGGATTCCAATCTACATTAGGCAGAGCCCCTCACTAACACTCTTCAACAGAAACATTGATGAGTGGATGATAAACAGAAAATTTACCCCGGGGATCACTGCAGTGGCTCTGCTGGACAGAGACACAGGGAACTAATGGCCCTGCTGGACCAAGGCACAGGGAACTAATCTAAGGGGGCGACAAAAGCTAACACATTCTGGCTAGGCTTATAGATGCCCTCGGGCGATTCGCCTAGTACTTACCTATGAACCTATGAATATTTTGAATGTAGCTTGTTTCGGTGATGAATTTGTAGTAAGTTATTATTTTCAACAATCTCCAAGTTTGTATGACTATTACTTTCAAGACAAAAATGTTACTTTGCTGAAACCTCATTATTTTTAGTAATTGGAGAGAAAAGTATAAAATCTAGCTAAATGAAGAGTATTTAGGAATATACAAAGTAGAAGTATGATTTTATCCATGAGACTGTGAAAAAAAATGTTCATCATACTGATCACTGCTGCAGTAAGCCTTAGCTATATATGTTATATCCTGTAGATATAACCGCCATGCATATTCCAAAGCTTCAGGGTACCTTCCACACATACAAACTGTCAGGCAACTCAGGCTGAGTTAACTAAAGGACAAGTTTGGGTGTATGCTCATCTGAGGCTTTCAAGGATTTACAGATTTATGGTAATTTTATGCTTTCATTTACTGGACAGAAATTTTGTTGATCTTTTATTACTTTCCTCTAAAGGAAAGTTATTTTAAAGCTAGGAGTGTTCTGTTTTAATGGACTGTCTCGAGACTGTAATGAATAGTTATTTTCTTCTATCTGTTTAAAAGAACTGTAAATTAACTGAAAACATTTTTTTGTGGAGAAAATCTGTTTATTTTCCTTTTTGAGACTGGTGTAGTTTAAAGTTCTTTTTACTGTGTTTTCTCTGTCAAAAAGTAACTTTTGTGGACAGGTATTGTTTACTGGCAATTACTGTTTGTCTTACCCCTGGAAAGAGGCACCATTTCTGGTTGAGCATAGAACAGACTATTGGTCCCATGGTCAGTCCTTCTTCCAGTCACAAAAAGAAAAAAAGTTAAACAAAACAGCCTTTGTCACCACAGCAGCCTAGCAATTTTCCTCAGCTGCAGGTGGGTGACTCTTCTCTGGTCATTTGTTGTGCCTCAGACCACTCATTTTTTACCTTGGATCCATTTGGTGTAGCACCTGCTGTCACTAAGGACTAGTGGTTAGCCAAGTTTTCTAAAACTGTTGGGGTCCCTCAGCTGGCAAAGGAGATCCACATTTGTTGTTCCTGGGAGATGGAACAGGGAAGGTTCCTTGTTGTGTTAGAATGCCCTGCCCATCCTTGGAGTAGCAACTACTGCCATCAGTAACATGGCTGGCACCATTTTTCCAGTCAAAGAGAAACAGAAAACCAATTATGTATCTACATCTCTTCAAATTTCTTTGGATAAGAGTAGTTTACAGGATCTAGCTCAGGGTTTAATTCAGACTATTGATCCTTCTTTTAAAGCAGTTCCTGGTAAATGAAAGAGGGATTGTTTTCCTGATAACCAGCCAGCTGCGCATATAATGGCAGATAGAATGTCCTCAGTCTTTTAAATTTTGGTACACCATTCCCAATCCAGAACCAATAGCTATATCTTCGGTTGATCCCACTGCTGCTAAGCATCTAGTTAATTCCAATCCTACTCTTCCTGATAGGGATGGGGAAATTATTGATAGATATGGGCAAAAGTATATACTCCTAGAACTCTGTTTTTCGGAATTTTGAATTGTCATCACATATGTTGAAGTTTCTTCTGACAAACTGTGAAAGTGTGAGGAATGTTTTATTTCTAGTTTAATCTTGTGAGAAATAAATCTGCTTTAATTAACTTACTACTCATTGTTTGTAGTGCATGTTCTTCCAGGGCTATGGTCACTGGTACTGTTTTAATGAGGTTTGCATTGCTGCATTCTCAGAACCTCACAGATAATTTTTAAAATGAGATTTTAAATTCTTCCCTAGATAGGGAGTTAGCTTTTGGCCCCTCTGCTGCAGGGGTTATCAAAAAGTGTGATGAAAGAGGCAAACTGATCAAGGGAATCTCTAAATTCTTTATCCCTTATATTCCAATCTTTTAATCCAGTTTTGGAAAAAAAAATGAAGAAATGGTCCCAACAAAATACAAGTAAACAGTCATTTAGGAAGAAGAAGAAGAAATGGCAAGAGGGTTCTAATAAGTCTTGAACCTCCCAAAAGGAAGGTCAGTCCAATAGATCTGAATACCTATTCAGGAGACCTTCTGACTCCCTCTCACCTTGACCCCATTTTTCTTCTAGAAGGTCTGAGTCTCATTTTTTTTTCTTTGGCAATAGATATATTCAGACAAATGGGTTCTGAAAATCATTCATCAAGGTTACTAATGGCAGTGGGAGGAAATTCCTGTTTTCCATGGGGTCATTCCTCATCCTGCAGATCAGACTCTTTTGCTTCCACCTGTTCTTCATCATATGTTGTTCCAAGGAGTAATAGAATCAGTCTTTCTTCTGAAGTGGGGAAGGGTGTTTTTTTACTGAAGGATGTTCCAAGTGCCAAAGAAAGAATATGCCCCATTTAAGCTAGCTAATCTAGCTGACTTGAGGTTCTTAACATGGAATACAATTTTACTGATTGCTCTGACCTCTGCAAGAATGGTATCTTACTTTTAAGCTGTTATGGTGAGTCAGCCCAATCTCATTTTCCATAGGAATAGGGTTTCTTTGAGAACTAATTCTTTTTTATGCCTAAAGTGGCATACAAGTTACTTTAAGCCAAACTATCCATCTCCCCACTTTCATTTTCAAACCTGCAGGCAACTTGGGTACTAGCTGGACAGAACAAATCTTTCAGACCTTCAGATCAATTGTAAATTTCTTATGAATTTAGAAAAAGGGACAAGCTGTGTCAAAGCAGACTACTACCAAATGGTTGTCAAAGTCTATTAACTTTTGTTATATGCACTATAACAAATCTATTCCAGGCAGTGTCACGGCCCAGTCTTCCAGGGCCTTGGCTTCATCTATTGCTTTTTGGAAATGGTTGTATTCTAGAAGTATTCCCAAAGCTAATACTTCATCCTCTTCATAATTTTACACAGCACTGTAAACTTGATTCCTTTTCTAGGTCCAGATCTGGCTTTTCTAGGACCATTCTCAAGAGGCTGCTGGACTCTTCTCCTTTCACCTCCCAAATGTAGTTAGCTATGTTAATCTACCTATATAACTAAGGCTACTACAGTAGTGAATAATATGATGCTCATGGTACATCTGTGTAACTAAACTTAACTACAGCAGTAGATATTTGAATGGTCACTGCTGCAGTAGCCACTCCTTCCTTCCATCCCCTTATTTTTTGAAGTATTTTATATGCCAGGGTGTGGACATTTATTTTTTGATGTTCCTACCATTGTCCTTTTAGGCCTCATCCTCCTCCTTTCTGCTGGCAGGAAAGCCCTGAAGGGCTTCTTTCCCAAACCTATCTTTTAGTCAGCTCAGCTCAAGCTGCTGGACAGTTAGTGCATCTGTGAGGTGTCTGAAGCTTTGGAAGCTGGATGGCTGTTATATCCTTGGCAGGATCTAATGCATATAGCTAAGGTTACTGCAGCAAGGATCATTCAAACATCTACTGTTATGTTAAGTTCAACTTATACAACTGTACTTTTTTATTTACAAAGGAGGCTATCATTTTAGGAAGAATTAGCCAGAAATAAAGCATACTATATCGACTGATGGAAAGAGCACAGAAGGGCTCTGTATAAAAATGAAGTATGATTTATGGGTAAAGGATAACCATGCCATTTAAATAAAAGTTTGATTTAATGGATTGTAGTTTGTAAACAAAATAGTGAAGGACTAAGGTTTGAGAATGATAAATGTAGCTTAGCTTTTTTGGAAACATGTAGGTGAATATGCATATAATGTAAGTAAGCTGCAGTAAATGGAATGTCTAGTAAATGTAAAATCAAAGAGAGCAAAATTGAATGGGTTGGGCTATGTGACTATAAGATTGTTAGAAAGTAGTAATGGTAGTTTAACTGGGGAGTATGACATGAGAAACTCAAGGGAAAGATGCAAAACATTTAAAGATATTTTATGACTAGAGGAAGAGAAGAGAAGAGAAGAAAGCATTAACAATGAAAGTAGCATATGAGGGACAGCTTCTAATTTACCTGCAAGAAAGAGATATGTTTATTTATTTAACATTTGTTTACTTGGAAAGTCCGACCTAGAATGAGTCAATTTTCAGAGGAAGCCTGGAGAGAAATGTTCCAAACACATCTTTGTAACATGGGAGAAAACAAGAGCACCCAGAGGAAATCCACACAAATGCAGGGAGGGCATACAGACTCTGCAGAGAAGGCATCCCAGCCAAGAATCAAACCAGATATCCTCTTGCTGTGAGGTGACAATGCAAACCACTGATCCACTATGCCATCCAGATGCTTTTGTAACACATGGTAGGAATCAAATTAAATGGGTTATACAAATGTGAACAGATATTTTGTTTTTACATGTGTCTATATAACAAAAATAAGCTTAGCTTTAAGTAACCACTGGGATGAGAAACTAAGAAAGGAGAACAACTGTGCCTGTATGGCTTGAGTGAGCACAATAATGGTCAAATGTATTTCTATGTTTCTTCAAATTCCTTTTAACATTATTTTGTCCTCAATATTTTTTTAACAAATAAAACTGATAAATACGATCTGTTGGTTAATTACTATACTTCACTTACCATTTCAGTTTGAAGATCTCCAAAAAACATTTACACCTTGACCCTGTACCTGATAGAACAGGTATGCATTCTCAGTAAAGGAGCTGGGATGTATGGCGTCAAAAGGCTCTACCGCAGCAATATCTGTTAAAGCAAGGCACATCCTCATTAATAATTTTAAAATAGTGGACCATTCCTTTGATAAACAGGGTTTATCTGCAGCTACTCAATGTAAAATTGCTTTAGCATCAGTAAATAACATATAGAAAAATAAAATAGACAAAAGGCATAATGCTAAATAGGAAACCATTGCTGGTGCAGATTCTAGGTGCACTAGCAATGATTCACTTGTTTTGTGAGATTTCTCCCTTCTATGAGGTGGTTTGACCACAGAGTTGGTATAAGTTTGAGAACTGGGTCCTGTTTGCCCCCTATATCTTGAGCTGTGCAAGGTGGGGTGCAAGGGGTGCTTGCCCCACTGCAAAAAAAATTAAAATAGAGATTTGCCCTTTTGTATTTCAGACATTTTTTAAACTTTAGGTTCATCGGCTTTCAGCAAGTTGAAGTTCCATAGTAGTACCAGTAAATAATAATATCTGACACCCCCATATTCAGCCATCAGAAGATTGGAAAAATATGCATTCTAAGAAGATGTAAATGTTTGCTGAAACTCTAGGCCTCCCCACATACTCAAACGCGCAAAAGTATGCGTATACATATATACACACCACATACACGTGGACATACAAATACAAATTATGCACAAACACATATACATACACATGCACTCACACACACACACACACACACACACACACACACACACACACACACACACACACACACACACACACAAATTGTATAAATGATTCAACTGGTGGGAAAGTAATGTTAGGCCAATACAAGGGATAGAATGTTTAATTTTTTTAGTATAAATCTAAGTACCAAACCTAAATGACTAGAATAGCACAGAAGTCTCATCTAGGAATATCAGATAAAAGGGTAGATACAACTGTGAATCCAAAGGAGTTGTATATGTAGGATTATATCAGTTCTGCTTATGTTTTTATATAGGCAAAATGAAACATAGATTACAGGACCGGATTTATGAACATGAATATGATATAAAAAGAATACATCTGAATAATGCACTAGCAAAACATGTTCACATGTACCCCAACAACCATTTCAAATATGTGATTATAGACAAGGTCTATATCAGCATGAGGGGGGGTCCCTGGACATTTTTCATAGAGGAAATATAATTATTTTGGCAATTATTCTTGAATGCTTGCAACTGGCCTGGCTTGAATGACTATTGCTCGATCAGTTGTATTTTAAAGCATAACATTTTTAGCTTGATAAAGAATTTTATTTCCATACAGGTTTGTGTATATGTCAACTTCCTGATGAAAATTTGTATTTTAATTTTTAATAATTTTTATTTTTTGTTGTATTGTTTTTAATAAGTTCTTTTGTTTTTATTTAGTATATTTTAAGGTTTTAGTGAAAGAATATTTTTACATTTTAAATTATTATGTTTATACAGTTTGAATGGCACTTTAAATAGCACTTTGGCACTTTAGAAATGTAAATGGGAGGGTTTAATAACATCATTGTTTGATCAGATGATTGTTTTGGGCCTTAATAAAAAAAATATTTTTTGTCTTCAATTTTATCTGAAGAAGTTCATTATTGTTACATGAATTAAAGTGCATATCAATCTGTTTATTTGTGGATAATAAAAGTTTATTCAAGAACCTGGTGGTTTCTCATACTGGCAGCTAATGTAGTTTATGTTTCACAAGTTTTCCTTTTGTCTCTGCTGCCTTGGTTTGTTTGTTTCATTATCTGCACATCATAGCTTCTGAGGGAGATGCTGCTACACCTGAAATTTTTCCCAGTTGGATTTTGGAAACCAGTAAGAATATTGGAAATCTAACACTTCTTATTCAGCAATGCTCAACTCCTGAGTGACTTGCTTGGCTACAACCATCTGCATTACAAGCTGAAGTAAAATGAAACTTGCAGTAGTGAATTCTAATCTTTTAAGTACAAACTTACAGTTTTAAAAGTACTGTATTTTCATTTTTTTCTGTTTCCTAATTGTGTGTTTCTGAGCAGTGTGCTGTGTGTCTCTCTGCAGTTATTTTGCTATAAGAGGGGGCGTTGGTATCACTTCTTTGTTATCTGATATTTAATAGCCTAGAGGGATTCCTCCGTACTTTAAGTGCTAGCCACAAAGTTTGAGAAATCATTTTATACTCAACTCTTGAGAGACTTGCTTGGCTACAAACATCTACATTACAAGCTGAAGTTAAGTAAAACTTGCAGTAGTGAATTTTAGTCTTCTGTTAAGTACAAACTTGCAGTTTTAAAAGTACTGTATTTTCATTTTTTCTGTTTCCTAATTGTGTGTGTCTGAACAGTGTGCTGTGTGTCTCTCTGCAGTTAGTTCCCCACCCTCCCTGTTCCTGTGTTGGTATTAGTGTTGCTGGTTCTGGAATTGCCCACCCCTCCTGTAAGTCTGTATTAGAACACTCCTCCTGGGTCCATCTCATTTGCTCACTTAACTGAGTACAGTGAGATCATATTCTGAGTCTAGTGTTCACTCTACTTAAAACAGAGAGAAGATTTGAGAAGGCCAGCCCACTTAGGTTCTTCCTTCCTCTCTTCTTGCACTTAAAAAAAATTTTTTTTGCACTTTATTCATTTGCTTTTACTGTATTTGTGTTTCCTCCTACTTTATTTTTCTTTTCTTAAAAGTACTCAATTTTATTTATTCGACTGCATTTATTACTGCTTGGTCGTAGCCTGATTAAATTGTTGCTGTTATTCTAACTCTTTTGGTTTAAGCACTTGGGCTTCATACAGGCTGTTTTACATTAAGAAGGTTTGTGGTCTGCACTGTTGTGGCAGTACAGGTAGCTTACATCCTTCTAAACTGGGAATTGCTGATTGAAGGCCCAGTGTCTGCTATTCTAAAAGTGTATTAGTTCTGGCTTAAGCACTTGGGCTTCAGGCCAGTTATTCTACATTAAGAAGGTTTGTGGTCTGCACTCTAGTGGTAGGAGAGGCTGGATTCTGCCCTTCTGAGCTGGAAATTTCTGGTCACAGGCTTATTGTGACTGCTTATTTGAACTGTTTCTTTCTGAAATTGGTGCGCCTTGTTGCTGTAGCATAGACCAGATTCAGGCCTGCTGAATCTAGCTTTGTAGGTATAACTTGAGCAAGATCCAAACCATCTTTTTTTGGAGAAGGTTCGCCTGCACCCTAGTAAGCAGGGGTCTGCAGTTAGAACTTGTCTAATTGAAGACTGCTGGAACAGGGCTCAGTTTTAAGCTTTTTTCTGGTTAATTGGGTAACTTGTTTAAATCAGTTTGTTAGTTTTCTATTGTTTTATATATATATATATATATATATATATATATATATATATATATATATATATGTATATTGCACTTTATTCATCTGCTTTTACTGTATTTGTGTTTCTTCCTACTTTATTACTGGGAACATTGACTACAACTCTGATCTGCGATATATAACAATAAGTATCCTTTTCTGTGTATTTAAACTGTTTTTTTTTTTGAGTGTCTCTGCTTTATTTTCTAAAAAAAAAAAAAAAAAATATATATATATATATATATATATATATATATATATATATATATATATATATTTATATACACTTGTTTTCAGCCTTTCTAAGCTAGTATAGTCCAGTTTTCAGGTTAGTTCTGAATTCAGGGCTGTGTTACAAATCTCTGTGTTTGCCCATACCTTACTTGGATAGACGGAAGTTTCTCTGTTCACTTGTGATAGAGCGGAGCTTTGAGCAGCCTATCTGTCCCTGGAGGAGTGGTTTCAGCCCAGAAATTAGTAGTTTATTGGCCATTTTGGGTTAATTTCTATCTCTTTCATTTCCCTGCTATAAATACCATATTTGGCCAGTTTTGCATGCCGGGCAGTGCCGGTTAGCTAGGGTAAAACTATTCCCGGCTCCACAAAGTCTCCTCTTCAATTTTTCCCTTGGAACTAGACAAACTTTCAACTTAAGCACTGAAGCCATTCATTTCTCAGCCCGGCACTTGCTCAAAACTTATAGCAAGCACTTATAAACCCTAGCACTAGACCCTCCTGTACTGTACAGAAGGACAAGGCTCTCTATTCAACCTTAACAGCCATCCAGTAAATCAGTTCACTGTACCTATCCAGGCATGTCCAAAGGGCAGTTTCATGTGTACTCTCCAGTCCAACTGGTGAATCTGGGCATTTTGAGGCAATGTTACAACTGTCTCATGTACAGAGACAACCCCCTCCTCCTACCACCAAACACTAATACATGTGAGAGATGCAGTTATACAGCCAAATTAGAGGCTAAGCTCTCTCAACCTAAGACTGGATCAGACAGTCAAGAGGAGTAGGGAAATACTTGCATCACACCCCCAGTTTTACAGAGACCCATTAAACCAGCATTGGCAAAAAACACGCATAAATACTTGGAAACATACTCGGAGGCTCTAAATAAAAATCTGCAAAACCAAATGAGACCTCCAAAGCAAACATCCAAGCAACCTCCACCCCCAAACACAAACCATGAAACACATACTTCACAAAACCAGTGTGCCATGCAATCACAGCCCTTAAGGCAAAATAACATACCCAACATACTAGTCATAGGTGACTCTATAGTCAGGCACACTGACGTACCACTCACTAGGCTGAATAAGGAGAAGGTTACTGTTAGCTGCCTGTCGGCTGCCAGGATCCGCCACATAACACAAGCACTCAGGTTACTCCAGAACAAGTACAAATATGACTGCCATTGTCCATGTTGGTGTGAATGACCTGAGCTGTACCTCCCTGTACTACATGAAAAGAGACATGGAAGAGCTCTCTGATCACGTAGCCCAGGCCAGTATGACCCTGACTCATAGTAGCATCCTGCCCTCACCAAGAATGATACCACGGTATAAAGAAAAAATTATTGATTTCGACAATTGGCTAAGTTTCTGGTGTCATTCAAAGGGGATCCAGTGTCTGTCTGCCTGGGATGACATGCTTGACAAGCCACACTGCTTCATTAGAGATGGCTTGCACCTGTCACCCTTAGGCTTTCGAATACTTGCCAAGGCTTTTGCCATCCCCATAGTGCCTTTTTTAGGCAAGGCTGAAAAGACAAACCCACCACCATAAATAAATAGCACAAGTAACAAAAAACTGAGGGTAATGCTGTTCAATGCCAGAAGTCTAAATCTCAAAATGCATGCACTCGAGGCACTCCTCAGTATGGAGAAAATCGATATATGTGCAGTAGCAGAAACCTGGTTTAAGGCTCCAGAGAGCACCGCAGCACTACCAGGCTACAACTCATACCATACATTTTGGCCACTGAACCCAAACCGAAATACAAAAGGCGGGGGCGTATCCATATTCATCAAAGATACCCACACCTCCAGGTTAGTGGCATAGCATGATCCTTCAGAGATCATTCACGTGCAACTAAAAATGAGCAAAACTGCAATTCAAATTGTAGCTTGCTACAGATCACCCACCATGTCCCAGGACCCCCATTCCACATTTCTGGAAACACTGGGAAACATAAAGGTCCTACCAAACACCTAATATTGGGTGATTTCAATTATCCAAACATTAACTGGGAGAACTACTCAAGTACTAACTCCCTTGCTCAACTTTTCCTAGAATTTATAAACTCAAATGCCCTGGTTCAACTGGTCAACACTCCCACCAGAGGTGACAACATATTGGATCTGGTCATCACCAACATGGGTGACCGGTGTTCCACACCAGAGGTCAACCTCTCACTGGTTAGATCTGACCATAAACAAATCACTTTGGATATCCATATTCCGCCACCACCCCCGGACAAGAAAGCCACCGTGAAAAACTTTTCAAAAGCAAACTTCACATTACTTAAGACCAAGGTGGAAAGTTTCAAAGCCCCCATGCTGAAAGATAACACTGTCCAAGCTGCAAAATCCTTTACTAATGCATTCTACGGGTAGCTACATCCCAAGCAAAACCAAGACTCACTCCTCCGAGAAAAGGAAACCAGTCTGGTGGACTCCTGCCATAAACAAGCTATACAATAGAAGGAGGAAACTAGTACACAAAAGAGTAAAATCACTAGAAGGGAAGACATCCCTGATCAGTATCAGCATGAAATTATGATCCCTCATAAAATCATCCAAGGCGAGCTTTGAAAGAAATATTGCCAAGTACTCCAAAGATAACCACAAAGCATTCTTTAGCTATGTCAAGAATCTAAGTAGCAATGCTCAGATCTGCTCAGAGTTAGTGCAGAATGACACAAAATACACTGAACCGACCAATATCGCCAACATCCTGGCAGACAGGTTCAGCACAAACTTCACCCCCCACCCGCAAAAGGGCCCATAACCATACCAGAAGAATGTAGAGTCCCTGAAATCACAGGCACTCAGGTTAAAACAGCCCTCTCAAAGCCAAAAACACAGCATCAGTGGGAATGGACGGTGTCCCAGGCTGCATTCTACACGAGCTAAAAGATGAACTAATCCCTCACCTAAACACACTGTTCAAACTCAGCCTCTCCACAGGCTACATACCCATAGAGTGGCGCACAGCAAAGGTTATTCTGCTCCACAAAAGTGGAGCCACAACAGACCCCGGGAACTATTGCCCTGTAAGCCTGACTAGCTTGGTCTGCAAGGCTATGGAGTGCATAATCATGGAAATCATTAACAGAGACATTGGGAATCTCCAAACACTGGACCCTACCCAGTTTGGCTTTGTTAAGGGCAAATCATGCTTCCTAAACCTGGTGGACTTCTTTGAGACAGTTACCAAGATTATAGAGGAGGGAAAGGTGATACACACAGCCTACCTAGACCTCGCTAAGGCCTTCAACACCATTCCCCATTCTGGTATTATAGACAAGCTCACCAGCCTGAACATAAACCCCTACATCACAAGATGGGTTGCCAATTGGCTCACGGACAGAACCCACATGGTGAGAGTTGCAGGAGCTAGATCCGTCTCTAAACCGGTTATAAGTGGTGTTCCCCAGGGCTCAGTCCTAGGACCCCTCCTGTTCGGCATATACTTCTCAGAGGTACAGGCAAGCACAGGAGGACTATCACTGACCAAGTTCACAATCAACTGCAAACTAGGGGCTATAACTGATTCTCCATCTGACACAGACATCCTCCAAATGTGTCTCACTGAGATGGATGCCTGGTGTCAAAATCATGGCCTCAAGCTAATTGCCAAAAAGTGCATCCCCTTTGGAAAAAACAAAGTACCCACAAACTACCACATAGGTGATAGTCCCCTAAATATAGAAGATGTAATGAGGGATCTGGGGACCCAAGTAGATAGTAATCTCACCTTTGATAATCACATTGCCAAAGTGGTATGAAAATCCTTCTACGTGGCCCCCCTAATCACAAAAGGGTTCGCATCCAGATCAAAAGAGGTCATTGTGCCCCTCTACTCATCATTCATCAGACCCATCTTAGAGTACAACGCCCCATTTGGGATGTACCTTACAAGACACCTGCAACAGCTGGAAAGACCACAGAAGTACCTCACCAAGAGGATCAATGGCCTCAAACAGATGTCCTATGCAGCTCGACTGAAGAAACTCCCGTTGTACTCGGTTGCATACCACCTACTCAGAGGTGATCTCTGCCTGACATACAAGGCCATGTCCAACCCAGAATTGATGGACATGGTCCATCTAAAGAAATCCTTATCCCCTTGAGCCACACGCTCTAGGGATCTAAACCTCACCACAACAATAAATAGGATGTGCTGGAGGGATAGATTCATGTCCCAGTGACTTCCCATGCTTTGGAACAAGATCCCAATCTCCATTAGGCAGAGCTCCATGCTAACACTCTTCAAAAGAAACCTTGACGAGTGGATGGGAAGCAGAAAGTTTACCTCTGGGATCACTTCAGTGGCTCTGCTGGACAGAGGCACAGGGAACTAATCTAAGGGGGTGACGAAAGCCAACACATTCTGGCTAGGCTTATAAATGCCTTTGGGCAGACAGCCTAGTACCCACCTATGAACCTATGAACTTTCACAGAATGGGCATTCTTTCTCAGAACAACATAGGTAGCAACATTGTTTTTGAGCCCTCCCAATTGTGAGGCCCACCTTCGATTTTTTTTGCTAATTCTTCACTTAGCCTTTATGGCATAAATAATGTTCAAGCTAATAATTAACAAACTGCTAATGTGTCTGCTAGTTGCTCTAATGGTCTGGTGAGGTATCACTCAGTTTTGATTTAAGTTACTGCCTCTATACCACAAACAGAAATCCATGCAACTTCAAACACAAGTGTTCTGGTGAGGTATTGCCTTGTTTAGGTCAATGTTATGGTTTTAAATGAATAGTTGCAGCAAGGAGTCGAATTTAATGCAGAGCCAGTGGTCCAGCATTCTACGCTTTATGAAAAAATTAATGATTTTGACTATAAATTGTTGAAATATAAAAACCTGCAGCTTTAAAATACTTATTTTGTTGAATGTTATTAAAAATAAGTAAGTACTCAAAAGATTAAGAATTTGACAATTTCTGACAGGCCTGGAGAATAATTCTCCCCTCCATCTTGACCTCCTAGCCCTGTTTGATAAACAAGGGTGTGAATTGCTCGAATTATTGGTCAAATATAAAATTAAACATATTGAAAAGTTAGGTGCAGCGCTTGACTTTCTCAATAACCTTATAAAGCAGTATATCCAATACCAGCAATACAAATTTGAAAATGTAAGAATTTTCAACAGTATTTATCAGCAACTAAAATGCTTAAAAGCAATGAATGTAAGAAAATGGAGAGAGATAGGATGGATTATGCCAGAGGTACTACATACCTTAACCCTCCACCATCTCAAACTTGGAGTAAAGGTAGGAGCTGGCAACAAGTTGAACTGATCAACAATAACATTATTCATCAGAAAGAACCCACAATTAATGGTGGTAATGCTCAGGAATGCAACAAACCTGCTATTCTTTTAACTGATCCCATGGAATTTCCACCCTTGAGTCATTCAGAAAGGAGAGGGGAAAGGAACCGTGATGACCACAATCAACAGCAACATGGTAACCACTGGAATAACTAGGATTTATGGATGACTCCAGGAGGAACCAATGGCGATTGAGCAACCGGTCCCAGTTTCAACAGCCGAACCAACAGCAGTAGACATATCGTGGGTGGAGAAACTAACAGAAGTGACTACTTCAATGAACATGGTCCCTCATTATACTTGTGCAATTATTTATAACCAGGGAGGTGACTTTAAAATTTACGTGACCAGGAATTAACAGATTTACTATCAAAATGACTTATATTTGTTCCATCTAAGAGAGCCAATGTGGCTATACCATTGTTAGATTTAAAAATGTATCTAAGAAAACTAAATCTTAAACTTATTTTTGATGGAAATAATGTCCCTACTGATGATTTACATATTTCAAGCATATTCAACTTACCCCTACATCTGGTGTTGCAACTATTCAAAAAGGTATGTGAATTAAGGTATCAGAATTTTGTTAAAACAAAATAATAGGCATTGTGAATTTAACTTAAGTAAGCATGAAATTTACTTATTGGTTTAAAACAGAAGAATGTTGCAATTATGAAACCGGATGGAGGGTAGGCATCTTATCATGGATTGGCATGAATGCAGTCATAAAATGCTTGAAATTCAATATACTGATACTGTTGAACTTGTTTCAAAGAATTAATTGAATAGAACATATAGAAGCATTGGTACGCAAATCATGGACATGTTCCTTGATAGATGCATAGACCTGGATGCTTTTAACGATTTTAATATGACCTCCCCACTCATACCAACTATATTTTGGGTCCGCAGAATACATAAAAATATCAATAACCCTCCAATGCATCCCATAGTGGATGGGCAGAATTCAATAACATCAATAACATCAGCCTGTACAAAATACTTAGAGAAAAAAATAAACATTTTGTTAACAAATGAAAAACAGATTTGTAGGGATTATTGGCAGTTCTTAGAGTTCCTTAACAAAGCTGAATATGTTCAAAAATATGTTTTTATTACTACAGATGTAAAGGATCTCTATAAAGTCATACCTCAGGATAAAAGTATCACATGGGTTACTGAATATTTGTTTAAAAAAGGGTTTCCCCAAGATGAGATAAACCTTTATGAGGAGTTGTTTCACCTTGTTTTGAATAATAATAATTATATTCTGTTTGATGGAAAACATTATTTACAGAAGAGTGGAGTAGCCATGGGGATCACCATGTGGGTTGAGTTTTACAAATTTAGTTATGACCCATTGGGAGCATAAGTTTTTATTTGGAAATTATGTAAAAGCCTTCTTCTGGCTTTATAATATTTTTATCCTTTGGAAGGACAAGGTAGAGAACATTGAGTCCTTTATGCAATATATCAATTCTACAATCAACTTCTTATTATTTACATATGAATGTGCATCAGATAGGATAGCTTATCTGGATATATTGTTGGAGAAAGATATAAGGTCCAACAGATATACATCCTGAATATTCAGAAAAATACCTACTTTAATACCTTTCTTCATTGTAACAGCCGACACTTATACCATCAGAAAAGGTCAGTATTAAAGGGGCAGCTGTTGAGGGCAGCAAAGATGGTCATATTAGATTCACATTTTGAAGAAGAGTGTAATAATTTGGTGGGAATGTTTGGTAGGAGAGGATATCCTAAACCTCACCTTCAGGAATTAGTAAGAGAAGTACACAGTAAAAGAACAGCAGGACAAGTTAAACCTATTTTAAATACATCATCTGTAGGGTTTATATCTCACTCACAATCTTCCAGTTTGGATGGAACACAATATAACTGTACCCAACTACTAGTCTTATTACATGCCTCAGCAGTGATTCGAATGCACTTAAGTGGATTTTGAACAAAAATTGGATCATTATGTATGGTGACATTTGAGTTAAAAACAAAGTGGTTCAAAGACCCACCATAGTATAACATAGGGGTTTGAACTTTAAAACTACCTTAGATAATATGACAAGCAATAATAATACTATCCATGCATATAATAACAACCTTAGCCCCAATAGTAAAAGATGTGGGCATTGCTCATATTGTAAATATATTAATACTGGTGACTCATTCAGCATCTGTGGTAAGGAGTATCATACAAAGGGTAGATGTAACTGTGAATCCAAATGAGTTGTATATATAGGATAATGCCAGACCTGCCTGGTTTTTATATAAGTAAAATGGAATGTAGATTACGGGATCAAATTTATGAACATGAATATGATATAAAAAGAGGACATCTGAATACTGCATTAGCAATAATAATAATAATAGTACTTTATCTAGTTAAAGCTTCATGCTTTAAAATACAACTGATCGAGCAATAGTCATTCAAGCCAGGCCAGTTGCAAGCATTCAAAAATAATTATTTCTTTATTATTTATTTTACATTTGTTGACCGGGATTGTCTGACTGAACTAAAGAGCCCTTTTTCAGCGGAGGCCCGGGGAGACAAGCTCCAACATATTATACAATTTTCATTATAAATTAGCATTAAACACCAATGTTACAGGATTATTACAAGACATTAAGTAGCAATACAATGTTATACAGTGTCAGTAATCAGGAGTACAGCATAACTATTTCAAAATGTATAAAAAGAAATATGTCATTAAGATGAGTATAGTTTTTGGGGTAAGTGGTTACAAAAAAACAGTTTTATCATAATGTAGTTGCATTAATGCAAAACAGTTACAACAGAATGTTTCTCTGAGGCAATTTGCTTAATAGATTTTATAAGACAGTAGAAGAGTGGTCAAGAAAGATTAGAGAGAGCTAATGAGAAGAGTGTGTTAAGGGCAAAAAGTAGATTAAGGTATGGGAAATAGGGGGTGTTTAAGGAGGGAGAGTGCAGTGGCAGGACCAGTGACTATTAAAGTGCTCTTTGGTGGCTGCCTTAAATTGTTTAGGATGTGTAAGGACCTGATTTTTAGTGGGGTGATAGCTGTACATGTTCCATCCAAATTTAGACTTGGGTTTGTAGATTTGTAGTAGGTCTTGGTTAGAGCTCTGGAGAGGTCTGGAGGGAGAATAATGGGAGATGAAAGGGGATAGTGCTGGGCAGTAGGAGAGAATGGATGATCTGGAGCTGAGAGAGAAGAAGCTGGTGGGGTAATTCAAGCAAGTTTAGGCATTTTACAGAGAGAGAGAGAGACAGTGATGGGATTTGTAGGTTTGTTGGGCATCAAATCTAGCTACCTTGTTGTAGGTAGATTCGAGTTTGGTCAGGAGTGCTGAGTTAAGATTTGTGAGAATTTGAGAAATGTACAATAGACTGGGTAGAAGGTAGGTGAGAGAGAGTAATCTTGGCTTCAGAGGTAAGGAATTTCTTGTTACGGTAAAGGAGCCCTAGTTTTGAATGAGTCTTTTGGTACAGTTATTAACATGCAAGTCAGATTTAAGCTGATCGTCGATGGTTATGCCTAAGAGCTTAGCACTGGATTCTACCTGAATGGGAGTGTTATTAAGAGACTGTATGGTGAAGGAGGGTTTAATATTGTTGAACTTTTTAGGTAGGAATAGTAACAGATTTGTATTTTTAGGGTTAAGGATGACCTGTTGTTGGAGAGCCATGTTTCAACAACCAACTGCAAATAAATACATAAATAAATCAAATATGCCTGAGTAGCTGAGAAGAGCTTAGAGGGAGATTTGACTGTGGTGATAACTGTATAGCCATCTGCATTTTGCACTAAAAATATCTGAGGACAGGAGGTATAGAGCTGATTAGTAAAGATATTAAAAAGTAATGGCCCTAGGATAGACCCTTGAGGAACACCCATTTTTACAGGGAGAGGAGAAGAGAGTGCAGAGTGCCATCTCACTAACTGAGATCTATCAGTGAGGTAGCTGGAGAACCATGCAACAGTATCAGAGGAGAAGTTGAGGTTATGCAGTTTGTGCAGAAGAACAGAGTGTGAGACAGTGTCAAAAGCTTTTGAGAGGTCCAAAAATAGGCAAGAAATGTTTATGGTCATCCATGGCTATAGAGACAGTGTTGAGGAAGGATAATAGAGCTGTAGTGGTGCTATGTTTGGGTCTGAAACCATGTTGAGTGGGTGTAAGCAGATTTTCCTGTATTAGATACTGTATAACTTGTTTATGAATACATTTTTCTAGTACTTTAGAGAGAGGGGAGAGGATAGCAATAGGTCTAAAGTTGGAGATATCAGAGGAGTTACCTCCTTTGTGTATAGGTAGAGTGTAGCATTGTTTCCAGATGGAAGGGACTTTAGATTCAGAGATAGAGTGATTAATTAGGATAGATATAAGGAGAGCAAGAGAGTCAGCTGCTAGTAGAAGAAAAGTGGAAAGAATATTGTCAGCTGATGCTGAGCATGGTTTTAATTTAGATAGTAGAATTTTGATGTAGCTAGTAGGTACAGGTTTGAGGGAGAAGGTATTTGAAGAGATAGTATTAGGAGTAGGTTCAGAAAAGTTGGAGATATTAGTTGTAGAGGAGTTTGGGTTAGGGTTCAGTAGCTTAGATATTGAATCGATAAAATAGTTATCGGAGATAGTGGCAGTTTCTTCAGATGTCTTATCTGGGCATGGATTGGGGGAACTAAGATTACCAGGATGTAATATTTGGTTAATAGAGTTCCAGAATTTTTTAGGATTAGATTTTAGGGATGTGGGAGGTTTGTTATAGAAGTCTGCAGAGAGCTTATTTTGTGACCATTTTTTCCATAATTTGTATCTAGTGTTAATGTATTCAAGTGTGAGAGTGTGTCCGTATGTGTATGGGTCTCCTTTAAATTGTCAAATGCCCACATCATTGACACACTGAACACTGAGCCGTTATCATCAAATGATCACAATGTCAAATTGTAGCAACAGCTGGTTGTCCAAGATTATGATACAGTGGGGATTTGCCCTTTCCTCAGCTGTAGTCCTGTTTCAGAGTTGGTAGATATAATTAGCTGGAAGCATTAAGGGTGCAAGCAGGCTTACCCTCCTGCAAAAAAAATATGTTTTAGACTTTTTTCCTTTCAATGTTGTGAACATTCAATAATTAGGGCTCAATGTCTCTCTCTCTCTTTCTATATATATATATGTATATATATATATATATATATGTGTGTGTGTGTGTGTGTGTGTGTGTGTGTGTGTGTGTGTGTGTGTGTGTGTGTGTGTGTGTGTGTGTGTGTATGTGTGTGTGTGATATATATATATGTATGTATATATATGTATATATGTATATATATATATATATATAATGCTTATAGTATGTATGTGTGTGGAGGGGTTATAGAATCTCTCAAGTGTCCCAAATTTTGGACTGTTTCTTATGAAAGTTATGCTTTTCTGGCATATCATTGAGAATTGCAATCACTACATAATGACATTATAAATGCAGTAGCTGGTGTGTGTGTGTGTGTGTGTGTGTGTGTGTGTGTGTGTGTGTGTGTGTGTGTGTGTGTGTGTGTGTGTGTGTGTGTGTGTGTGTGTTGGGAGGGTCTGGTTCTCTCAGCTGTCCCCAATTTTGCAGAATATCCCTAATTGTTTTGTGCTTTTTTTTTGTTTTCCGTCAAATTATTGGCAACTGTAGTCTGTAAACTATGACAAATATTTGATTTTCAGTCTTAGCACTCTTCAGAAAAAAGCATGCTAATACAAAGCCTGTTATTTTAATAACTATTTTAGTGTATAAACGAAGCAGTTGTAAAACAACTGAAGTGTCCAGCATACCTCTCAACTGCCCATATTTTCACAGAATGTCCAGATTTTTGCCTTATATTTTTGGTCTCTTTCTCGTAAAATCTGCAGTCTTCTTGCAAATCACTGAGAATTGAAGTCACTAAATACTGACAAACATTTGAGTTTCAGATTTAGTATCCTTCAAAAAATGCATGCTAGCACAAGTCCTGTTATTCTAGAAACTTTCCAAGTTTATAAGAGCAATAGTCAAACATCTTCCCTATTTTTTGGACTTTGTCAACCCACTACTCTAGGCATTGCCCAGATTTCTTGTATCAAGAGGTCGAGAGGTATGGTGTCCAGTCACAGTCATACAAGTCGCAGTAATTGGTAGTCATGTATGTGTGGATGTGGGTGTGGTGGGTGCCTGGATTTCTTATAAACTTAGAAATGCTTTCATCTGTTTCTGTTTATTTTGCTGTATGCTCCTGTTTTGCATCAAAAGATTTGCTCTTCATAAAATTTGCGTTTTTGGTGTATCAGTCAGAACTGCAACCTGTAAATTATGACAGACATTTGAGTTTCAGACTTGGCCATCAGAGAAAGCATGGTAATGGCAAAGCCTGGTATTCTAGCAACTTCCTAAGTATTTAAGGGCAGTAGCTGTCTCTGGGTTGGATCCTTTGTCTGCCATTATTTTTTAGCTTTCTCTTTGATTCTTGACTTAAGAGGTTGATAATGTATATGTAGGATTGCAGTGGTTTGCAAAGTGTATTTTGACAACATTGATCTGAGAAAAAGATGAATTCCAGTGTGGCACTTATTTCTGTAGTAATTATTTATTTGATTGAAATCAAACTTTTGAAATATACAGTCTCAGTCAATATAAGTGGTTGTTATTGATGGGTATTGGGGTTGTCCATGATGAAAATGACTTTGTGTATTGGAGAGGGTCCTTGCAGTGTATCTCCATAGTGTTTTGCACTATCCATCACAGTCAGACATCAGCAATGTACTCAGTAAGCGGCTGTTTGGTACAGTCTGGGCAGGATTGTGTGACAGCAGCTGATCACTGGCAGAATGTCACATTGAGTGGTACCTCCTTCTAACAGCGCTTAGTTCTCTGGTTGAGTTGTTTTGGCTACTGATTCCTTCTGTGTGGAGTCTGCTTGGACTCCCTGTCTCTGTGTAGGCTTTATCCCTGTGCTTTGGTCTTCCCAAACTCTCAGCTGTATAGTTTATGCTCCTGGCCATTTGTGCTTTTGCTTTCATTCTAATCAAACAGCAAAGAGGTACACAGAAGGCAAATATGTTTTTTTTTTAATTGTCAAAATAATTATTTTTCCTCTAACACAAATGTCAAGGGACCCACTTTCATGCTGATATTGACCTTGTCTATAACTAACTATTTGAAATAGTGGTTAGGGTGCATCTGAACATGTTTTGCTCATAGGATCATAGAATCATAGAATCATAGGAGGTTACTAGGCTATTGGGGCTGAGGTCCTTACAAGCCTAGCCAAGAGTTTAGCTCATATTTAGTGATGTTCAGGGAAGAGTTAAGACAGGCACTGGGTGGCAGTGAAGAGTTACCGAATAGCTGGGTAACTACAGCAGAGCTAGTTAGAGAGATGGCTAGAAAGGTGATCGGTGTGACATCTGGAAAGAGGAAGGAGGACAAGGAGACCTGGTGGTGGAATGAAGAAGTACAGGACAGTATACAGAGAAAGAGGTTGGCGAAGGAGAAGTGGGATTGTCAAAGAGATGAAGAAAGTAGACAAGAGTATAAGGAGATGAGGTGCATTGCAAAGAGAGAGGTGGCGAAAGCTAAGGATAAGGCGTATGAAGAGTTGTATAAAAGGTTGGACACTAAGGAGGGAGAAAAGGACCTGTACTGATTGGCTAGACAGAGGGACTGAGCTAGTAAAGACGTGCAGCAGGTAAGGGTGATAGAGGATAATGAGGGAAACGTACTCACAAGCAAGGAGAGTGTGTTGAGCAGATGGAAAGAGTACTTTGAGGGGTTGATGAATGAAGAGAATGAGAGGGAGAGAAGGTTGGATGATGTGTGGATAGTGAATCATGAAGTGCAGTGGATTAGCAAGGAGGAAGTAAGGGTAGCTATGAAGAGGATGAAGAACGGAAAGGCTGTTGGTCCCGATGACATACCTGTGGAAGCATGGAGATGTTTAGGTGAAATGGCAGTGGAGTTTTTAACTAGATTGTTTAAAGAAATTTTAGAAAGTGAGAGGATGCCTGAGGAATGGAGAAAAAGTATTTTGGTACCAATTTTTACAAATAAGGGTGATGTGCAGAGCTGTAGTAACTACAGAGGGATTAAACTGATCAGTCACAGCATGAAGTTATGGGAAAGAGTAGTGGAAGCTAGGTTAAGAAGGGAGGTGATGATTAGTGATCAGCAGCATGGTTTCATGCCAGGAAAGAGGACTACAGATGCGATGTTTGCTCTGAGAGTGTTGATGGAGAAGTACAGAGAAGGTCAGAAGGAGTTGCATTGTGTCTTTGTGGATTTAGAGAAAGCATATGACAGGGTGCCTACAGAGGATTTGTGGTATTGTATGAGGAAGTTGGGAGTGTCAGAGAAGTATGTAAGAGTGGTACAGGATATGTACGAGGGTAGTGTGACAGCGGTGAGGTCTGCGGTGGAAGTGACAGATGCCTTTAAGGTGGAGGTGGTATTACATCAAGGATCAGCTCTGAGCCCTTTCTTATTTGCAATGGTGATGGACAGGTTGACAGACGAGATCAGACAGGAGTCCCCGTGGACTATGCTGTTTGCAGATGACATTGTGATCTGTAGTGAGAGTAGGGAACAGTGGAGGTGACCCTGGAGAGGTGGAAATATGCTCTAGAGAGAAGAGGAATGAAGGTTAGCAGGACTAAGACAAAATATATGTGTGTGAATGAGAGGGAGGATAGAGGAATGGTGAGGATGCAGGGAGTAGAGGTGGCGAAGGTGAATGAGTTTAAGTACTTGGGATCAACAGTTCAGAGTAATGGTGAGTGTGGAAGAGAGGTAAAGAAGAGAGTACAGGCAGGATGGAGTGGGTGGAGAAGAGTGTCTGGAGTGATTTGTGACAGACGAGTACCAGTAAGAGTGAAAGGGAAGGTCTACAAGAGGGTAGTTAGACCACTTATGTTATATGGGTTGGAGACAATGGCATTGACAAAAAGGCAGGAGCCAGAGCTTGACGTGGCAGAGTTGAAGATGTTAAGATTTGCACTGGGTGTGACAAGGATGGACAGGATTAGGAATAAGTATATTAGAGGGTCAGCCCAGGTTGGAAGGTTTGGAGACAAAGCCATAGAGGCAAGATTACGTTGGTTTGGACATGTGCTGAGGAGGGATGCAGAGTATATTGGGAAAAAGATGCTAAGGATGAAGCTGCCAGGTAACAGGCAAAGAGGAAGACCTAAGATAAGGTTTATGGATGTGGTGAGAGAGAACATGCAGGGGATTGGTGTGACAGAGCAAGATGCAGAGGACAGGAAGAAATGGAAACAGTTGATCTGCTGTGGCGACCCCTAACGGGAGCAACCAAAAGAAGAAGAAGCACTCACCCAATGCTCCTGTCCAGCAGGGACATGGGTGAAATCCCAGGGGTATATTTTCTGTTTCCCCAACTTTTCTATCAACCCAAAGTCTATGCACAATCTATCCACCAAAACAAAATTACTCAGTAACTCTAGTCACATAAAAGAAATCTATTCACATAGAAAGAAAAGAAAAGTAACAGAAATAGAAAATATTCTAAAGGAATTCAGAGATTATTACAATGAAATTAATCAAAATAATATACTAATAGATCCAGAGGAACCAATCAAAACATGTATTAGAAAAAATATAAAAAATAGACTATCAAATGACCAAATTAAATTAATTGACAAACCGATTTCTATGCCTGAACTTCAAACTCAAATTTATAAACTGAAGTCTAATAAAGCACCAGTTAATGATGGAATTGTATCGGAACTTTACAAGCGGTTACCTAAAGAAGCCCTACAAATATTAAATACATTTTTTCTATAGTTAAGGACTTAACTAAAGTTCCTCCTTCTTGGAAATATACCCTTATCTCTCCAGTTGTAAAAACCAACAAGGATCCTACTCAATGCTCTTCATACAGATCCATTTCACTTCTAAATGTAGATTATAATCTATTCATGGCAATTCATGTTGACAGACTAAAACACATTCTACCTTTTACGATTGATGATGATCAAACAGGGTCTATTTTAAATAGAAACACCTATAATAATATTAAAATAATAATTAAAGTAATTGACTATGCAAATAACACAAATAAGAACTTAACATCAATGAGTCTTGATATAAATAGTGCTTTTGATTTGGTCAACTGGAAATATATTTTGCTAGTTGTAGGAGAATACCAGTTATCTTTTAACTTTGCACATCTTATTAAGTGTCTCTATACAGATTGTTTTGCATATGTCAAAATGGGTACTTTCACATCTGATTCTGTTTAAGTATTAAAAGGAACTAAACAAGGATGTCCTCTTTTACCTCTGCTTTTTACCCTATTTATGGAACCTTTTGCTAATTTTATTAGACCATCTACAGATATAAAAGTTATTAAAATAACAGAGAATTCAAATTCTAAAATTCAGTTGTTTGCAGATGACATCTTATTGACATTGAGTGATAATAATAAATCTATGTCTGCAACTTTTTTAGCAATGGAACTATTTCATAGAAAATCTGGTTTAACATTTAATAATAACAAAACAAAAATTTTACTAATAAAAACCAATAAGAATAAAATCCCAACTAAGCTTCTTAAATATATTGTTAAAGAAAAGAAAATTAATTACTTATAAATAACCATAATATATAATATTAAAGATATAAATTATAATTATACTAATGGTGTAAATAAGATAAAGAATACAGTGGACAAATGGAGCAAAACTGTAATTACAATGGGAGAAAAACTCTCTGTCATCAAAATGCTATATAGTATTCAATCATTAACATCACCTGCTATGAAAACTTGTATTAAAGATTTTAACACTCTAGTTATGAAATTTCTTTGGTTCCCTGACAAACAAAGAAAGGCACTGAACCATCATATAAGAGACTGGGAAGTAGGGAGAACAGGACTACCAGACATAGAAGTATATTCATTGTCATCAGTTATGAAAGCAATATGTCTTTGGATCAACAACACTTACACAGCTACATGGAAAAAAATAGGAAAACGTTTTATGCATTCTAACTGTAAAAGATATACTAATAATTATTTTGGTTATTAAAGGATTACATTATAGGAAAAGCCACCAAACGAGTGATTCTTAATTCATTTTGACTATATTAAATACTTTTAGAAAGTTTTGCGGTGGTGCAGTGGTGGCATTGTTACCTCACAGCAAGAGGTTCTCCCGTTCGATTCTTGGCTTGGGTTGGGAGTGCCTTCTGTGTGGAGTCTGGAATCGAGTGGGCATTAGAAAGACATGCGTTGAATGGGCATGCCTTCGTTGAAGATTGGGAGTCGGGCTGGCAACTTGACACCATAAAAAACAACTGCCAATTATTAGCGGACCGGAGTTCCACTGTGGCGACCTCTAACCGGGAAAAGCTGAAAGACAAACAACAACGTATATAGAAATCTGGCTTATAAAGCATGGACGTTCCTTTTTTTTCCTATAGCATATACTCAAAGTAATGTCCCTTTTTTAATTTAGAAACAAAGGTTGCCTTTAAAGAGAAAAATCTGTTGTACTGGTTTCAATTAATGAAAGATGAAAAGCTACACTCAGTAGATTACATTAGGAATAAATATAATTTGGCTAAAGATATGCGGTTAGATATACAATCTTGTAGACTATATATAGAAGGGGAAATTAAGTCAATGCAACCAAGGTTAAGGGATCATGTCCCAAAATTAATTGAATGTATCTTATTTTTATTGCAACAAAATTCCTTGGGACATGGTCTCTTTTCCAAATTGTATAAAGTGTTAAAACTAAAACATATAATGACACATTGTGGAACTATTTTACCCAAAGCAATAATAGACCACCAAGTGAAAAAGACAAAAAATATTTCTATTATCATCTAAACATACTACTTCATCTCTTAGATAGCATTTGTTTACATGGAAGTTTTTACATAAGTCCTTCTTCACCCCTCATAAAATTGCAAAGATGTACAATAAAAAGCAACTTTGTTGGAGATGAAAGAACTTAAAGTAGATTGGCAGTACATGTTATTTGACTATGCTGTCTTGATTCCTTTTTGGAAGAATATTAATTCTTTGTTACAGGCAGTTTTTTAGAGATACATTTATTTTATCTAAATCATTATTTTTTTTAATACCCCTATTTCAACTTGTGCTAAAATAATGAAATATAGCATACTGCAGACTGCATTGACCATCTCCAGAAAAGTGATCACACAAAACTTGTAAAATGACTTTACTTGCTCCTTTAAATAATTTCTTAGTTTAGCAACCAAAATAACTCATCTAGAAATTATTACAATCAGATTGATGGTGAATAGAATTACCTTTTGCCTCAATTTATGGGCAAACTTTAAAGAACTGCTTGACAAAAAAAAAAAAAAAAAAAAAAAAAACATTCCGGAATTGAACAGACATGCAACAACAGGAATGACTAGAAGGCTGATGGACACTCTTGTAAATAGTTATTTTCTTCGTTTCTGTATTTATAAGATTAGGTTGGGTTTTTTTTCTTACTTTTAAACATGTATCTACATTTTTGATTACAAATTTTGTAGTGATTATGTTTTATGAAAATTTAATAAAATCATTTAAAAAAAAAAAGATCAGAAAATAACAATATGTAAAAAGACTGTCCAGTGTCTATTAATAGATGTAGCAACAATTTTGAGAGAAATTCAAATTTTACAATTCACATGATTATATTTCAGGTTTACATCATGGTAAAAATGGTGTGGGGTAATGACAGTCAGGGCAGGGGATGGTGAGGGAGTTAGGAGGTGTTAGTAGTTGCAGAGAGTACAGTTAGAGGTTGAGAGTCTCTTTTGTGATGTGGCCTACTGTGTGGCAAGTACAGTTTGACTTGAGGAAGAATTTTGTTAAGTTTAGCGCTGAAGGTGGAGAAGGGAGATTATAGTTCTACTTGTCAATGTATTGCGTTTGTGTGTGTTTTTTTAAGGGGTAATCCCATTGTGATGGCATCTTTTCAGCAGCGGCCTGTACAGAAAATCTCCAGTTACAAAATGGGCAGTTTTATACAATAGAGAAAATATAAAGCTTAAAGTTATGCTATGGACATACAATAACTGAAAATCTACAATCATTAAAATATAAAGACATCACATTTTTCTAGATGACAAACTGGCATACGCACTGAAATTTGAAATGTAATTTACAATTTTTACATTTAAGGGAAGAAGAAACATGAGACAGGAGGTGTGGGATATGAGAGCAGAAAGCAGAAAGGTGGTGATGAATATGTGAAAAGTATGTATTATATTTGTTGTGATACACAAATAAAGGTAGTTATAGTGAAGCTGGGGTAGATGGAGAAGGTAATGAGTATGAGTAAGAATTTTGCTTTAGGGGAAATGTCATAGGTGTGAGCAGAGGCTGTAGAAGACTTAGTGGGAAAGTAGTAGAAGACAGTGAGAGGTCTATATTGAGAATATGTTTATTGTGTTATATATGGGTATTGTAGGTGGGTAAGGGATAAGGTAGTCTAACCTCTGGAGGTGCAAGAACATAACCAAATGTTTTTATGTGGTGTCTTGTTAAGTTTTTGAATATGAATAGGTTGGTTTGTTGTCTAATGTTGATAGTGATAAAATTCCAAATTTATGGAAACATAATTTGAGTACAGGGACAGACGTGCATTTTACTTATGGTTAACAGGGACTTCTCTGTGGGATATAAAGTTCCACTGAGGTTTGTGGTGCAGAGAACTTTTGCAGTTTGCAGATTTTACATTATGAACAGTTGCTAACTGGGTGACAGAGAGATGTTGTGCAAATTCTTGCCTGCCTACAGCAGTGGTGGGTCTCTGCAGATTTGCTAGTGGGAAATTTAACTATCTTGTTAAATCATTGTTCTGTTTTTGTTAGTAGAGACCACTGAAGGTTGGTATAGATGGAGAAAACATAAAGAAGTGAGCATGAAAAATATACAGGGGCTATTTTGGGGGGGTGCATAGCTAGTTAAAAATATTTGCTACAATATAGCAGTACAGTTTTTCTGTGGGTTTTCTTCCAGCTTGTTGTAGTTGAATATAACATTTTAGATGGATATCTATGATGATACCAAGTAACTTTATGTAGGAAAAACATTCAGTAGGAGTGTTGTTTGATGAGGTGATGGAGAAGTTACTTTTTGTATGGGATGCAGACTTTGATGTGAAAGGCAATAACATTCATCAGGAGGTGAAAATTGTTAAAACAGGTTTCCTGAAATTCTGAGAAGGAGTTAGCTGTAGTTATCCTACTGAATGACAGTTGGGTCATTAGTAGTAGTGTATAAGTAAATAATAAAAATATTAGTGTATGGTTCCCAAGATGAAGCCTTGTGCCATTCCGAATTTGATAGTCAAGAATAGTGATTGTTCTTTTTTCATTTTACTGCCTGTAGCTTGTTAGAGACGTAGCTATAGAACAATGAGAGTAAATGAGCTATCAATAGGTTCATAGGTAGGTACTAGGCTATTGGCCCTAGGGCCTATATAAGCCTAGCCAAAAAGGTACCCTGGCTTTCGCCATCCAAGAAAATTATTTTCCTGTGCCCCTGTTGAGCAGAGCCACAGAGGTGATCCATGGGGTGAATTTCCTATTTCCTCTTCCAATCATCAAGATTTTTCTTGAAGAGTGCTAATGAGGAACTTTGTTTGATATAGATAGGTAGTTTGTTCCAGAGTATGGGAAGTCTCTGGGACAGGAATATATCCCTCCAGCATGTTCTGTTTATTGTGGTGACAAGGTTTAGGTCCCTAGGGCATGTAGCACAAAAGGATTGGGATTTCTTTAAATGGAGCATGTCCAACAGCTCTGAGTTTGACATAGCTTTGTATGTTAGGCAGAGATAGCCTCTGAGTAGTAGAGATGCGATGGAGTAAAGCTGGAGTTTTTTGAGATGGTCTGCGTAGGGCATCTGTTTGAGGCTGGTAATCCTCTTTGTGAGGTATTTCTGTGGCCTTTCCAGTTGTTGTAGATGTCCTGTGAGGTACATACCAAAAGGGGTGTTGTACTCTATAATGGGTCTAATGAGTGATGAGTAGAGGGGAACAATTACCTCTTTTTTCCTGGATGAGAAACCTTTTGTGATGAGGTGTGCCACGTAGAAGGATTTCCTGACTACTGTGGCAATGTGATTATCAAAGGAGAGACTACTGTCCACCTGTATCCCAAGGTCTCTTATCACACTTTCAATGTTAAGTAGACTACCACCTATGTGGTAGCTCATGGGTACAGAGTTTTTACCAAAAGGGATGACAATGCACTTTTTGGCATTCAGCTTGAGGCCATGGCTTTGACACCAGGCATCTGTCTCACTGAGGCCGTTTTGTAGGATATCCACATTGTTAGGAGTTTTGATTATGGCTCCTAGTTTGCAGTCATCTGTGAAATTCATTAGCCAAAGACCTTCTGTGTTAGCCTGTATTTCAGAAAAGCAGATACCAAACAGGAGAGGACCCAGGACAGAACCCTGTGGTACTCCACTTGTCACTGGTCTGAAGTGGATTTGGAGTCTGCTACTTTCACAGTGTGGGTTCTGTCAGTGAGCCAGTTGGCAACCCATCTTGTGACATAGGGATTTATACCTAGTTTAGTAAGTTTATCTATAATTCCAGAGTGGGGGATGGTGTCAAAAGCCTTGGCGAGATCTAGATAGGCTGTGTGAACCACCTTACCCTCATCTGCGGTTTTGGTGACTGCTTCAAAGAAGTCTATCAGGTTTAGGAGACATGATCTGCCATTTAGAAACCCAAACTGGGTGGGGTCCAGAGTTTGGAGATTACCATTGTCATTGTTTATAAGTTCCATGATGATACGTTACATGGCCTTGCAGACCAGGCTCATTATGCTAATGGGGCGGTAGTTCCCAGGGTCTGTGGTGTCTCCCCCTTTGTGGAATGGGATAACTGTCACTGTGCACCATTCAGTGGTCACAAAGCCTGAGGTGAGGCTATGATTGAACATGGTGCTTAGGTGGGGTGCCAGTTCATTCTGTAGTTCATGTAGAATGCAGCCTGGGATGTTGTCAGGTCCCATGGATTCTGTATTCTTGGCTTTGGACAGTGTGTTTTTTACCTGTGCAGCCGTGATTACAGGAACTTTGTATTCTTCTGGTATAGAGATGGGCCCTTTAGGGGGTGAGGGGGAGGTAAAGTTAGCATGAACCTATCTGCCAGGATGTTGGCAATATCAGTTGGGTCTGTATATTTAGTGCCATTGTGCTGTAACTCAGAGCAGATCTGAGTATCTGCGTGTTGCCATTGAGATTCTTGACATAGCTATAGAATGCTTTGTGGTTGTCTTTAGAATCAGTGACAATTTTGTTTTCGTAACTAGCTTTGGAGGATTTTATAAGGGATCTCAGCTTCTTATTGAGGCTGATCAGGGAGTTCCTATTAAACAGAGTCTACAGAGATTAATGTGATGGGATACAGATTCAAATACCTCAGATAAGTCAAGAAATAGACAGGAAATAAAGTTTTCTTAGTTCCTGTGGAGGTTGATATAATGGGTGAAATCAAGGAGAACTGTGGTAGTCTTGTGGTGTGGCCTGAAGCCATGCTGAGCAGAGGAGAAAAGGTTGTTGCCTGATAAGCTGGGATTGCATACATTACTCAAGGATTTTTCATATCAGAGAAAGAATGGCTATAGAGCAGTAATTACTAAAATCAGTGAAGTCTCCTTTTTTTTGAATGAGGATAATTAGTGACTTTTTCCAGATAATGGGTACATAATTTTCTTGTATAGATTAGTTTATGAGGACAGAGACTGCGTAGGCTAAAGGCTTGACAGTTATGCTTAAAAGATTGACTGCTATAAGGGAAGATTGCCAGTAGTGAGTATAGTGAGTTCTAACTTAGGAAGTAATTTTTGATGTTAGAGATGGGAACATGATTGGTGTGGAAGACAAGCATTTTATAGGATAGTACTGTGGGGGGGGTTACTGGAGAGTTGTTTAAGTGGGAGGTGACTGAATGTATGAAGTATGAGATGAATTGGTTATAAATAGGGTCAGTATGGTTGGTGGTAGTAAGGGTTGGTTGGATTGGGTGGCCTGGATTTAACAAATGGTTAATTGAGGACAAGAATTGTTTGGGTTTCTTACCGTGGATATGCTGTAATAAAGTACAGTAAGTTTTTTATTAGATTTGTTTGATTTTTTGGTATGTTTGCTAAGCTCTCTGAAGTTTTAGAGATCAGTCTCTATTTTACTACTTCTTTATTTAGTTATTTCTTTTATGTGGATATTTGTTCCAACTGAGTATGTGCTCTTTTTCAGTGGAGGCCCAGGGAGAAAAATCTTCATGCAGAACAAATATTATTCAGAGGTAGCACAAAGTACAGAAAACTTCAGTAACGTGACATAAAATATAGGAGTAACTATAGCTACATTAAAATCTCAATATACAGTACATAATTAGTAGATGTAGAATCAGAAAAAGATTTCAAATCGTTATCTCTGCCTCTCATACGTTGTTTAGTAGTTTTTGTGAAAGAAGGGGTGGGATTAAATTTAACCTTTTGGGGTCTGCTCAGGGCTAACTGGTTTAATACAGTGAGAAAAGTGTCATGAAAATTTGCAGCTGCTTCATCCAAAGAGAAAGTTTTTAGTAGATGCCATTTACAAGTATTCAATGTTTCTAAGATTGTAGCTCTGTGAAACTGAGCTAAGTTGCGGACTATGTTATAGTGCTGGTCTTTTTGGGGATGAGCTGTCAACTTTTTAAGAAAGATTGGGAGGTGGTCACTCATAGCATTTGGGAGGGTACCAAAGGAAATCATTTTACTTGAGTCAGATGTGAAAGCCCAGTCTGTTGCATTAGAGTGTTCGGTATATCTAGTTGGAGAGGTGATGAGTTGGCAAAGTTGCATGGATTTCAGACACGAGTAGGGTTAGGACCAGAAATGGATTGCCAGTCAATATTTACATCACCTAGGATAATGGTTTCTTGATTGATATTAGTGAATAGCCAAGACAGAAGGTCCTTTAAATTGACTTGTTCCCTGGGGGAATGTAAATAGTAACAAGACAAATATTTTTGTGGTCACTGATTTTTAAGAGGGACAGGAGTATTTCAGCATCGTTGAAGGATGGTGGGCAGCTTGGGTGTGGTGAGTGTACCAGTGAATTATTACACAGAACTGATTTGCCCCCTGCTTTTTTGTGTGATCTGTCTATTCACAAGATAATCTAGCCTAGGGAAAGTATTTCATCATTCTTAATGTTGGGCTTTAGCCAGGTTTTGTTTAAAACTAAAATATTTGGGGTATGAAGTGTAACCCAAGCAGGTAACTCATGCAATTTTTTGCATATGCTCTGACAGTTCATAAGATGAAGGAAAAGTCCAGAATGGCTATTTCAACAAAGGGTTTTACTTTAAATAGTTGTTTAAGGGTGGATAAGGAAAACTGAAGCTTTCCAAGTATTTTTTGAAGAAAGACATACTTTCTTTGTAAAAATAGGAATACAGCTGATACCAGCAAGTCATTGTACTGTGGAGATACGGATATCCAAAATATTTAATAGTGGAATTTCACAGGCATAGACACTGGAACAACGAACATTCTGTTAACCTAAGTTTTGTCTACAATGATATAGACTTCTTCAGAACAATGAACAAAATCTAAAAGCCACTTAAATATACTTTCAATTAAATCAATTAAAACTAACACTTGCAATCAATTACTAAACAGCATTGTTAAAGGCAAAAAACACCCCAAAGGAATTGTTTAAAAGTAATAATACATCTCATCAAAATAAAACCACATATACGCATTATGAATGTCATCTAAAAACTGACAAAAAATTATGAACAAGGAATGTGAATAAAATGATAAAGTAATACATACAAAAAAGATTTAAAAAAAACATCAAGAAAAACTCAAAAAACTTTTTGCTTAGTAAAAGCCATGGAGAAAAACACAAGAAAAAGCAAATAAATCATGATGTAAGGAACACAGGGAAGGTTACTAAGTTAACCCAAAATATGTCTTAACTTAAGAATAGGTGCTAAGCTGATGTTCTCATTTATACCTGGAAAATAAAGGGCATCCAAGCATATTTGCCAATTTAATTCACATATATCTAAATGGATGTCCAAGATTTTCCCTTGCACATCTTTCTTTAGATGTTGAATTACACAAAATTTAAACAACTGTCCAGGAAAAACCTGAACATGTCTCGCTAAAGCATTGGTGACCTTACCATTTTTGATATCCAGTATATGTTCCCTGATTCTTTCCCTGAAGATTGTTGCTGTTTTGCCCACATAAAATGCGGTGCATTCCTGACATTGTGCAACATAAACAACATTCTTCGTATAACAATCATAGTGACCAACAATGGGAATGTAATGACAATTAACCTTAATACTTTCCCCCATTGTTAATATATGTTTGCATGTCAAACATCTCCCACACCTAAAGTTCCCATGCTTTTTATCAATACTATGATTGTTGAGCTCACCATTCTTATATAACAATTCTTTAAACGAGCGAACCCTTCGAAAAACAAACTTAGGTATCCCCCCTATTTTGTGATCCACTTGCTTATCTAATTGTAAAAAACCCCAGTCTTTCTTAATCATATCAATGAACCATTCGACATCATAATTATATGTGGTGATGAATATCAATTTCATACTACCATCTTGTTTACTGATTCTACTCAAACCACCATGAGTATCTGTACTATTATTCATCTTAATAATGGCTTGATAAAAAACATTAAATCTTTTAGCAACTATTTAATTCTTGACATTATTACAGAAATCCTCTGGGTAACCTTGTTTTCTAAACATACTTGCCATAAATTCCAGTTCCTTTAAAAAGCCATCATCTTCACTCACCATCCTAGCTGCTTTAACCATTTGACCTTTAATGATCCCTCTTTTTTGATGGTGAGGATGCCAACTTTTATAGTCCAAATATGAATTAGAAAAGGTACTTTTTCTAAAAATATCAGATCTAATACATTTGTTAACTCGATCAATAGTTAATAGTACATCCAAATAAGAAATAGTTTCAGTACTAAATTGATAAGTGAATTTCAAAAATTCAACTGTACTATTAATATAATCTATGAACTCTTCAAGTGCCTCAACACTACCATCCCATGCAATGAAAATATCATCCAAATAACACGTATATTGCTTGATACATCTATAATATTTTGTTTTAAAGACAAATTCCTGTTCCCAAAACGCCATTACATAATTAGCGTAAATGGGGGCACAAGCTGCCTCCATAGCCACTCCTGTAGACTGTTTAAAAAATTGTCCCTCAAAATATATAAAATTATTACGTAGGACGATTTCCATAAGCATAATATATGTATTGATTTCATCTTGATCATACTTTCAAGTTTTGAAAAATTGCGTTTCCAACCAAACAAGACCCGTATTATGAGGAATAACTGTAAATAAATTCCAAACATCAATAGTGAGAAAAATGAGATTATCGGTGATACTCAAATTACTTAATTTTTCTAAAAAATTCCAAGAGTCCCTTGATATGTAATCAAAGGCAGTCAAACCCCTCCTGAGTTCATGATCTAAAAACTTACTAATGAAACATGTCTTACTTCTTCTACCATCCACTATTGGTCTGAATTTAATGTTATTCAGGCCTTTTTGTATTTTGGGAATCCCAAAAATACCACTTATAACAGGATGAGAGTTCATCAGATAGTCATAGTCTTTTTCACTAATCTGCCCTTGATATAACATGTCGTCAAGGAGCATATCTATACTTTTATGGCTAATATTAATTTCATTAATACTACTCTCAGTATAGATTTCATCCATAAGCATGTCTGTAATAGCATCAATATAATCATTTCTCTCCACAATTACTACTCCATTCCCTTTAAAGGGTTTCATAATATGTATTTCTTTGTTATTAATCAGGCAATCCAGCAACTGTATTTCCTTTTTTGTTAGATTATTATACTGTTGCAAACCATGTTTGCTTTTATAGGCCCTAATATCTATTTCGCAGGCCTTTTCAAATAAAGCTACTGTATGATTCATAGGAGGATTAAAGGTACTAGGTTTAACAAGTCCCATTTGCACACTGTTGTTACTATTATCAGGGAACCACATTACTAAATTCATCTTTTGAACAAATGTTTTTAAATCTATAATCATGTCAACCATATTGCCCTTCCTACAAGGAACAAAAGTGAAACCTTTAGACAATAAGTTGACGTGCTCAATACTGAATTCATATTTGGAATAGTTGTAAACCTTGAAGTCATCATAGGAATTAGATATTACACACGGGTCACTTAAAGACTTAGATAATTGCATGTCAATTAACTTTTCATGCATTAATTCCACAATCTGAAAAGCATCATCATTATTATGGTAACATGGCCACATGTCCCTATTCAAAGTTTGGCCCATATCGACATTAGCACCCAAAAATTCAGTACCCTCATGTGCTTTATAACCACCGGAATTCATATTATCTAAAGAACTAATTATAGGATGTATACTTAATATCCATCAAACCATCAAGCGTATAATTAGATGCATCATTTAAATTATTATATACTGGCACTTCAACTTCATCACTGACTATTTCAACATTATGATCAATAAATGTATAATCAAATAAGGCAACATATGTGCCAAAAGAAATATTATTATCAATATCATGATGTAAATCAGATGTAACACAAAAGTTCGTCGAATCAAAGTCAAATACTTCACTGTCTTGCACTTGAAAAATGGGTGAATCCAACTCAATAGCTGGATTAATACACTTAAAGGATCAGCTTCACTAAAACCCTAATCATGCGAATCACCCGATATATTCGAACCAAGCCCTTGTTGCAGAAAGTCACCATCATCATAAATAGTGTCAACACAACTAATAAGCCTGGAATGGGCAGAATAAATAGCGGTATTCAAGTCAGCAACACCACTAGTTTGTATTATATCTTTACTTACAAAATGACGACCGAATGTTGCATTTAATGATACCAAGATCCTTTCGGGTTGCCCAACTTGTTTGTATACCAAGTCTTCGGTCGTCGCCTTGTCTCTGAAAGGTAATCTGTTCGTTGGTGTAATCCCTGTTCTTTAACCATTCTGAGCGGCGTGGGCCTTCCTCTAAAGGGCTCACCTCCTGCCGATGTTGGTTTGAAGTACCCTCTTGTACATTCACCACGTACGTATTTTCGTCACTCTCAGCTGGGTTTCTATTGGTTGTACATATATTATGCTTATGGAAATCGTCCTGCATAATAATTTTATATATTTTGAGGGACAATTTTTAAACAGTCCACAGGAGTGGCTATGGGGGCAGCTTGTGCCCCCATTAATGCTAATTATGTAATGATCGCACAAGTAAACTGATAAAATCCGCAGAAAAAAAACAAAAATGAAGAGCAGGAACACGGGCCAGATTGTAAGGGCAGCACGCATGGTAACTGATGACCATGATTTTTGTGCTGAATGCAACAAACTCAAGAATATGTGTTTGACAAGAGGCTACCCTTTAAGCTTAGTCAACAATATTATATCAGAAGTATCTAATAAGCGTAGGGAAGGCTACTTCATACCCCTTCTTTCCAGTAGTATTACAGCAGAAGCGAATGTTAGAACCATTGAAACTTCAATTACACCAGGCCCATCTAGTAATAACTGAACAGAGTGTTCATTGTTCGTCTATGCCTGTGAAATTCCACTATTAAATATTTTGGATATTCGTATCTCCTGTTGTTATTTAGTTGTGGAACTGTTTATTGCAGTTTCACACCTGTAATATGTCTTTTTCATGCCCTCATCCTCTCTTATACATTCTACATAGATAATGCTTGTTCATATGATTATTGGCAAATACAAACAACATAAGCAGTGCTGGCTAAAACTTTTTGTATCTGGCTTGATCTTTGCAGATGTGTTCATGTAGAAAATAGTTCAGAATGCATTTATTTGTATTTCACTACAACCACCCAATTTCCAGGTACACAAAGCCAATTCTGTCACCTTAGGGAGCAGAAGGGGACTGAGGAAAGGTGTGACACCTGTGTGGAGAGACAGGCTCAGCTACATCACACCTCACCTGTGCATATGGCTGAATTTGAACAAGTATAGCACCAATGGTGAATGAGTGGGAGGGGAGGTGGGAGTGGAAGTGCAGATTAGAGCTTCAGGTAATGACTGGGAAGGGATTTTGGTCTAGTGAGCAGTAGGGAGATTTAGGGTTTAGGAGTGAGAGGGGATTTAATTGTTAGGGAGCCATCAAGGAGTTGAGATTTGGGGGAAAGAGGGGAGTTTTAGATTAAGAAGTTGATCGTAGACTTTAGCTTTAGGAAGGGGAAGAGTGAAAGATTAGATTTTAGGAGCAATTGGTGACATTAGGGTTAGGGACAAGGAGCAGGGTTTTAGGTTTAGGAAATGATCAGGGAATTTATTGTTTAATGATCAGGAATGGAGTGCTACTGATATGGCAAAGTGGGAATTTTATGGTAAGATTAGTGTTCTTGTATAAGAGTCAGGTGGATAGGGCTAGGTTATTATACAGATTCGGACTAGGAGGATTTATGGATCTTGCCACTTACAGCAAGAGGCAGTGAGCAAGTACTCAGTGAGCAAGTAGCATGTAAACTCTTGTAGTAGGATCCATATATTTATTAACAGATTAAAAATGAACCAAATTTGTACTGCATAGTGGTTCACCAATAACTGCTTGTACACTATATTGTCAATACTCTAATATCATGAAAACAACTATGAGTTTTAAAATATAATTTTTATGAAGTTTTCATATCTGTTTTTAAGGTGAATGATGGCTTATTTGTATTGCATCAGCAATGCAGCAACATTTGAAAATGGACATTTTGAGAATAATGTCTGAAACAAATGCATGGTTTCATTTAGATAGAAAATTATTGTGTAATGTGTATTATGCAGAATTTATTCGGTTATGAGCTAGCTTGTAGCATGCAGGAATATATAAGTAAGTTTCTTACTATATCTCTGGAAGATTGTCTATGGATTTCTACTACATTCATTGTCTCCATTTTTATGACTGTATGACAGAAATGTGATTGAAAAGTGAATGACACTGAAAAGTGTGACTGCAAAGGTGAGATGCTGGTGAGATTTTTTTAAATCAATACTTAATGAATTCTTTAAAAGCAACCAGTCTCCCTGCCCATCTGTTCTTGGGAGTTATGATTTCCCTGCTATCCATATTTACTGACACGGTTATGGCTATACCTTAGAGCTTGCAAAAGACTATAGGATATCACATTCCTCAGCTTTGTGTATAAAATAGAATGTCTCCATATTTGTCATCACACTTTTCTATGCTGATCAGTTTTTAATCTGATTTCAGCCTGACACCCATACCTACTGGCTATATAAACAATGAAGAACTGAAAACAAAAATTATAGGAAAGGAATGCCATCTTTCCCATGGTTTTGAAAGCTACACCATAAAAATAAATCTTTCTTTATGAGAATTACTACTGCATATGAGAACATAAAATGTGTACTGAACCTAATTTAAATAAACAGACAGAAAGGAGTGTTACTTTAGTCAGTTGCATATTTCTCTGGAGATAAAGACAGATGGGGTGATCGTGCACTAATGTGAGAATGTGTCATATGCATGAGAAAACTGGCAACCAAGCTAAGAAACAATGCGTGAGGTGTGGGGATTTGTGATGCCAATATACAATCAGCTTTCATATAAAATTGTATAGTAACTAGATGTTCACCGAGTTCTATCCAGAAATATGTATTTTTTTAATACGTGCATTCCTATAATCATGCTGCATTACACTGCTTAACACCCAAAATATTATTTAATGGTTTAACAGAGTGTTTTAATTGCTGCATGCCACTGTTGCATAATATATTTGTTCTGTAATATTATTCACATTTTCTGCCTGTAACTTGCTTATTTTGGGAAATTATTTGACATTAAATATTGCAATAAATAATATCCAAGATATCTATGTACAAAAACTAAGATGAACCGTAGAGAGTGTGTTGTCCCTGAGTGAATGGCAAGACATATTTCTTTCATAGAGGTCAGTAAGGACATAGATCAGCATTCTGTAAAATGCCCTGGCATCCAGAACAGTAGAAGAATTCACAGAAATACATTTGGCAAGGTCATTTTAGTGACAGGTAGCAAGCTTTTTGAGTTTCTATTCATTTATTGGGTACTGATATGGTCAAACTAGTTGAACCTAGCAAACCTTATTAGGTGCATTTTATACTGAAAGTTTATGACATGTAAAATCTGTTAGTTTTACCATGTTATCCTGAAATAGTTTACTTTATTGTTGTACAAACCCAGGCATTTAATCAGATATTACCCTGTAGTCATTCCTGAAAAGTGGCTTTTGTGTCTAGTAGGCTTACTCGTTAATAAAAAAATAAACTACTTCAAGTTTATTTTTGGTGAAAGAAAGTTGTGTCTGTCTGCTGCTAACTATTCTACACCACAAGGTCTTACTGTCTTACTGCATTGAGTTCTTATTTAAATATCATATAAGTACTCCTTTAAGGAACAGCACATCCTGTCACATCCACTAGTGTAGCATTGAGGCTGGCTATGGACATTATTATTATTATTATTTTTAATTAGTTTAGCATGCATCATGAAGTTTAGAAAACATTGTTCATGTTATTTGGCTTAAACAAAACAAGGGGCAGGATTCACAAAGCCTCCGTGTAAGAGTTACAAGGCTTACATGGAAGCTGCATTTAAATGGTGTGATGTCAGCATGTCATGCATATGCATGAGGGCATGCTGAATCACACCTAAGGCTTACACGGTCCATGGAAGACAGTAGGGGGCATGTCCGTAGGCCGAGCCCTGCAAACGGACACGCCCCAGAAGAGTAAAAGTCCCGAAAGTAAACCCCCATGACAGAGTCCGTGGAAATGTGAATAAACACAACACAACACATGCCCACACAGACTATGAACATAAAATATATAAATGAACATGTTATAATTTTTTTTTTTAATTGTAAAGATGTTTGCCCGTGAGTGCGCTCATTTGCGCGGGCATGCCCGTAGCTTAGCCACAGTTAGCAGTCAGTGGAAAAGCATATAAGAACTAAATATACAAAGTAAGCCAAAAAGCAATAGCGTAGTGGTAGAGACATTGGCTGAAGAGCAGGCAGTCATGGTTTGAGACCCCACAACATCAATTTATATTTTTAGTGAAATAAGCACAAAACAAGTCCCTGACATATATGTACACATATAAAATTATATTTTATGTAAAATATACTGAAATGGACCATTTATTTTGAAGAAATGTGAGATAAAAAAATAATAAAAGATGTCAGATGTGCCTATAGCTGAGCTACAGTTTAACAAGTTGAGTGCATCTGCCTGTAGGTGAGCAGTGGTTTATCAGGTGTAGAATGAGTGCCCGAAGGTGAGCAGTGGTTTAACAGGTGCAAAATGAGTGCACGTAGGTGAGCAGTGGTTTAACACGCTGAAACTGTGTGCCCCTAGCTGAGCTGAGCGTAATATGCATGCTGACAGCCAAATGAAGCGTAAACCAGCATAACCCGTTTGCGCGGAGCTGTGCACCGCGCCAACAAGCTAACCGACGGGCAACGTTGAGCAAGCTGTAACAAAACTGCCTTTACACAGACACACCTCCTAGCCTGTGTAGACAGTCATAAAATATAAAAAGCAGCGGCCAGGTTCGAACCCAGGATATCATGCACCATAGTCAAGGTACTGAGCCACTAAGCCATGACAGCTGTACTTAGAAATGCAGTAATAGCAAATATATAGGAATGAATAGAAAGAGGAGCATGACAAAGCAGGTTTTGTGAAGCTGATACAATTCCAAAATGGCCAATCACAGATAAGTGCGGGGAAAAATGGCATATATAAGCCCCATAGGCGGGAATACACAGCATAACCGATTGTAGAACTAACTTGCAGCCAGAATGTCAGTGTAGGTGAGGGTAGTTGCTTTCGAGCACAGAGGTGGGGCATTAAGGAGTCCAAATATATGGTTTGGCTCCTTGTCCACAATCATGAGGCCCAACTCATGCAGGGCCAGGTCCTGTGGAGAGCGTATAGGGCTGAGGCATGGGACCGGTTGGCTCATGATCTTACCAGTGCCACAGGGATTTCAAGGACTGGTCAGCAGGTCCGTCACCACCATGCGGACCTGAAGAGATGGAAGCAGGACCAACTGAACCTTTGGATCCAGGAGGCCCGGCAAATGCCCAATGCCCCACTACTTAGTAAGTTACGTCTAATTATTTATATAAGAAATTAACCTAGCTGATATTATGGAGATGTGTATTCTAATATTACTTTATTTATATTACAGCTGCAGGTGTCTGTTCTGCGAACCGCAGAGCCTATGGCGATAGGCTGGTGCGGTTGCGCCACCAGGCAGGTCAGTAATCCTCTCCCTGTAACTGTAAATAAATATAAAAGTATGACAGTTAGCAAAAGAGTGCAGTGTAATCACTAAGTAATAAAATGTGCAAGTAACAGTGTAAGAGGGTTTGCAAGTATTGCTTGATTACAAAAGTGTGTTGCAGTCTGTATTCCAAACAGAAAAATGAAAATGTCTGAAATAAAGTCTGAAATAAAGATGTCCCACCTGTAATATAATAGTACACAACCTGCAGCAGGCTGAAAAGTACAGCTGCAGAAGCTGAGTAAAACACGTGTGGAATATATCCCTGTTGAAATACTGAAACATGACAGAAGTGAGACTGTTGGAAAGGATTATAATAACTACAGGTAAAACATGTCAATAAAGCCTAGAAGTAAGTACCATCCTGAATTGTAAAAATAAAACAAGTGAGAGAGTGTGAGAAAGAGTTATGAATCCACCAATAAAATAGTAATAACTCCTGAATAAAGTATACTGCAGTCAGTACAGAATGAAATGAATGTGACAAGCAGAACCAAACTGCAAAATGTGTTCAAAATGTTCCTGCAGCTGGAATGTGTATCCCAAAATCTGGATATGTTGCTCTCAGTCTGCAATATGCAGATAGTATGGTTGTCTGAAATACCAAACATCCACAGTTGTCTATAGCTATATAAAGCAAATGTAGCAGGATGATGTAGCTGAACAGAGCCAGATATGAATGTGTAAGAATAAAAATGAAAATGTATATTGATGTAGCAGTAACATTCCTATCGCCAACTTGAAGTAGTTATCACATAGGAAACTGTAGGGAGAACTGTAGTGTGTATATATCTGCAGCTATTAGAAATGTACAGCATACGTATTGGTATTTGAAGGTGTTAATTATATTTTCTTCACCCTACCCTATAACCACATATAATCCATTCCACGTGAAATTGGTATGTGAAATCACAATTAACACCCCTGGACATTTGTCCTGCTGGGTCATACATATTTGCATGTATGTTGATGCATCTGCCCTGTTCATACATCCAAACCTGATGGCCTGTTGCCATCAATCAACCCTGCATGTTGTTGGACTGTGTATTGCTGTTCAAATTATGCATGTGTTATGCTCGCTGTTCAATGGTTTGAATATCTGGGTGTTTGGTTAATGGGAATATTATTGCATGCTGTTACAACTAATTGTGAATGGCATTGTATGTTACTAACCCAAACTGTCATGACATAATGCAAAACATAGAATGACAGGGAAGGCGGGTTCCAGCGGACCCACCTCTCCCACCTCAGCTGGCGAGTGCACCTGGCAGTAGTGCCCAGTCTGGACCCTCCTCCGGTCGCCCTGTGCCACCTGCGGGTGGAAGCACTGCAGAGGATGGGGCTTGTCCCCCCTCTGCAAGTGTGGCCGGAGGAGAACCAACACTCACCCTCCATAGCGTCTGGACTGTGGTGCGGAGGGAGATCCACAAAGCTGTTCTTGGGCCCCTACTCCAGCTTGAGGCACAGGTGGCACAACTAACGGGCATGCCTGCTGCCCGGCCTACACAGCCCCCAGCACAGCCCCGTCCTGAGCAGTGAAGGCACAGTGGCAACTGCCCATGGGTGAGGATATCAGTTCCACTGTTGCCATCTGTGGGCTCATGGGCTCTAGATATCCAAACATCCATGCCCGTCAATTGTGTAACCCCCCCACATGTGTCATACACCGCCCCTTTATGCGTCTTGTTTGTCTTGTCTGTTGACCTACCCAACCTACCTCCCCAGCTATACCGACTTCCTTTACCTGACATACCACTCTCACCTGAAAAAAAAAAAAAAAAAGGCACTCTGTACCCACAAAAAATTACGCCCCATACATAACTGCCCATTTCGCACAGATGTCTGCTGGACATGGAAACTGTCAATTACAAGTGGCTTTACAACAAGTATTATTGTTGTCCTTACACCTCTCTCAGGGGTGGAAGGTTTCAAATGTCACACCAAATTACAAACATATGCACAGCTGTTGCTGATGAAGAAATGGGCAGCTATGGGCCTTACCTACATCCCTCCTGCAAAACCCGGGCTTGTTTCCCTACTGTCTTACCCTCTTTGTGACCCCTTTTTCACCACTTTCCTGTCTCCCCATTTTCATTTCTTTCAAAGAAAATAGCGTGGGTGTGCGCAAGAGTAAGCACTTTTAAGCGGTTGTAAGCGGGTGTGCGTGGAGCTGAATGCCAGTGCGCATGCGGGAGCTCCACGCAAACCAGTGCTAACCCGGTTACAACTGCTTAAAAGTGCCTTAGTCACTCTGAATGACAGGTCCTGTAGTCTGTTCAAAAGCAAAATAAAATCCCACTGTCAGTCCCAAACCCACGACCTTGGAAACAGTAGTCTGCATGAATTATCACTAAGCCATGACTGGTATATAAGAGCATTGTGCTACAATAAATATATCATGTAATAGTAGGAATGAATGTAAAGGGAATATAGGATGTGTAGTACACAAAGCATGTCATGTATATTTACTGCCAAATCTAGTGTATTTCTATAATAGTAGTGTGTGAACAGAAACAGCCATGCTAGTTGGTAGCTAGTAGGTAATAATGTCACTGTAGCACCTTGCAAGCCACACACATACTCACAGCAGGATAATCATTGCCCATACCCCACAACCTCTTACAGGAACACATCCGGACCAAGTAATAAAATATGTGTAGCAAAGGGCCAAAAACAGGGCCACATTCCAAATAATGTTACAACAAACATAGACAGTTCAGAGAGTAAGAGGTTCTGCATTTTGTTGGATGTTTGGAAGGGTATGAAGTCTGAAATTTAAATGCTTGTCACTATATTCTGAATTGAGCCCAGAGTGATTTGCCAAAAAGAGCTGTTCATGAGATATTGACTAAAATATGAGGCAGAAATGTGGACAACCTGCAAATATCTGTACACTTGAGAGGTCTGACACTGCCATATTTGAAAAGTTAAGAGCCTAGACATAGCAACAGTGACTGAGTTACAGGCATGCCCCACAGACTCCATGGGAAATGTACAAACAGTAGACAGAAAGGTGTTACAACACATGCAGTGGTAACTATGAAGTCCTGAAAGTATGCACCACTTGCACGGCAGAAATAGTGTAGTAATACATATGCTCATGCTATCCCCCACAGTCACAACTGCAGCATACCAGACAATTTAATGGGTGTACCCCACTGATATGTACCATTCCATGAGGCAGATAAAAGATGCACCTGAGAGTCTCTGGGGCCTTCTCAGCAGCATACTCAAATACCCTAATAGATGTCAAGGCCCACACCATGGCCAGACCACACTGCATGCAGTAACACCCTAGCAGATATAGCAAGCATTCTAAGGTGCGAATGTACATGGAAAATAGGAAAGCAACAGCAACACACTACAGTCAAGACACCTAGCAGGCATACGAAGTAGTGAATGTAAAGGGCAAATATTGAAGCCATAGCAACAAAGTGCAAGAGCCACTTCTATACACCAGTTACACCACATGTTCCACAGGAAAGCACACACACCCACATTAATAGTAGTAGTAGTCTTAGGTGTCAGTGTACATACACACTTAGTACAATAAACTGGAGAAATGAATGGAGAAATTTTAATCTACAACACAGCCGGAAATATGAGAGAGATACTAACCTTTACACTCACAGAACAGTGTCCACAGCATACCAGCATGGTCCCTGCCCTTAAAATCTGAAAGGGCTACTCCTATCTCACATACCTTTTTATAGCACTGTCCTGAAATCACAGTGAGAACTGCAATCAGTACACAACTGGCTGCATGCAATTAGCAAATGCTGGCTAACAATTGGTGCAGAGGCCATCACATGGACATATGCAGATACCTACAAAAGCATGCTGTTCTCCCAGTCCACACATGCAATACTTTCATTGCACCCTGTGGAGGTAGGGAGAGACAGAGAGAGAGAGAGACAGAGAGACAGAGAAAAAAAATTAAACATACACAAACAAAACCGGTCAGCAACAACCACCTGAAAGCTGACAACTGGCAAGTGGAGCAGCAGGACACAAAACCAGACGGCAACACAAGCAGCTGTGACAAACACAGGTAATGTAAAGTAATACTATAAAAGTCTACATACTGTGAACCCTCCATATGTGTCATTGGTCTGTATCCATATGTATATGAAGATGTGCAAAGGGCAGGGGACATACAGCAACTATCAGTGAAGGCTGTACATACATATGTATGTGAGAGCATCTATGTGCACATATTAATGTAGGTTGAATGTAGGTTGTAGTGCAATGTACAAAGTAGGTTTCACAGTTATGTATGTTTAGCAGTATGTTAGTGGGTGTATACAGTTTTGTAAGCAAACATGTTGATATACCTATCTATCATATGGACACGTATGTATGTCAATATATGTATGTATGTATATATATATATATATATATATATATATATATATATATATATATATATATATATATAATATGCATATATGTATGCATACATAGAGAGAGATGTAGGAATACATAGACAGATGTAGATAGATAGAATATGTACAAACATATATATGTAATGCACGCATACAGATATAAATATATGTAGATACATATACATAGACAGACAGATCTAAATATCTACAGGTATGATTGTATATGACGATCTCACACTCACCCTGTCCCACCCCCTCTGTTACTCTCACCCCTTCTCTGTCACCCCCCCTCCATATCTATAGCAATATATGTACATCAATATATATATATATATGTATATATATATATGTGTATATGTATACAGACATATATATATATATATATATATATATATATATATATATATATATATTTATATATATATATATATACATATATACATATATATATAGAGAGAGATGTATATATATTCTGAGTGAGGTACATGTGTACAGATGTATTGCAACAGGTGCCTGGTGACAAAGGCATGGAGTGAACACCAGTGTCAAAACTGGAGTACCATACCCCATTTCAAATCACCTACACCAGTAACCACCAGATATGTGATTGGCTGCCCACCACTGCATGTGTCAGGGGTGAACAGGGTCATAAATGTGTACAATAGTCCCCCCAATGATATTCACAGTGGCACACTATTCCTGGAATACCTGCACATGGTATGTGTCAGCAGACATGGTGTGTCAGCTATGGACATGTAGGTCAGTGTACCCCTCCACACCACATATTGGCTGCCACGGTATGTACCTCATATGATAGCTACAGATATGGAGAAGGACACAGTGACATGTACAACACTGTGACAATGCACTCAAACACATTACCAATGCACAGTGACTGACAACACCACAGAGTATACACATACTACCCACATAGATGTTACAACTCCTGGATTTACATACTTAAGTCACACCCATGACAGATGTCCAACAACCATAGTAACACCTCACACCATCCACAACCTAAATGACTGCTGTGTGTCGTCCGTGACACTGCAATAGAGAGCACACGGTGGAGGTACAGGTTCCTACCTACAGATAAGACATACCCTGCAATAAACCACACAGCATTAAAAAGCAAGACTCCCCATGAGTACATGTCACACATACCCCTGCTGAATGTTAGTCAGATAGGTAATATGCCATATGAGTCACCCTGTGTAACTGTTTGACAGCAGCAGGCACCATCACATCACATGTGTCACAATGGTCAGTGTAGCAGAACAGTATGCTGCTGTAGTCCCAGGGGCAATAGCATATTGTATTGTATTGCAATGTATTGTATTGTATTGTGTTGTATTGTATTGGTATGTAGATGTGCATCCTTTGTGCAGTCGAACCACTGCTGTTGTGCGCCAGTGTACAAGTACATATCCTGTAGTCAGGCTAGTGTTACGTAGCACTTCTATATGTGTGTTTAGCTCCTCTTGGAGTTCATGTAGCATGCAACCGGGGATACCAGCAGGTCCCATTCATGTTGTGTATCCTGCTTTCCTGAAGGCGGCTATCACCTGGACATCTGTGATGACAGGGAGGGTACAGTCAGCTGGGATAACTATGTCTTATTTTGGGGGAGAGGGAGGGGGGAAACCTGCACTGAACCTGTCTGCCACAATGTTGCCAATATCTGTGGGTTCAGGGAATTATTTGTTGTTGTGTACTAACTATGAGCATAGTGGAGGGTTTCTGACCAGGTTGCTAAAATAACTGAAGAAGGCCTTGTGGTTATCTGTAGTGTCCCTGTTGATTTCCCTATCAAAGTTGCCCATGGATGTTTGTATGTGAGAAAATAGCTCCGTACTAGTGCTGATCAGACATGCCTTCTCTTTATGGAATTATGCTCTGTCTTGTAGTAGCTTCCATCTTTTGTTATACAATCTGTCTATGGCTGGGGTCCACCAGACAGGATGCTGTCCCTTTGTGGAGAGTGTCTTGGTAATAAATGGGATTGCATGATCCATGCATTCTCGGAGATGTCCGTAGAAATAATTTGTGAAGGGGTCAGCATTGTGGGTTGTGTCTTCCACTGGCCCAGTGGGCTGAAAGGATACCATGTCACTGTTACAAAGTGTAAAGTTTGCATTTGAAATGTTATTCACTATAGTCGGTTGTGCTGGTGGTGGAGGTGGGATATGTATATCCAGGGCAATTAGTTTGTGGTCTGCTCACAGTAGTTGATGATGTACCCCATACAGTACCTCGATAGAAACCCCCAGAGTGAGGAGGTGCTTTGGACCTGAATCAGTGTTCTGACTGCTGGGGTTTGGTAGTATGTCATATGGAGTGTGCCAGGTACTGTTGCACAGTTGTTGGCTGAGCACTGATACCTGGCCATTTACATGTGTATCCACAAAGAGACAGACAGATGCTATATATGTGAGATATGTTGTATCACAACAGTTGAGTAGCATGTGTAGTATGTGTGCCAAATTCTGCTGACATATTTAGCTGATATCATGTTATTTCCTTTTTCAGGACTATGGCTCACCAGCGCAATCCAGCTTACTCAGCAGCTGAGGATGAGGAGATACACCATAGCCTGGTGCGGGATTATGCAATACTCTTTTCCCGCACCAGCCAGAATCAGCAGGAGAGGGCTGCACCATGGCAAGACCTGGTCCATCGGGTAAATGACATAGGCATGCATAATAGGACATATGAGCAGGTACAACATCACTGAAATGATTTAATCAGAAATGTCCATCAGCGTGCATCGGATATCCACAGACAACAGGTTGCCACAGGTGGTGGGATGGCTACACATCCCCCACTCACCAGACTGGAGGGACTACTCATAAGTGATGTGGGTCCAGCCCGCCAACAACAACAGCAGCAGCAGACATGCATTATGATGGAGGCTGGAGCCACACAGCAGCAAAACTACGAGTGTGCAGGTAATATGCCATATGTATAGTTGATTGTTGTGTACACTGCTAGTTAATGTATGTGTGAGGTGTGTCCTTGGTTTGTAGCTGTCATCATAGTATTTAATGTGCAAGTGTGATATTCCCAATATCAGCAGCTGACCTGTGAAAGGCAACTGTTGTACTACTGACCTGTATCATACTCAGTAACAATGGCACAGTTATGCCCACTGACATTAGTTTCCTCACTTCTGTAGGTCCTTCCGGTGTAACAGCAATGCAGCCTATCCATGCTGGTGAGTGTGTATTAACAATACCTTTAATAGTCTTGATAGTAATAGTAATAATAGCCTCCCTGAGTAGTGCTCTGTGTATGCATGCAGGTGTGTCTGTGTCTGTGTGTTGATATCTCGCATACTGAGTAGTGTGCAACTGTGTGCAACTGTATGCATGTGTGGATGTGTGCAACTGTGTGCATGTGTGCAACTGTGTGCATGTGTGCATGTGTGCATGTGTGCACCTGTGCATTTGTGCATGTGTGCATGTGTGCACATGTGCACGTGTGCATGTGTGCATGTGTGCACCTGTGCATGTGTGCATGTGTGCATATGTGCATGTGTGCACCTGTGCATGTGTGCATGTGTGCAAGTGTGGACCTGTGCATGTGTGGATGTGTGCATCACTGGTAATATTGTGTAGACATTGTAAACTGCGTTTCCTGTTTCCCTCCCACAGGTTCTGGTGCTGCTCTGGTGTCATGCAGCAGGGAACCTGAATCTGGTGCCATGGGTACTGATAATGGTGACATCTGTGTAATGGCACAGGAAGGTATGCCAGGGTCCGTCATTGGTCAGCCAATTGACAGTACACAGCTGTCAACCTCATCAATGCGCACAGTTATCCTGCCAATACACCCTTTGTCACCAATGTCCCTAGGTGATGGACAGGATACAGTGGGCATTGACCAGGGTAATGTGGTATCTGTGGCACATGCGTCCCCACACAGCAGCCATGGGCATGGCCCTGAGAAGGTACCACACAGACAGATGTCCAGGGGTTCTCGTGGGAGCATCTGTGGGCGTACTGCCACTGTCAGATGTGCCCAGGAAGGTCTTACAACCTTAGCTATGTTTTGGGCTGTCATGCAGGCACAGTCACGTATGGAACGGTACACCAGAGAGGGTCTGAGGGAGCTGACAGCATGTTGCACAGCCATGACTGACAGTATGCGTGACATTGCGGCTGCCATCCGTAATTTCACCAATATCATAGACAGACATTGTGGGGACATTTTAGACCGGTTCCACAACTACATGTCCATGAGCCAGGGCAATGGTGGACGGTTGAGGCATCGAGGTGGGCATATGCCAGCAACAGCAGCAGCTGGTAGTTGTCGCAGATGACAACAGGGCCGCGGCCACCCCCAATAGTGCCAGCAGCAGCCCCAGCAATGCTGGGTCTGTGCTGTCATCAGACCGCCCCAGGAGACCACGTGCACGTGGCTCTGGACAGGCCCGACAGGGATCTGTGTCCAGTCAATGAACACCTGCTTCTGATGACAGTACCCAGTCTGGGTTGGTACCGGATACGGTCCGTAGCACCCCTGCAAGGCACAGGTACCGTGTCCGTGGCCAGAGACACTGATCTGTATGACCTGGCAGGTACAGTCTGTGGCTGTCCACAAATACCAGTATATGGCAGCCATGAGGTGGAACTGTGTGCATCCATACACACATGCAAATTGACAACACCTAGGGCTACTGCATACATGCACACACTGCATCAACATTGCCCCACCTTGTACTGCTGTCCCTCACCAACACACATACACATACATGTCAGTTGGTGGTATTGGTGGCTGACTCAGGCATACCAAGTTCACAGCCTGTGCATATGATGAAACTGTGCCACCTCCTGCAATCTGTAACATCAGTGCAGGTACAGGTTAACATGTTGGTGATGCACAGGGTGACTACATAGACGTGTAGTAATAGTATCATGTTGTTAACAGTACTGTGTGCTGATATATATGTGGGTATATCCCAGCATGCCTGATGCATTAAGGGTATGATTGTCATGTAGTGTTGTCTACACCCATGGTAAGTACCATAGTGTATCATTTGCGCATGTTGGCATACTGGTGGTAAGGATGTCAACAGAAGGCTACATGCATAGGTAGCACAGGGGATAAGGTAATGAAAGTATTGATACGCAATGATGGACATGTAAACTGCAAGTGGCATGTTGCCCACACTGGACTCTGCAATGCGGATGTATGAGGATGTTGATATGTGTGCAGTACTACACGACTGGTACAGGACACACAGGAGCACCCTAGCACTGCAAGCTCACATCTCATACCATGCAAGGCAGCCCGAACACACAAAACTAACTGTCACAGGAGGGAGAGTCCCCATACATGTCAGGGATACTGTGGTGGCAGGCCAGGTAGCATACATCCTACTAAGTATGTAACCACTGAGTGAAGGCTCAGTGTCTGTTATTTGACATGTGTATTACTGCAGGTATGATCACCTGGGTTTCCATCCAGTTATTGTACATCCTGATGGTACATGGTCTGTACACTTGTGTGCACTGAGACTGGACCCTAGCCATCTGACCTGTGCATTTCCATGTACATGTGTATAGTGCCTGCATATTTGCACTGTTACCTACTGGAAGTGGTACAGCTTGTTTGTTGTACAATGGACTACATGCAACCCTGTTTACTGTAGCTTTGTTTGCATGCATGTTTGCTTGCAGTTACCCTGGAACACTGATCCCACCTGCAATGCAGAGTTACAGAGCTTCTGTGGACTCCTAGTGACATTTGCATAGCTTACTATATGTATGTCCATGTCTCACTTGACAAAACGTCACTGTTTGTCCTGTTCACATGTACGTTGCCTGTGACACATTGCATATGACTTACCTGACATTTGTCCATGTGAGCAGTCATATATGCCAGTGCTAACTAATCACAGACACTACACCCTCACATACTCACCTTCTGTTGAACCACCTGCTCTGCTAGGGACGGCTTGCACCTGTCACCCCTGGGCTTTTGGATATTGGCAAAGGCTCTTGCTACCCCCATAGTGGCTGTTTTAGGCAAGGCTCAAAGGACAAACCCACCTCCATAGGTATCACAAGGGATAAGAATAAGAGTAATGCTACTCAACGCCAGAAGTCTAAACCTCAAGATGCATGCACTCGAAACTCTCCTTAGCATGGAGAACATTGATATCTGTGCAGTAACAGATACCTGGTTCAGGGCTACCGAGAGCACCCCAGCACTACCAGGTTATACCTCATACCATGCTTTTCGGCCCCAAAACTTGGACCGAACCACAAAAGGAGGTGGAGTATCGATATTCATCAAAGATACCCACACCTCCAGGTTGGTGGCAAAGCACAAAGCATCAGAGACTATCCATGTGCAACTAACCGTGGGTAAAACCGCCTTCCAGGTTATAGCCTGCTACAGACCACCCTCCCAAACCCAGGAACCCCACTCGGCCTTCGTGAGAACACTGGAAAATATGAAGGTCTCTCCAAACACCATTATATTGGGCAACTTCAACTACCCAAACACAGACTGGGAGCATTACTCTAGCTCCAACACCCTATCCCAAAGGGTCCTAGAATTTATAAACTGAAATGCTATGGAACAAATTGTTACCACTCCCACAAGTGGGGAAAACATACTGGACATGATCATCACCAACATGGGGACTCTATGCTCCAGACCAGATGTGTATCCCTCACTGGTAAGATCAGACCATAAACTAATCTCACTGGATATTCACATCCCAACCCCACCCCCTGCCCAGAAAACCACAGAGAAGACCTTCTCTAAAGCAAATTCACACTCCTCAAAACCGAGGTTGAATCCTTCAAAGCCCCCGGGCCTGTGGAAAATACGGCCCAGACCACAGAATCCTCTATAAACGCATTCTATGGACACCTTCAGGAATGCATGGATCATGCGATCCCAAATAAAACCAAGACCCAATCCTCCAAAGGCAGACATCCTGTCTGGTGGACCCCAGCCATAAACAAACTATACAATAGAAGGAGGAAGCTACTAAATGATAGAGCAAAATCCCAAAAAGGGAAGGCATCACTGATCAGTATTAGCAAAAAACTACGGGCACTCATAAAATTGTCTAAGGCCAGCTTCGAGAGGAAATTGCACAAGACACTAAGGATAATCACAAGTCTTTCTTTAGTTATGTTAGGAACCTGGATGGTAATTCCCAGATATGCTCAGAATTAGTCCAAAATGACAAAAGAAACACCAAACCCACAGACATTGCCAACATCCTAGCTGACAGGTTCAGTGCAAACGTCCCCCCCCCCACACCAAAAGGGCAAATATCTATCCCAACAGAGTGCTGCCCCCCTGGCATCTCAGATGCTCAGGTAAGAGCCGCCCTCTCCAAAGCAAAAAACACAGCATCAATGGGACCAGACAGTGTCCTGGGCTGTGTCTTACATGAACTCCAAGAAGAGCTAAACCCAAACATAAAACTACTGTTCAATCTCAGCCTTAGTACAGGATATGTGCCCAAAGAGTGGCGTACAGCAACAGTGGTCCCTCTCCATAAAGGTGGTGCCTCAACGGATCCTGGAAACTATCGCCCCATAGGCCTGACTAGCTTGGTCTGCAAAGCTATGGAAAGGATCATCATGGACCTCATAAATAAAGATATTGGGGACCTACAGACACTGGATCCTACCCAGTTCGGCTTTGTTAAGGGCAGATCCTGCCTCTTAAACCTGGTTGATTTCTTTGAAACAGTCACCAAGGCCATTGACGAGGGGAAGGTGGTCCACACAGCCTACCTGGACCTCGCAAAAGTCTTCGATACAATACCCCACTCGGGCATTATAGAGAAGCTCACCAGCTTAAATATCAACCCCTATGTCACTAGATGGATTGCAAACTGGCTCAAGGACAGAACCCACATGGTTAGTCTCAAAAACAGTTACAAGTGGTGTCCCACAAGGCTCAGTCCTGGGACCTCTCTTGTTCGGTATATATTTCTCAAAAAACAACAAGGCAAACAAACTAAAAAAACAAATCTCTGAGCAACGAAGTAAGGAAGGCACGTATAAAATGGAATAGTTAAGCGCTTTTCGTTTATGTGTAACAAACTTCTTCAGACAATGTACAAATTAAAATAGTCAAATTAAATACAAATGAGTACCTTCAATTAACCAATCAGTTAAATTTTAGGAAAAAACAGTGACACCCATTTTTAAAAACACATAACATAAGACATTAAGTACATAAAATCAATGAACAATTTTTCTAGTTTATATAAACTTCAAAAGTACGTGTGTATATAAGTGTTAAAAATAATACAAAATCTATAATTTTACACTGTATAACTAAACCTTTACACCCTTCTTGACAAGCTATTTAAAAATATCTATAACTAGTTCTGGACAGGTTCTAACGAACTAGACTTTTAAGCTTTAGTATACTACTAATAGTGCACCCTTCATTAAGCCCTGGTTGGGTATAGGCGTTCAATCTAATTTGCCATGTTAATTCTAATTCTTCTAATCTAAGTTCTACTGGCGCACCCCGTAATTTAGAATTAACTTGATCTATCACAATAAACTTGAAGTGATGGTCAGAATATTGGTCAACGTGTTTTGCTAATGCATTTTCAAGTTTATGCTTCTTAATTGCATATAAATGCTCATAAATACAGTTTCGTAACTTTCTTTCAGTCTTGCCTACGTAGTAAGCAGGACATGACTGACATAAAGCAAGATATACAACCATTGTAGAATTACAATTGTTTCTCAATTTTAAAGAATATTGGTAGTTGTCAACAGAAAATCTATTGGATTCTAGAATATGGGCACAATAGTTGCAAGATTGGCATTTATACATTCCTGGTGTTCTAACCATACTGACTTTGTTATTTTCGCAATATTCTTTCAGATTCTTACCCCTTCTATAAATCACAACTGGACGTTCTCCTACACTTAAAAATACTCTGTTGTCACCTTTGAAAATATTCCAGTTCTTCAATAAAATTTTAAAACAGTCACTGCTGTTTACATTAAATGATGTTATAAATGATGTACTGAAAGAATTAGTTACAGAGGTAACCACTGTTGTAGTAGGTGTAAGTGGGCCCACAGAATTGTTCAAAATAGGAGTGTAAAAATGTGACTGGCGTTTAATCGCCACTTCCTCTGTAATTTCGTCAATAAGAAATTCAGGGTAACCTCGACAAAGAAACATTTCTTTAATGAACTTACACTCATTGTAAAAGACATCATCAACTGTAATAATGCGGGCTGCTCGAACAAGTTGGCCCTTAATAATAGACCGCTTTTGATATCGAGGGTGACAACTAGTAAAGTGTAACATGGAGTTGCAATAGGTGTTTTTTCTATAAATTGAGGCTGCCCACATATTACGTGTAGTGTCTTTTGCTATATTTCTCGAAGGTACAGGCCAACACGGAAGGACTGTGGCTGACCAAGTTCACAGATGACTGCAAACTGGCCCCCATAATTGACTCTATAGCCGGCACAAGCATCCTCCAAAAGGGCCTCATAGAAACAGACAACTGGTGCCAGAGCCATGGCCTCAAGCTAAATGCCAAATAGTGTATAGTCATCCCCTTTGGCAAAAACAAAGTGCCCACAAATTACCACATAGGTGGTAATCCATTAAGTACAGAAGAAGTAATTAGGGACCTGGGGATCCAAGTTGATAGCAATCTCTCATTTGACAACCACGTGGCCAAAGTGGTTAGAAAAACATTTTATATAGCCCACCTCATCATGAAGGGATTCACATCTAGATCAGGGGAGGTCATTGTGCCTCTTTACTCATCCCTCAGCAGGCCCATAATTGAGTACAATGCCCCTGTTGGGATGTACCTTACCAGACACCTGCAGCAACTGGAAAGACCCCAAAAGTACCTCACCAAGAGGATCAAAGGGCTCAAACAGATGCCATATGCTGCCCAGTTAAAGAAACTCCAGCTCTACTCAGTGGCATATCGCCTGCTCAGAGGCGATCTGTGCCTGACGTATAAAGCCATGTCCAGCCCAGAATTAATGGACATGCTGCACCTCAGAATATCCAAATCCCATCGAGCTACGCGCTCAAGAGACTTGAACCTCAGCACTGAAATAAATAGAGCATGCTGGAGGGACAGATTCATAACCCAGAGGCTCCCTTCACTCTGAAATACAATCCCAGTCCAGGTTAGGCTGAGTCCCTCATTGATTCTCTTCAAAAGGAATCTTGATGAGTGGATGGGAGATCGTAGGTTTACCCCGGGTATCACTTTTGTGTCACTGTTAGACAGAGGCACAGTATACTAACCTCGGAAAAGGGCATAGAAAATTAATTTAAAATGGGTGGCGAAAGCCAAACACATTCTGGCTAGGCTTATAAATGCCCTAGGGCAGATAGCCTAGTATGAACCTATGAACCTATGAACCTAAGAACCTATGTACCTTGTTCCCCATTGGCCCTATGTGCTGTTAATCACCATGGCAATCACAATACTATGGTAGCATGTGCAAAGGTCACTTGTCAGTCACCTCTATGGTACAGTTGTGGTATATGTGGGTCATGTGGCAATGTCACAGCTGCCACATGTACACAGTCAACCCTCTCCCCTACACATGGACGTACAACACATGTATGAGATGCAACCACATAGCCAAACTGGGGACTAAGCACTCCGAACCCAGTACTGGCATAACCTGTCAGGTGGCATGAAATACTACAATGACTACAATACCAGTCTGATGTAGACTTACACTGACAGCAATCCAAACATGAACACACTGGGCCATTCGTGGAGCCTCAGAATAGCATCCTGCCTGAGCAGCAGACACCTCTGCAGCTGGCACACAGGCATATGTTAAGCCAGAACACAGCACATGCAACACATAACACACAAATCCTGTGTGCCAAACAGTCACAGCCTGTATGGCTAGACAACACACCTGCTACAGTTGTGTTAGGTACCTTTATTGTCCGGTACAGTGAGGTCCCGCTCACCAGGCTGGACAAGGTGAAGGTCACAGTGATATGCCCATGGGGCACTATGATCCACCACATAACACAAGCATACAGGTCAGTCAGAGGCATGGACACATATGACTCAGTCATTGTCCATGCCGATATGGCGGACCTGTGATGTACTTCTCTGGACTACATGATAAGGAACATGGAAGGGCTCTCTCAGCATGTGGCATAGGCTGGTATGACCCATGGGAACTATTGAAGGTCACAGGTACATATGTGTATTTGGCACACACATACATCATCTGTGTCCATTGCCATTACTGGTTTAATCAATGTCATGCATTATTGTGAACAACAACCCACACACATGGGCATTCTATGTGTCAAAAACACACGTGGCATGTGTGGAATTCAAAGCCATAACTAACTGTGCTATGACAGTAGTGAGAGATGCAGTAGCAGAGCGTGCTATTTGCATTACTGGGAGATTTGGCCTCTTCCGCTGTACTTGTAGGGTGCTGACATCATCTCTGTGTAGAGATTGGAATATGCAGCAGCTGGTGTGTTGTACTGGTTGGCAAAAAGGTCAGTTCTCTCATACATGTAATTGCACACACCCTACTTCCACCCCCCCTCACACACTTGCTGGATTCAAACCCCTACCTAACTGTTATGACACTTGAGACGGACGCATTAGCGGAGCACGCTATTCGCATTATTGGGAGGTTTCCCTTCTCCTGCTGTACTTATAGGGTGCTGACAGTATTAGTGTTTAGAAAGAGGAATGTGCATCCTGTAGTGTGTTCTCCTAGTTGCCAAAAGGGACACTTCTTTCAAACAGAATTGCACACACACTAACCCCCCTCCACACACACTGCACATTTGCAGGATTCAAACCCCTACCCAACTATGTTATGACACTTGAGATGGACGCATTAGCAGAGTGCACTATTTGCATGACTTGGAGGTTTCTTTTCTCATGCTGTACTTATAGGGTGCTGACATCATCAGTGTTTAGAAAGAGGAATGTGCATCCTGTAGTGTGTTTTCCCAGTTGCCAAAAGTGACATTTCCCTCACACAGACTTGCACACACACCAACCCTGCTCATCCACACACACACACACGCTGAGCATTTGCAGGATTCAAACCTCTACCTAACTATATTATGACACTTAAGGGAGACACATTAGCACAGCGCACTATCCAAATTACTGGGCATCTGTTCTGCACCTGCAGTATTTATAGGGTGCTGACATCATTATTTCTACAGAGGTATGTACATCTGGTACTACCTGTCAGGTGGGGGATAGCATATATATGCATTTGCAGCCAACTACTTCAGGGTCAGATATGCACATCGCACTGGCAGGTTATGTTCTATACCATGCTTTGTGACCACAGGACCTGTAACACACAACACAACCAGTTCGGACCACCGCTTCCACATCCAGGACACACACTTTGCTTCCCTGGGAACAGTGCCAAGATATGCAGGTGTTCACATACACCATTCCAGTTTTTAACATCAGGTACAGGTATGTTGTGTGTGGGAACTACTCAGGCCTCTACAACATTACCCTACAGCCACTATAATTTGTGAGTCCATGTGCTATGGCAGGACCACTTACCACAGCCACAAGGGGGAATACATATTGCACCTGACCATCTGCAACATGGGTACTCACTGTTCCACACCAAAGGTAGACCGCCATTGTTGATATCTGGCCATACCCACCTTTCCCTGGACATCCATATCCCATCCCCACCCCACAGGCAAGGATGTCACTGCAAACAAAGTGTATTTATCAAAAGCAGACTTTACACTTGTGAAGACTGGGGTGGAAGACTTCAAAGGACCCATGCTGGGGGAGTATACAGGCCACTCTGCATAATCCTTGACAATTGCATACTATGAGCATGTGGAAGGTTTGCATTGATCATGCTATCCCAAATATACCCATGACTGCTCCACAACAGGACACCTGTCAGGTGTACACCAGCCATATATGAGCTGTCCAACAGACAGAGTGAGCTAATACATTGCAGAGCAGTAGCCCACAGAGGGAGGACATCTCTGAACAGTACTGGCATGACACTTCAATCCCTCATAATCATCACGACAAAGTGTTGACAGTGAAATTGTCCAGACAATGCAGATAAGGCTCCCCTCAGTCTGTTATTGATGCCCACATACTGTTAGAGGTCCTCAGCAGCCCTCTTCCAGCACACACCAACAACATGGATGTGGCTTAGCAAATTCAACCCCTGGGATCTCCACTGTGTCCCTGCTTGACAGAGGCACAGCACACTAGCCTCACACGGTGCCTTATGTGACCTACTTTACAGTGGCACAGTAGCCTACGTACTGGGGAGGCAGACGCCAAGCACACTCTGGCTAAGCTGTCATTCCCTAGGGCAAACAGCCTAGTGTTGACCTCTACACCCATATGTTTAATTGTCAGGTACACAATATTTGTTGCTGATAGACTGTTTGCAGGTCTTTATTGCCATAGCATTCCCTGTTTCTATGAACAACTTGTGTATCTGTGGAAGATGTTTGAATATGGGAGGGATCCACTATATCATGTATCTCTCTGTAGTCATTTAACTGTGTGCACTGGACAGATTGCTGTAATGTGGTTGGTTCCTGGAATAACACGTACAAATACCAGATATGTGTGGCCAAATGCTAAACTGAGATTTGGCCTAAGTGTGTGAGCATGCCCAGTTCAGGCTTCCCATGGCATGTTGTCTGACATATGTCTCATTTATCAAAGTGTGCGAGCATGCCCAGTGTCAGCTTTCCATATGTTGAACTCTGCAGCCCACCACATTTGTGGATGAGTGTGAACTTCAACAATATCTCACATTTATGGTTGTGTGTTGTGTGTCATGTTGTGCAGTTACTGTCCAACTGCTTTTTGTCTGAACACAACAGGGATTATACTCTGCCTGCAGGGTTTGCATGGGATACTTTGCATACAGTTGTCAACATCCTCTCATAATGACCTAACACTGTAGTACCGTATAGTGTACTGGTTCAGTACTTTCACTGTGGTGGACAGTATCCTGGTCTTTAGTCCTATCACTGCTTTACATTTTCATAGTGAGCACAACAGCATGGTTAGCGGCCAGTTGTGCACATCTGACCATGTTGCATTATGTTCAGATATGAACTAGTTAAACCAGGCTTGTCCACCATTGGTAGTGTATTCCACAACATAGGTGTACATTGGCAAACACTAGCGATGTGCCCTAGGCCATTTCTAATGCTAGTCAGAGAGTGTGTTTGTCCTTCGACACACATTGTAAGTGGAGTTTACCATGACATATGTCATGGTTAGTATACCGTGCCTCCGTCTACCCGTGACATAACGGTGATTCCCAGGGTAAACCTACTATCTCCCATCCACTCATCAAGATTCCTCTTGAGGAGAGTCGATGAGTGACTCTCTGGCTAACCTGTACTGGGAGTTTACTCATGAGCGGGGGTGGCTTCTGTGTTATGGATCATTCAGTATAGCTTGTCCTATTTATGTCAGTGCTGGGGTTCAGGTCTCTCATGTGCACAGCTCACTGCCATTCAGATTGTACAAGGTGCAGCATGTTCATTGATTCCAGCTTGGACATGGCTTTATACATCAGGCACAGCTTGCCTCTGGGTGGGCAGTATGGCAGTGTGTGGAGCTGCAGTTTTTTTAATCAGGAAACACATGGCATCTGTTCAAGCTCTTTGATACTCCTGGTGAGGTACTTTTGGGGACTTTACAGTTGATGGAGGTGTCTGCTGAGGTACATCCCACAGGGGCTATTGTAGTCAATTGTAACGCTGATGAAGGATGACTGCAGAGCCACAATGACCTCCCCTTATCTTGATCTGACAACCTTCATGATAGGTGGGTATATGGTATGTTTCTGTAACCACTACAGCCACATGTTTGTCCAATGCAGGATATCTATCATCTTGTGTCCCCAGGTCTCTCATTACATGTTAAGTACTTAATGGGGTAACATCTATGTGGTAATTGGTGGGCACTTACTGTATATCCACAAGGGTTGACTATACACTTTAATGCAATTAGCTTGCTGACATGGCTATGGCACCAGTTGTCTGTTTCTATATTGCCCTTTTGTGGGATGCTTGTGTCAGCTGGAGGGTCAGATATGGTGGCCAGTTTGTAGTCCTCTGCAAACATGTTCAGACACAGTCCTTCCATGTTGGCCTGTACCTATGGGACATATATACCAAATGAGGGAGGTCCCAGGACCAAGCCTTGTGGGATGCCAGTTATATCTGGTTTGTAGTCTGACATGGCTGCAGCATGTCTGACCATGTCAGTTCTGTCCTTGGTCTGGTTTGCAACCCCTCTACTGACATAGGGGTTTATATTTAAGCTGGTGAGCCTATCTATAATGAACATGTGGGTTTTGTATGGAAGCCTTTGCAAGGTCCAGCTACGCTGTGTGGACCACATTGCCCTCATCAATGACCTTAATGACTGTTTCAAATGAGTCAAACATGTTAAAGGGGCAGCATCTGCACTTAAGAAAGCCACACTGGGTAGGGTCCGGTGTCAGTAGGTCCCCAATATCTTTATGTCTGCGGTACATGCTGATCCTTTCCATAGCTGTGCAGACCAAGCTTGTCAGGATTCTGGGGTGGTAGTTTGCAGTATCCATTCAGGAAACACCTTTGTTGAGAAGGACCACTGTTGTTGTACACTGCTCTTTGGGTACATATCCTGTGGTAAGGCTGACATTGAGCAGTAGTGTGATTTGGCATTCCATTCTTCTTGGAGTCCATGTTGGACTCAGCCCAGGACACCATCTCATACCATTGCTGCTGTGTATTTTGCTTTGTAGATGCTGGCTGTTAGCTCAGCATTTGCAATGTCAGGGGGCCAGCAGTCTGCTGGGATAGATATTTTGCATTCTTGGGGTTGCACTGCACCTGTCAGGTTGTATGTTGGCAATATGTGTGTGTGTTTGGTATGTTGTTTGTAATATTTGAGTGATTCAGAGCATATCCGTGAATTCCCAACAAGGTTCCTACCATCAGTTGAGAAAGCCTTGTGATTATCCTTAGTGTCCTGTACAATTTGTATCTTCATAGGTTCATAGGTTCATACTAGGCTATCCACCGTAGGGCATTTATAAGCCTAGCCAGAGTGTGTGTGGCTTTCGCCACCCCTTGCTATGTGAATATTATGGCCATTTATGATTTACTTTACTGCGCCTCTGTCTGGACGTGACACAGTGAAGACCCCCAGTGTACATCTACGATCATCCATCCACTTGGCAAGATTCCTGTTGAAGAGTGTCAGTGAGGGGCTCTGCCTATCATGGAGTGGGATTTTGTTCCAGGGTGTAGGGAGCCTCTGGGTTATGTATCTGTCCCTCCAGCACATCCTATTTCATTATGTGTTGAGGTTGACATCTCTCACGCTCACAGCTCCGATGGCTTTGGATTTTCCGGGGTGGAGCATGTCCATTACTCCTGTGTTGGACATGGCCTTGTACAACAGGCATACAACGCCTCTGTGTAGGCAGTATATGACTGCATTCAGCTAGGGTGTCTACAGCCAGGCAGCATATGACATATATTTGAGACCCTTTAACCTCTTGGTGAGGTACCTTTGAGGTCTTTCTAACTGCTGCAGGTGTCAGGTAAGGTACATCCCAAATGAGGCATTGTACTAGATTATGGGTCTGATAAGAGAACAGTACAGGGGCACAATGACCTCTATTGATGTAGATGTGAATCCTTTCATGATACGGTGTCCAATATAGACAGTCTTCCTAGCCAGATTAGCAATGTGAGTGTCACATAACAGGTTACTGTCCACTTGTGTCCCTAGGTCCCTGATTACTCCTTCCATACATAATGGTTTACCACCTATGTGGTAATTTGTGAGTACCTTGTTTGGTATTTGGTGGGACATTCATGCTGTCCAGTGTCTTCAGGACAGTGGGGTAGGGTTCCTGTGTGTGAGAGTGTGGTCTGTAGCATGCTACAGACTGTACAGCAGTTTTGCCTATGGTAAGGTGCACATGGGTGGTCTCCGATGCTTCGTGCATTGTCAATTACCTGGACATATGGGTGTCTGTGCTGAATATGGATACTCCCCCTCCTTTTATGTTTTGGTCCAGGTTTTGGGGCCATAACGCATGATATGAGGTATAAACTGGTAGTGTTGGTGTGCTGTCAGGAGGCTTGCAGCAGGTTTCTGTCACTGCACGGACATCGATGTTCTCCATACTGGGGAGGGCCTCAGGAGCATGCATATTGCGGTTTACACGTCTGGCATTGGTCAGCATTACCCTTATGTTTCTTTCCACTTATGTTTTCTAGGGTGGTGGGTTAGTCTTTTCAGCCTTGTCTATGTAAGGCTCTATGGAGGTGGCAAATGCCTTATCCAATATCCAGATGCCCAGGGTTAACAGGTGCAAGCCATCCCTGGAACAGCAGCGTGGCTTGTCAAGCATGACATCCCAAGCAGACAGACATTAGATCCCCTTGGAATGACACCAGTAATTGGGCCACTTGTTAAAGCTGATCATTCTGTGTTTGTACTGTGGCCTCATTCTTGTTGAGGGTAGGATGCTGCAAACGGTCAGTGTCATACCAGCCTGGACTACATAATCAGAGAGCTCATCTATGTCTCTTTTCATGTAGTCCAGGGAGGTGCATCTCAGGTCATTCACCCCAGCATGGACAATGACTGCATCATATTTCTGCTTGCTTTGGGGTGACCTGCATACTTGTGTTATGTGGCGTATTGTAGCAGCCTACAGGCAGCTTACTGTACCCTTTCCCTTGTTCAGTCTGGTGAGCGGGACAGCAGTGTTTCTGACTATGGAGTCACCTATTACAACTGTATCAAGCATGTTGTTTCTCCTTCTGGCCTGTGACTGTTTGGCACACCAGCTTTGTGTACTATGTGTTGCATGTGCTATGTTTGGAGGTTGTGGTTGCTTGGGTGTCTGCTTTGGAGGCCTCTGTTGGTGTAGTGTGTTTGTAATTAGGGCCTCCAGGACTGTTTTTCTGTGTTTATGTCTTTGGTTTGCAGTTGTGATAGGTCTATGTGGGACTGGGTTTGTGGTGTGTGTGGTTACCTTCTCCTCCTGACTAGTTTTGACAGTACTGAGTTGAGGGAGCTCAGCCTCCGGTTTGGATAAATTGTTGCATCTCTCACATATATTTGTATTTCTTGGGGGGAGTTGAGGGTTGTCTGTGTACTTGGGGCAGGTGTAACATTGCCTCAGGATTCACAGATTCAACTTGTAGCTGGCCTTAGTGGATTGTATGTGTGGACATATTTTATTGCCATACTACTGATCAGTGATTACTTCCCTTTTTATGTTTGCTCTATCATGTAGTAGCTTCCTCATTCTCTTGCATGGTTTGGTAATGGCTGGAGTCCAGCATGCCAGATGCCTGCGTGTATGGCATTGTGTCTTGTTGTTATTTGGGATTGCATAATCCAAGCATTCCTGGCTGTGTTCTTGGAATGCCTGTATAACAGGTTCTGAGGTGTGGCCCATATTTTGCACCTGCACAGGGCCTTTAATGGATTCCACATCAGTTTGGAGGAGTGCAACCTTTGATTTACACATGTTTTTCACTGTGGTTTTCTGGCCAGGGACTGTGGTCAGGATGTGTATATCTAGTGTGATTACTCTATGGTCTGGTCTTACCAGTGAGTGATACACTTCTCATCTTGCCATCCAGTACCCATGTTGCTGATTATCACATCCAGTATGCTTACCCCTCTTGTGGGAGTGGTACGTTGTTCCTGGGCATTTTGGTTTATGGATTCTAGGAACTTTTCTCCTACAGTGTTGGAGCTAGTATAATGCTCCCAGTCTATGTCTGGGTATTTTCAGTCACCCAATATAATGTGGTTTGGAGGGCTTGATATATTCATGTATTCCAACATAGGCCAGGTGCAGTTCCTGGTGTTAGGATGGTAGTCTGTAGCAGGCTATAAACTGCGAGACAGTTTTAGCCACTGTTACTTGACCATGGCTAGTCCATGCTGCTTCTTGTTGTGGTACCAACATGGGGGTGTGGTTATCCTTGACAATTATTGCTAGTCACCCTCCTTTTGTAGCTTGTTCCATGTTTTGAGGCTGTACAGCACAGTATGGGGTGTAACCTGATAATGTTAGGGTGCTGTTGTGAGCCTTGACCCAGTTTTCTGTTACAGGACAGATATCAACATTCTCCATACTGGGTGAGTTTACACTGCATGCATCTTGCTGTTTAGACTTCTGGCATTGGGTAGCATTACATCTAGGTTCTTATCCCTTGTGATACCTATGGAGGTGGGTTTGTGTTTTGAGCCTTACCTATTCAGGGCATGCTGTGGGTAACAACAGCCTTTGCCATTATCCATAAGGCCTGGACTGGTAGGTGCATGCCACCCCTAGCAGGTAGAGCATCATGTCATGCTCAGCATGTCATCCCAGGCTGGCACACATTGGATCCCCTTTGACTAACTGCAATACTTCAGCCAATTATTGCAATTGATCATCCCATCGTCATATTGTGGCATCATGCTTGGTGAGGGTAGGATGTTAGTCAGGGTCCTCAAGTGTGCATATACTACATGGTGTTACATTGCTTAACACATGGCATTCATGCCTCAGGTGGTGCTGCAGGGCTGCCTCTGTCCAATGCACATATTACACTCCCTGTACATGTTTGAGAGCAGGTTATGTCATTTTAGGCATCCATGTTATTATATGAGTGAGTCAGACAGGGGTATCATTCCCAGGGTTCCTACTGTGCCAGTGTATGTGCTATGTGTTGCCTCTTTGCCAAGTCCAGGGCATACTGGGCACGCCTCCTTCTGCCTACTGGGGCAGGCTCAGGTTGTTCCTCCTCTGAGTCACGCTCTGCCTGTGATGGCCTTGGCAATGGTGGGGGGCTGTTTGGCCCGGCCCTATGCTGGTCCTACTGCAGCTGTTTTCGCAAGATCATATTATGTAGCATAGCACATACCATGACAATTTGGGTACATGTAGTTGGTGAGTACTGCAAGGCTCCACCAGATGTGTCCAGACACCGGAACCGTGACTTGAGCAGCCCAAACACACGCTCTATTACATTATGTGTTTGTGCGTGTGCCTCATTATGGCATTCTACATTGCCCACCTTATCATGAAGGGATTCTCATCTAGATCAAGGGAGGTCATAGTCTCCCTATACTCATCACTCATCAGACCAATGATTGAGTACAATGCCCCATTCGGAATGTATCTGACCCAACACTTGCAGCAGCTGGAGAGGCCACAAAAGTTCCTCACCAAAAGGATAAAGGGTCTCAAACATCTGTCCTATGCTGCCCGACTGAAAGAACTCCAGCTCTATTCAGTCGCCACTTGCTCAGAGGTGACCTTTGCCTAACATACAAGGCCATGTCAAACCCAGATTTGATGAATATGCTTCACCTCAAAAAATCTAGATCCGTCAGAGCCACAAGGGCGGAGACTTAAACCTCGACACGGCTATTAATAGGACGTGCTGGAGGGATAGATTCATCACCCAAAGACTCCCTATGCTGTGGAATAAAATCCCGGTATATGTGAGGCAGAGCACCTCGCTGGCCTTGTTCAAGAGAAATCTTGACCAATGGATGGGAGATCGCAGATATACCCCAGGGATTACCTCAGTGTCACTGCTCAACAGAGGCACAGCAAAATAATGGGTATAGTTCCCCATACTAAAGGGGTGGCGTAAGCCACAAAACTATGGGCTAGGCTTGTAAATGCCCTCGGGCAGATAGCCTAGTATGAACCTATGAACCTATTCCTGTTCAGGTGTGTGTGTGTTTCTGATGGGTGTCATCAGCCACGGCTCCAGTGCATAACCTGCATCCCCCACTAGGTGTCCATGTGGGATGTCCCCATTGGCAAATGTCTGGTACAGCTGCGTCAAATGCCAGATATGGGAATCATGGTAGCTCCCAGGTCAGCCAGCACACACATTCATTATTATGCCCTGGGCATCACACACAACCTGGCAGTTGATGGAGGGGAAGCCCTTGTGGTTAATGTAGGCCCTACTCTGCTCATCGGCTGGTGCTTTGATGTGTATGTGCGTGCAGTCTATTGCACCCACTACCTCAGGGTATTCCGCTATTTGCTGGAAGAGATGCGTATTGCTGGCCAATACCTCATGGGCATTGGGGAAATATACATGATCACCGACATGTGCTGACATGGCATCCAGGAACTGGTGCAGTACCGTGGAGGCTGATGCCTGTGATATCCCCATCATATCACCAGTTGGTCTCTGGAAGGTACCTGTTGCTAGAATTCTTATACCAACACATACCTTGGTTTCCACTGGGATGGGTTCCCCTCTGTTGGTTCTGTGTGTGAGGCGTGGCCTGCACAGCTGGACAATTTGCTGCAGGAGGTCTCTGTCCACTCTATAGCGCTCTACTATCTCCAGCTCATGTAACCCGTGGTAGGTGACCCTGGGCCTGTACACTCTTCTCCATCTCCTCACTGTGGGTTGTCTGGCACCATCTGCATTGTCACCACCCTCAGCAAGTAGCCTATGTCTCCTTATGACAGCTATAGCAGCCCCTAGCATTTCTGCTCTGAGTTCAGCTTTTTCAGTTTTCACTTCTAAAAGCTTACTCCTGTCTTGCAGTGTCTCTTGAGAGAAACATCCTGCACTGCTGTTTGCAAAGTTTTAAGTGCTTGGCTGAGCTACTATTCTGCCTGTGTAATTGCCTGCTTCTAATTGTATTCACCTGCTAGCTTCAGCAGTATTCCCTGCTAGCTTCCTACTAATTCTGTTGCTTCCTTTTTCCTTTCTGTTTCCTCAGGGGGGAGCAACGTGCATACCAGCAGAAACACACTCACAGTGGCTTACACACGTGCACACATGCTTACACTGTTTACAATCATCTTATTTGGGTTAAAACGCATGCACAGCAGTGCAAACAGTGTTACAAGGCTGCCAACAGGCTCCCACATGCTCAGTCTGGCTTACACGCGCGCACACTGCCCTACTCGCGCTTCATGGCGTGCACACGTGCGCATGCACGCCCAGCAAGAAACTTTGGTGTAAGCAACAGTGTACACCTTCCATTTCTTGACTTTCCCATGCTTATGTTGTGGCACTCCTCTTTCCATGATATGTGTCTGACATCTGTCATGTAACACTAACCTCCAATGAACTGCATTTCTTTCTACCATTCACCCCCGTGATGTCACCTATCTCCTACTCTATTCCTCCCCCTTATGTATCTCTTACACTACTCAGAATGTGCTCATTTGCTATGTGACAGTGGAATTCAGTATCCTAACACTCATTTACATCAGATTGCCTACTAATGCTTAGTTACATGTCTTAGACTCAGCTTCCCCCCTTAGCAACCACTAAACGGTGGCCATGTTGTTTTTGGTCTGCTGGTCCCTGCATTGTAAATCCATGTATTGCATGAAACCCACATTTGTGGGTTTATAACCTTCATTTTTATGTTTTATGCAGCGCAGCCCATTTGCGTTTAAACAAAGATTTATTTTTCATATTTGCATCGGGGTACCTTGCCAATGGCCACATATTTGGCCATTGGCATGCTGCCTGACACATATGCTCCCTTTATTTGGAGCTGACATGGCTCCGTTGTGGTTTTTGCAGAAACGTACTCAGTTGTCAACTGAGTACATTTCTACAGCTAAAACGGCTCTTACATGGGCTGCTTTGGGCTTCGTGGATCGCTAATCTGCCTCATTTGCATGCCTTTGGGCTGCAAGTGAGGTGATTAGCATATCCACGCCCACTCCATGTAAGAGACGTTTTAGCTGGTCTCTTACACGGACTTTAGGGCTGTTCCTGGATCACGAAGGCTGCATGGAGTTTTACACTACTCTTAGACTCTGTGCAAGCCTTCTTGAATCCTGCCCAAAAACATTCTAGCTATTTCATTGTATTTTTACTGGCAAGTAGATTAAAGTTGTGCATGCACCCGTCAAGTTTTGCATATAAAGATAGTATCACCCCCCAAAAAAAAACATAAATTGCATGGCTATTGTTAATCTCTGTTTTTCATTTGATTTTGAAATGTAGATTAAACCTGTGCATGTACCAGTCAAGTTCTGCATATAAAGATAGTATCAGCCTGCCCCCCTCAAAAAAAAAAAACATAAATTGCATGGCTATTGTTGATCTCTTTTTGCATTTGATTTTGAAAGGAAGTTATGTATTTAAGGTTTAGTTACTTCTATTATTTATCTTTTTCTTATATTGCATTTTGTTTTAAGTTTTTTATTCTTTTGGAGTTTTAAGAGGTCTTGGCTAGGGTCAGTTAAAAAATTTAGAAAAGAATTCCTTTGCAGACAGTGACTAAAATCCAGCTAATTAGTGGGAGGAGCTGAAAAATAGCATTCCTTTAGAGACATATTTATTTGATTATAGTGCTTGTTTGACTTGTCGTTCTCTGCCTGACTATTGCTGATTTCTGTAATTGATTTTGAATTGAAGTTACTCATTTAATTTTGGTTACTTCTATTATTTATCTTCTTCTTATATTACATTTTGTTTTGTCTTAATTTTTTTTTGTTTTTTTGAAGTTTTAATTGGTCATGGCTAGGGGCCATTTAAAAAGGTTAGTAGCCTGATTAAATTTTAACTGTTACTCAAAGCCTCTTTTGCTTTAAGCACTTGGGCTTCAAACTACTTATCTTACATAAGGAAGGCTTGTGGTCTACACTCTTGTGGCAGTTGACAATTTCTGGTTGAAAGCGTATTGTGTTCTAAAAGTGTCTTTGTTCCAGTGTAAGCATTATGGCTTCAGGCCAGTTATTTTATATTAAGAAGGATTGTGGTCTACACTCTTGTTGGAGGAAATGTTAGCCTTTGCTCTTCTGAGCTGTGAATTACTGCTGAAGGCTTATTGCGCCTGTAATTCTAAGTGTCTTTATTTTGATTTAAGCACTTGGGCTCCAAATCTGTTATTTTTTCATTAGGAAGATTTGTGGTCTATATTCTTGTGGCAGGAGAGAATAGCCTACAAGCGTCTGAGCTGGAATTGCTAGTTGAAGACTTATTGTGTCTGTTATTCTAAAAGCATCTTAGTTCTGATTTAACCACTTGGGCTCTAGTCAGTTATTTTACATTAGGAAGGTTTGAAGTCTATAGTCTTGGGGGAGGTGAGGGTAGCCTTCACCCTTCTGAGCTGGGAATTGCTGGTGAAGGCTTTTTGTGCCTATTATTCTAAGTGTCTTTGTTCTGGTCTGTGCTCTGCACTCTTGTGGCATTACTTTCTAGACATATTTTTTAACAACTAGAGCATCTAGTTTGCTCATAGCTGAGCCTTGCTCATCAAGTTGTTTGCATTATTGACTTGCTCTATATTTTAGTTTTACTGACTCTTCCCTAGTAGATCGGTGGTCATGGATATGCACTTCTAGACTCTCCCTGTGGCTAGTCTAGTTGAGATGGGTATTCTTAGCCATTGTAGCAAATGCCTCATGCACACTGACAACCCACTTATTATTAATAGTTTATATGAGAGGTAAAATACACTTTAACACTGGAGGCAAAACACTCTCAATCCTATAGACATTGTCAGTGACACTTGCACCACACTGGACAGGGTAAAGAACCTACATATAAAACTACTTATGCTGAGGCACTTTCAGGTAACCTTCCTGAACACTAAGGGTTCATATTATATTGTCCAACTTTCAAAAGTCCGAACGCCATATGGTTGAACCCATATGTTAAAATTTTCAAAAGTTCGAAAATGTCAAAAGAAAAAAACAGAAAAAACATACCTGACAGTTATATGCCCCCCTGCACCCCCCACATCCCGCGGTCTTTAAATATACCAACTCTGAGATCACACAACATTGCAGTAAAGGGAACTATTCTGAGACTAACCTCTCTCCACTAAGCAACATCTTGGCTAAATTCCAAGCACCCCAAAATATACTAAACACCATAGAATAAACTGAGCTATTTACAAAATATGTGTACAGCCATACCTCTCAAGTGTGCCTCATTACGAGCAACGTACCGGATTTGGGGTCTTAAAAAGTTCATGTCCCTCAAAGCTCCTCAATGTTCCACATTGAAAGACTCTGTCAGACATTCAGTGTTAGAAATTTTTGTAATGGAAATCCATGGTAAATAGAAATGAATCATATTAATTCATTAAAAGATCTTCTTTATAAGTAAAACCAGCATATTTTAACCATCCTATGGCCTTCCTAGTTGAAGTTGTTAGTAAGCCATTAGTATGTGTTCCACATTTTGCCCATTTGTTCCACATTATGAGGGATAGTGTTCCTCATTCTGGAGATGGAAGGTTGAGAGCTATGTGTACAGCCATATTGATAGTCGTATAGAGCAAACTGTGTGTTTGTACTAAGAACAAGACAAACTCAAAAGACAAGTCACCCTGGTGGAATCACAATATCAATCAATTATACAACAACAAAAAAAAGTCTTGGCCAAGCATAGGAGGAACAAAGGCATACACACTAAAATCCCCCTGACCAATCTAAACAGGCAGCTAAGATGGTTAATTAATACTTCAAAGGCTAAATCTGAATAAAAAATAGTTTCTTAGGCAAAAGAAACCACAAAGTTTTCTATAGCTATGCCTGTAATCTCAGAGGAACTACACAACAATATGAAGAACTTATTGTGAATGTCATTATCCACACTGAATAGGACATTGCCAACCTCTTGGCTGACAGGTTCAGCTCAAATCCCCCCCCCCACTCCCCCAAGTAATCCAAAGGAAATACCATATAATACAATCCCCTCAATCATTACTAGGGAACAGGTTGGTAGATGGTGTTATGTGGTTGAATTTTCTAATTCCAGAAACACTACATCAACAGGCCCTAACATCCCAGGATGTTTAGTAAATAGCATGAAACATGATGTCTTTGGTACACTTGAATCACTTTTCAATTAGAGCCTTTAAGCAGATTTTGTACCCATGGAATGGAAGAGGACTACAGTCATTCCCCTGCACAAAGGAGGTTCAACCACTGATCCAGGTAACTACAGGCCCATAAGTCTTACCAGCATCATATGTAAGGCCATGGACATAGGAAATGAGGACACAGGTAACCTTCAAATAGGTCCAGGGCTAAATAATAGGCAAATTGCCCTGGAGGGTCATTTTAAGCCTAGGCAATAACCCAAGGTCAGAATCAAACGTTGTACCTTGTGTCTATAGGGTGAAGATTTTAACCATTTTGCCAAGCCAACACACCCTAAAAGTGCAGTCTTCATGCAGAAATCAAACTCTTAACCTTGGCATTATTAGCACTATGCCATAATCAATTGAGCTAACCAGCCACAAATATTATTGATAGGTACTAGGCTTTCTGCCCTTGTGGATTATTCTAAGCCTAGCTAATTACCCCATTGTATTACCACTCACCCCAAGGCCAATGTAGTGACATTCAGGATTGTATTAGGGAAATGAATAAGACTGTTCAGATGTCTATACAGAGGGGTTATGGAGAAGAAAATGTGTGGAGGGGGTATTCTAGTGTGATGGGTAGAAGACCATGTGGGAAGCAGGGTAATAATAGGAATAATAGGCAGGCAGCAAAGGAAGAAGGAAAATATTTATATTTTGTCTCAAAATATACATTTTTTCTGGTAAATTAGAGAATTTAGTCAAATATTACTGGTCCTTCATTAAGGGAGAAATATTTTTTTGGACAATGTTAAATTAAACTTTTCATATAATAGGGGAAAAAGCCTAAAAGATATTTTAGTACATGGGGGGGTTTAAAAGATCAAATGTTACAAGGGATAAGATTTCTACTATTAAGGAAAGTTTTCCATGTGGAAATTGCACAATATGTCAGTACTTGGTTAATAATTTTTTGAATATAAATGGTAAAAAATTTGATCTAAAAGGCACTATTAGTTTTAATAGTGAAATAATTATATATGGACTAAAATGTCCATGTGAATTATTTTATATCGGAGACAGTAAGAGAAGCCCCGGGATTCATGAAGCTCAGCGCAAGGACGGCATTAGCCTTGCGCTGACCGTGCAGTGTAGAGATGGAGTAGCAGCACCACATGCATATTAATGAAGGCTCGCTGCTGTAATGGCCATGTGCATAGGAAACGTGTATGAGTGCAGGGGGCATGTCCAAGCCCTGCAAGGAGGTGTGAACATGTCGGCTGCATACACGTAACCTAAAATGCTGCCTCTAATAGTAATCACTCCTGTCAGTGTCCATGGATACTGAAATGTATGCAAAGCATACAAGACTTTGTGAACACCACAATAAGAAGTAAACACAAAGGCACATAGCTGAATATTGAGTTCCCATCCTTCGAACAAAGATATTTAAAACCCTGTGCCCATATTCCATTGTAGTGTGGCTAGTTATACCAAGTGGAAGTGAAACGCATCATGTTAGCAAGCCGCCAATTGCCAAGCCTAGCCCAATGGTTTGGGTTACCACCTGTCCCACATTGTGAGGGACAGTCCCCCTCTAGGCAGCTGTGCCCATACCAAAATCATAATAAATATGAAATGTCCTACAATAGTAGGACATAATTATGTCCCATATGTTATGTAATAGCCCCATACAGTATGTATGTCCATATATAAAATATCTATATGTTGCAAGAAATAGAATAAGCAAGTAAACGAAACAGAATAAGCAACTACACCGCTACAACAATAAAAGCTTATATGTAGGCATGAAACTAAAGTACTATCCTTTGTAATGACCATAGGTATGTGTTGGCCTGTAAACTCAGATGTGTGCCATGAAAATGTCCCATCCAGGTCATATGAAATGGTGGCAACCCTACCAATGGTCAGAGCATTTGCCCAATATCTGCCCATTCGTGGTCCAAGTCATCCTTGCCAGGATGGCCCATAGATGAACGGGTATTACCCGGATCTACCTACCATGTCATGAAAGATAAGTATTTGCATGTACCTATATGCGTGAAGTACAGCATGTGGATGATCAGAAATGCTAGGGTAGTCCTCACAACCACATTGGTCCCACAGATATGTAGTGTACGCAATGTGTTCTGTTGACTGTGCCATGGACCATCAACTAGAGAAGGGATGAATGTTGTTTGTGGAATAAGGGGGTGGGGGGTGACAGGTAATGTAATAATTCACCAAGGGGAGACTGGGTTGGATGCACAATAGGTGAACTGGAGGTCTATGAGGAAGCGGTGGGTGAATCAGGAAGATAACCAAAGAACAAATATACACATCCGCAATACAATCCCACAAACATGTGAACATTAAAATGTGCAATACACGTGTACAAAAATGTTACCGGCACATACCCACATAATGGTCTGGCCTGAACTGAGCCATCCAACCCCAACACACCTGGATACATAATTGAATACCCATGATGCCCTTCACAGCACACCACCCCCCCCCCTTCCTGAATGTCCACAAAAATCAGCCATACTCGGGCTGCTAGATAGGAGTGGCCATATTGGCACATAGTGACCCCTACCCATATCTAGTAGGCAGTCTCACCCTAGGCATTCTCAGGGTTGCAAACTATGTATCCCTTGCATGTATAACCCTACCTTACAGCCATAAAGCAAAGATGGTCATCGGCCCCCACAATTTTTGGATAGCCTTCATGGGATATGTATCTATTCTAAATATTAGACTTGGTGTTACGACATGATGTCCAGTCCTGTATACATCTGGACACAAGTTGTATGAGCAGTAGTTGTCCACAAGACTGCTCAGCCTCTAGCCGGTCCTGCAGAACCTATGACCCAGGATTAAACACCTGACCACGATGCATGTCTCCCCACGTGAATTATCGGGAATATATACCTTACACATTCGCATAATGGCAGTCGGATATAGGGAGCTTAAGGCACTGTAAAGCAGACATCAGTAGGGTTACCACCTGCCCCACCTTGTGAGGGACAGTCCGTTTTTGGGTAGTTGTGTCCAGACCAAATATAATGCAATGGCAAATGTCCTGTGATTTTAGGAAATATGTCTCATATTTCATGTAACAGTTGCATAAAACAGTTATTTATGTAAAATAATCAAAGTTACAAGAAACAGATGAAGCAAACAAACCACTACAAGAATAAGCATTCATTTAGGCAAATAAGTAAAGTTCTAACCTTTGTACTGACCATGGGTATGTGTCGGCCTGTAAAGTCTGATGTGTGTCCTGAAAATGCTCTGCTTTGGCCATATGAAAAGGTGGCAACCTGAGACGTAAGCGGGTATGCAAGCTTGTAAGCACGACGGTAGGTGGTGGTGATTCAACTGTATGGGAAATGTAAATGAGCATGTAGGTGTATATGTATGTGTATGTACAGACCGATATATACACACACACACACACACATACAAACAGATATATATCTATATATATATATATATATATATATATATATATATATATATATGTTACAGTAAATATACACATGTATATACCTAGGTTATGTTACAGCAGTTATGGGTAACATGTTTAGACCGGGCATATGTTGGTGGGAGGTCAACTCAACAAACGACTACTTATCACCCCCTCCAGCTAGGCCGGTGAGACATACAGACACGCAATAAATGTAAATACAACACTGCTTCCCAGACCACCAGCAGGAAACTACCATTGGGAGAGATCTACAAGGTCTATACTTTAAACATGGACAGCGACTTCCCTTGCGGGACACCAAAAAATTTGGTACCTTCAACCAATGGGGAAACACCATTACAACCAGGATGTAGCTGTACATAGAACAGTAGGTTGTGCAAGCCTGATAACACATGGGTTGACACAACATACAACATGTGTCCCGACACGGGCAGAGTGGGCAGTATGTAGGGGTGTGTTCACATCTCACCTGCGTCCGCCTGCACCCACAGTAAGGATGAGTGCTCTAGAGTAGTGGCAGTTGGGGGAATTATGGGTATGCGATTATGGGGCTAGGTGTGCAGGTGTTGGCTGGCAGACATGTATTAGGACCGCCCCATGGGTTTATGTAATATTCCAGTGTGGGTATAGCAGATGCCCATACCTCCCAAACTGTAAGAGCACATCTATTGGACAATCTCTAAACCATTGGGGGAATACATAGGAACCATATCATTGAACTTTCCCCGATTACCAGGGACGTCCGTGATTACGAATCAGAATCTTAACACAGTCTCAACTAAACCATCCTAGAACTAGTGATATTAGGAGGAAAGATGGCGGAATACAAGAAATGAATAATGACAACATGTAAGAGTCATAAACTGCATGCACCTCAGACAATGTGTATGAATACATATGTGCTCTCTGTCCATTAATGTGTCAGGTTAATAGGACCAACCTTCTAAATGTGTCCCTGAGGTTGTTATACAGTGTCCCTGGTTTAGTGTTTATTCTTCCCCATTCGTATGAGAGGTCTGATAGTGAGAGAAAGCGCATGTTTCACCGACTACCTTAGAAAGTTGATAGAATAATAGCTTTGGGGTTACCACCTGTCCACCTTTGCGAGGGACACTCCCCTGTGGGCAGTTATGTCCTGCATAATAACTGTAATTAAGGCAAATGTCCTGTGATTTAGGGCAAGGACTACTATACTATCTGTAGTAGTAGCATAAAACAATTATGTTCCTCTGAAACACCTAAACGTTATAGGTAACTGTATAAACAACTATAGTGCTATAAGAGTAAACTTTTATTTAGGTGAAACAGTGAAGTACACCCCTTTCTACTGGCTGTGGGTGTGTTGCCCTCCAAAGTCTGACATCTCTACATACAGGTCCTATAGGGTTGTCGCCTTTCCAAATGGCCAGAGTGGGACATGTTCTGTAGAAATGTCAGACATTCCAGGACTAAACATACCTACAGCTGTGCATAGTACAGGATTACACTTATTTGCACAAATAAAAGTTTAATCTAGTTGCATTTGAATTGCTTATTCTACTTCACATAACATATAGAAGTGTCATATATAAAATAACTGTTGTATGCAATTATTAATGAATAGTAGAATATAATAATGTCCTGTAATCTGGACATGTGCTATGTCTTGATTATTTTCGCACTGTCCCTTGCAAAGTGGGACAGGTGGTAACCCTAAAGTCCTACCTTGGCCAGTTTAGAAGGTGGCAAACCTATAATAGGTATGTGGTAGCATGACCCATCCGACGGATGTGGCTACCACAACCCAACTACTCATTTGTAATGCAGGGTCTCGGTTCCCATGTATCAGCCAGATGGGAGCAGAGTGTATACGGAACACACAAATATGATTAATTCACTGGACAGGCCACTGATTCTGTACAGTCGAACTCCATGCCGTCGCATAATGGGCAGCCATTCCCGATACTGTAGTCATGTAGTCTGATGTGATAGGCATTACAAGGTGGGAGCAGATTGTAAGAGGAACACACAATTATGAATGATTCACCAGACAGGCTGCTGATTCTGTACAGTCGAATGCCATGTAGTCGCCTAATGGGCAGCCATTCCTTATACTGTAGTCAGGAGTGGCCTTAGGTCAACTGGTGCACTAGGCAGAAGGCACAATGGCACCCCCCACCACACCACCCAGTGCCCCCATCCTGGTCTACCTACACCAAATAAATACTGGTAAAGAGCACCCGCTGAAATGGTGCCCAAGGCGGCCGCTTAGTTGGCCTATGCCTAAGGCCAGCTATGACTGTAGTCATGTACTCTGATGTGATAGGCATCACAAAGTATGCCTAAGAGGAACACACAAATATGAATGATTCTCCGGAGAGGCCGCTGATTCCGTACAGTCGAATGCTATGCCATCGCCTAATAGGCAGCCATTTTCGATAGTGTATTCATGTATTCTAATGTAATAGGCATCACAAAGGTGGGAGCACATTGTAGGAGGTACACACAACTATAATTGTGTCACTGGACAGGCCGCTAATTCCGTACAGTCAAACGCGATGCTGTCGCCTAATGGGTGGCCAATCCCGATACTGGAGTCATGTAGTATGATGTAATAGGCATCTCAAGGTAATATTGTGGTCCTTGCTCACACCCAGAGGTGTGAGTGACAGATGCAAGCACCAATGCCGGTGCATTAGCAAGTGCGGAATCGAGCGGGTGTAAGCGTGTTTTGCTACCAGTATGCGAGTATTGCATTGGTTAAGCAATGTAGAGGCTAATTGAGTGTAAGAGGCTGTAACCAGAGGATATCATACAGCGCAGTCATTCAACAGTATAGGAATGTATCCCATCATGTAGATGTACATGTGAGTGTTTATGTCCAGCATATAGGTGCATACATATATAGAGATGTATCAGAGACATACCATGTGGCAACACAGCATTACAAATGAATGAAATGGGAAACACCAGTGATGCCTGTATTATGTAGTGGTGTTGCTCTGTGTGATCACAAGGCTCCCTCAGACAGACAAAAATTGTACATTGGTCATATACATCACTCTGTACATGTAATGTGCATTAACACAACAGTACCTGTCCAATCATTATGTGTGAACAGTACTTCTGCAATGTGCTGTGTGCAACATCATCATCATGATAAGATAAATGGGGTAACCATAGAGGGACCAGTAGTGTTTTGTGTACAATGGGGTCGTCCTCCTCACGTGTACCTGGACCATGTAGGAGTGATGTGCATACCAGGACCGTGCGCCTGATGGACAGTGGTGAGGATAACAGTAGTATGTTATGATGCATATTACAAGGGTTTCATGTGTTCAGTGGGCACATGTGTGTAATGGACAGCTATGTATAGGGCAGATGGTGTCCTAGGAGCTGAATGGCCTTATGTGTCCATAGGTGAGGGTCAGATGTTGGGGAAGGAGTGCAGGTATGGCAGTGGAGTATAGGTAGGAGCACAGAAATAACAGCATACAGGGTTGGTATATGGCACGTGGGAGGGATAAACCCTGGATGAGGATGGGTCTTTGACATTCAAAAGCTCATGGGAACAGTGGGACAGAGGTCTCCAGCCACGGGCAACTGCCACTGCAACTACACAGCTGCAAAGGAGGCAGTGCTGGTGGCTGTCCAGGAGGGGCAGCATCACCCTGTAAATGTGACACTCCACCCTTGAACTGGCGTATCTGGTTTTGTAACCCCTTAGGGAGCCACCTACACAACATGTCCAGCACCACACAACAGCAGATATGTACCTGTCTAGTCCCGTTCCCAAGGGGGTCATGCTCCATCCTCAGTGGTGGTACCACCAGAAGGTGGCACAGAGCCAACAGAGGTTGATGTTAATGGCTGGGCCCCAGATGTTCTAGTGCCCGGTGCCATGGTCAGCTGAAGAGGGACAGGAGAATCTGCCAGGACCTACCAAACCATTCAGCCTATGGTGTTGCATTTTAAACCCACATATGGCTTAGTGATAGACAACAGCATAGAGGATTACCTACGACAGTATGCATAGATATCACCAGCAACCCAACACAACAGATGGTATACATTTGCAGAGGAAGCACAACACATGCATATATACCTCATGGCAACTGTACAATGTGTAGTAGATGTGTGACCGCAGCTATGAACAGTTGCCCATCATTGGCTTGTCACTGGGAATCCCACACAGTGTCAGTCATACCACTGTCTCATGTGACACATGTCCAGTCAGGGATGCAATGGCAGTAACACATCCCTATCATCATGTACTGTCTGCAATCCCCACACCATGTGTCTGCTGTGCACAGAAGTGTGTTCAGTGTGTAACACAGGAAACAAATGGTTGCAAACACTGACCTGTTCACAGATGGCCCTACAGATGGGGTTCTCTCATGAACAGAGTACTGTCATGTCTGTATTTTAACATGCAGAATAGCCATTACCACACACATGTTAAACAGGCAGTAGTCTCAATGCAGCATAGCTATACTTACATGCTGTAGTTGTGTGGCACATCACCCTCCTGTCAGGCTATTTCTCACTGTTGAAAATTATTGAGGTACATCCAGATATCATCTGCGATGCCATGTCAGAACACCACATCCAGGTACCACTCCCAGTGATTGTCATGGCTGGATAATAACATGTTTCCCTAGATAGTGTACTGTGTTTATCATGCGGATGGCTATGGGAACACCATCACAGCTGTACCACATGCAATCAGCTAGAGGAGGACTGCAATAGGTGCAGAACCCATCACCTGACCATTTCCATATGTTACAATACACATGCTGCTGCTGTGCAGGTATACACCTTCACATCCACCAGAGAGTGTGTGTACGGGACAGGCAATGTACACCAGGGAAGGGCTTGGAGACATAACCATAATCTTCCACATGCTGAATAGTACAGGGGCAAATCCCTGACTACTCATTACTATTACATGTGCATGACCTTATTACATGTGCTACAGAGGTGGCATGTTGCAGTGCTATAAGAACATGTGTGTAGGTGAGTGAGTGCCATCTGCAACAGATATAGTAGACATACATTAGGTGTGAAACACATGTCAGTTCTCGTGAATGGATGCCATTGTCACTACAACCACACTCTAATGTACACGCATTGACACCTTTGCCATGGCAGCAAATACACAGTGTAACTACTTAGTTTGCCACACTGCAGTAATGCACAGGACCACATGCACCACAGGGGATATCTGGAGGTTCTATGGGCTAGGCCATGTGAAAGTGCTTGACAACTGTTGGTATGCCAACGAGGTTTATACTGGGAGTGACTGTGGTTGGGAGCATCACAACCCACTCCCAGACACAGGGTGTCAGTACTGTCATGCAGGTATGCATTGCTGCATGGGTGTGTAATGTTTGGCTGTGCAAGATGGCTGTACAAGGCTGGGTGAGGAGTATTCCTTGCCATTGCATCATCTGAAAATGGTGTGCAGTGCAGGGGCGCAGTGTATGTAATGTCCCACACAGATGGGTACTGCATTATCTGGCCTGACATCCTGGTTACCAGTGTGTAGGGTCATGGCTTTGCAATGCATGCCATGTCTGTGTTTGATAGTCCTTCACATGGACATTGCCTGGAATGTGCATGTCCCGCAATACTGTACAGTGACATGTATTGGTGTACCTGGTTTGGCAGACACATGTAGTGTACACAGCCTGTTATACCCTGATATGCCAATACTGGCCTGGTGTGGTGAAACCTGCTTATAGTGACCAGGTCGGTCCTTCACCTGCATGGATAGAATGGACAGGTATTCCATGGTGTCAGTGGCATGGGTCCATACACGGCACATGTGTACAGCATTGTCTGGCCTTAGTGGATCACTTATGATGGCACCACATATGTTTCATCCATTCAATGTGGAACATAGTGAAGGCACAATGTCTGCATATATGTGCCTATTGTACCACTGTACAGGGTGCCATGCCCTTTGCAGGCCACTGCGGTCACACCATGCCTACTATCTGTCCTCAATGTACATGTTACTAGCAATACAGTGGGATATCCTAGGCAAGGTTGTATGTGCATGGCACATGGGTGCGGGACATATACCGGGTACTAGTAGGGCTGCATACTTAGTTCACCAGCCCTTTTGCCAGATGTATGGGTATGGCTTGCCAACACAGTGCCATAGCTGACTAACAGCTGTACTCCTCGTGAGGTGGCCAATGTGTCATAAGACGGATACTATATAGGAAAACTAGAAAACCTGCTCCCAAACATGTACAATGGTAAGACAATCACGGTCACCTCTACACAGGCTCTGACAGACAAATACACTTGCCATGTACTGTATACAAACCCCTACTGTATCACACTGCAGCAATGCACATTTAGGGCACGTGCTATAGTGAATACTACAAAGCACTGTACTTGTCTAATGCAGAGAGGCAGACACACACACACACACACACACACACACACACACACACACACACACACACACACACACACACACACACACACACACACACACACACACACACACACACACACACACACACACACACACACACTTGGCATGTCTGGGATTAGAACACCGACCTAACTGCTTAACTACACTACAGCATTACGCAGTTACAGAACATGCTACCGAGATTACTGGGACACAGCACTCCCAGAGGTGTATTTGTAGATGGGTGACATCATCGGCCTTCATAATGGTGGGTATAAGACATGTATAGCGCGTGAGCAGTATAAAAGCATTACTCAGTCCTCAGGCAAACGGGGACATACACACACATGGAAAGTGTGGGACTAGAACACTGACCTAACTACTTTATTACACTACAGCATTACACAGTTACAGAACGTGCTATGGGGATTACTGAGACACAGCGCTCCCAGAGGTGTATTTGTAGATGGGTGACATCATCAGCCTTGATAACGGTGGGTATAAGAAATATATGGAGCGTGAGCAGTATAAAAGCATTACTCAGTCCTCAGGCAAACAGGGACAGACACACACACACACACAGCAAGTGTGGGACTAGACTACCGACCTAACTACTTTATTAAACTACAGCATTACGCAGTTACAGATTGCGCTACCGAGATTGCTGGGACACATCACTCCCAGAGGTGTCTTTGTAGATGGGTGACATCATCGGCCTTGATAACGGTGGGTATAAGAAATGTTTGTAGCGTGAGGAGTATAAAAGCATTACTCAGTCTTCAGGCAAATGGACACACACACACACACATGACAAGTGCTGGACTTGAACACTGACCTAATTACACTACAGCATTATGCAATTACAGAACACGCTACCGAGATTACTGGGACACAGCACTCCCAGAGGTGTTATTTGTAGATGGGTGACATCATCGGCCTTGCTAACGGTGGGTATAAGAAATGTATGGAGTGTGAACAGTATAAAACCTTTACTGAGTCCTCAAGCAAATGGACACACACACACACACACACACACACACACACACACACACACACACACACACACACACACACACACACACACACCAAGTGTGGGACTAGAACTCCGACCTAACTACAGCATTACACAGTTACAGAACATGCTACCGAGATTACTGGGACACAGCACTCCCAGAGGTGTATTTGTAGATGGGTGACATCATTGGCCTTGCTAACGGTGGGTATAAGAAATGTATGGAGTGTGAGCAGTATAAAAAGGTATTACTCAGTCCTCAGGCAAACGGGGACACACACATGGCAAGTGTGGGACTAGAACACTGACCTAACTACTTTATTACACTACAGCATTAAGCAGTTACAGAATGTGCTACCGAGATTACTGGAACACAGCCCTCCCAGAAGTGTATTTGTAGATGGGTGACTTCATCGGCCTTGTTAACAGTGGGTATAAGAAATGTATGGAGTGTGGGCAGTCTAAATGCAATTTAGAGTCCACCGGCAAATGGGGACAGACATAAACACACATGCCAGTGTCGGGAATGAAACACCTGCCTATTTACAGATTACTATTACAATACTACATACTTACGAATCTCACCACACAGACTACACATGTCAAGGCTGTCATTATGACCGTCTGGGAATGCAGGCATTAACAGGGATGCTGGCAGTTAAGATGTACATACCTGTGAACCTATGTTTAAAGTAGAAATCCATCCTGACCTGGAGTATGCCATTTGTGGAATGGACGACTACAACCACTATACAGGGTTACAATGGCCATGCCCATACACAGAGGCACATAACCAACACAAGGTGTCACTGGGCATGCTTACACACTTAGTAGCACAGGGCTGTTTGGAATGCACTATGTGTCCATCTACACAAAGATATACTGGGCATGATCATACACTTAGTAGCACAGGGGGCATGCTCACACACTTAGTTGCACAGGGCTGGTTGGAATGCACTACTATGTGTCCATCTACACAAGGATATACTGGGCATGCTCATACTCCTAGTAGCACAGAGCTGATTGGGATGCACTCTGATGCTAAACACGGAGGGCCACAGTGGCCATGCTATTACAGGTAGATGTAAAGAACACATTGTAATGGGCTCTGGTGTTAGTAGTTGTCATTGTTAGCGGGAACACCGCTCTATATATATTTGACACAGGTCTTTTACACAACATCAGCTGTCATTCTGGGATGACATGGCTGACAATAGGCAAGCCTTTGTCACATATCACATGCATCCATGATACAAGGGAATGTGGATATAACCCAAGTCACATCCGCCCACACAGTGCCATTCCAAGGCAAATGTCCTAAACACAGGTTAACTCCCATACACCTACAGGACAACTGCATTGTTTTCTTATGCTAACCAGTGCTAGATGTGTAGCATCCATATTCACAGTTGGCCACTGTAGATCCAGCAATGGGGAGTACTGACATCTGTGCAGTGAAGAGCACCTGGTTGATGTCTCTGTAGTGCACAATAGCACTACCACCATATACCTCAGAACCTAGCACTACCACCATATACCTCAGAACTAGACATGTAGGCCATAACACAGTTACGGACTGCTCCAGGTGGTGTACCTAAATACATAAAGGCCACTCACATGTACTGACCATCCCCCCATGAAAGGCATCACAGATGAGCCATGTGCAGGACACAGTGTCACATGCTGCATTCTAGGATGTAAACTGCAGACACCACCATGCCCTCGGACCACCAACACGCAACCATACGTGTTGTATGACAGACGAGTACACCACTATGTGACCCTTGACCTGTGTACTGTACTAAGCTCTACATCAACTGTAGACAGTACACATGTACTGACACAGTTGCATCATGTGTTATGCAAATCAATGATACCACTGTCTGTGACCAGGTCAGCTGTACACATACCAAGGGCCCTCAGTACTTTCCACCATTAGCAGATGTCTGTTGCTGTACACCAGTACACACCCTCATGTATGGATATGGCATACATGTACCTGCCCTGGGTATGTACATGCAACATACACAACATACCTGTAAATAGCATAGCTGTTGCAGTCCTTTGTGCAAACAGGTGGCTACAGCCATTACACACATTCACATTGAATGTATGTCCATGGCTGCTGAATGCTAACAGTACATAAGGTGTGATATCAATGTTGACAGAGGTAACATCCCCTCTGTACTGGTCACCCATCATATCATACAACAGTCCATGTGGCATGTATGTCATTACACATATCCACCAATTGCAATGCCTACAAACATGACCAAATGTCAGGATTGTAGGACCTATACACCTGTACATGTAGGGCTGTGTGCTCAGATAACATGCGTGTGCAGTTGCTGATGTATGCAGGTGGCATGTATCCTAGTACATCATGCAGCTGCAATGCAGCCTCAACATTGCTAACTGTATATGGTGATATGCTGAATGTACAGAAGGATGTACCACAGGTATGAACAGATATGTTGAAATAACTAAGTGGTGGGGCATCTTTGCAGATGGATGCTTGCTGTGGACAGCTCACAGGTATGTCACAAGCGGTCCTACAATACCCTGTGTAACTGGTAAGCAATGGTTTCATTAATTGAAGGACATAACACACAACTTAGCAGTCAGGGTGACAGCGAAGGTAAATCACTTGACACCTGTTAATAGATATGACATCCCTAGTGCATATATCAGCACTGTTGGCACAGGAAGCATCAGTACAGTTTGTAACATGTGCAATACTGCTGTACATCTGACATACATAACATGAGCTAGGCAGGTCTGAGATTCACAGTACTGGCATGTGTGGTTGCGTGTGTGTCCACATATGTCACATATTGTGGGGAATACATCTCAATTGTTACTCACTTTCCTGTACACTAGTGTACACATCTGTACAGACTGCAATGTAGAAAGCAGGACATAGGCAGGGGCATGTATCTCACACATGTGAGGTATCTGTATGGGCATGACATAGGTGTATTAATTACTGAATGCCACAGTGTGTGTATGTAGGGCTGACTGGTCCCTGGGGTGAGGATGTATGTTACCATACTGAACTGATAAGACCCTCCCACCATCCAAGCAATGCATTCAACTATCAGTGTTGATGTCCTCTATCATAGGCCGTACTGAATACCTGTACATGTATATTATCTGTGGCGTGTCATGTAGGTGCAGAGTACAGTAACAATGATTTGCACATAGGCAGGGGTCCTCATCCCATCAGTAGCAACTGCATTCGAGTGTGTGTTACTGTGTCAGTGAAGCCGTGAGTGTGTGTGTGTGTGTGTGTGTGTGTGTGTGTGTGTGTGTGTGTGTGTGTGTGTATGTTTGTGTGTGTGTGTGCATGTTACAGTGTCACTGAATACATGTGTGTCAATACCTGAATGCGTGGGTGCAGTTGTATGTTGGCATCCTGTCATGGGAACGTGTATTACTGATTCCCATTGCGACATCACACTTCCCACTGGCCTCTACCCTTGTAATCAGCTAGACCACTCTCTTACATCACCACTCCATGTAACTGTACTTGTGATGTCACCCTTTATGGATGTCACGTCTGTGGCCATAGTAGCTTAATACACAGCTATCATGCTCTTGGGATGGTAGATGTGTTTGTAATGTGGGACATTCTCACTGGTATGTGGCAGCTACACGGTGCATGCTGGTATATGCATACATACCTGTGAGTAGTCCACATTGACATATGGGACACTTAACTGCAAACACTGGCATCCACCTGCACGTGCAATTAGACCTGAAGAAGGACAGCAGAACATCATGACCAACATGCATTTACTGTTGTTACACAAGACACATACAGTTAACAGTATTGTACACCTGTTCTACATGGTATATCTGCTGCCTGTCAACAGTCCTCAATATTTGTAAACTACACATATCATCCTAGTCTGTTCACCCTGTGAAACTGACCATATGAGCATGTCCCTGCACAGATGGTGTGGATGTTAGGCATGAGGCACAGGCATCATCATATGCACAGGGTGTTAATGTTTGCCGGTGGCCTAGGCTGCACAGTGGTTACACAAGACACATACTGTTAACAGTATTGTACACCTGTGCTACATGGCATATCTGCTGCCTGTCAACAGTCCTCAACATTTGTAAACTACACGTATCATCCTAGTTTGTTCACCCTGTGCATCAGACCATATGAGCATGTCCCAGCACGAATGGTGTGGATGTCAGGGATGTGACACAGGCATCATCATATACACAGGGTGTTAATGTTTGCCAGAGGCCTAGGTTGCACCATTGGGTGACATCATGTGTGTGGGTTTGGGCCTTTGATCTTATTGGGCGTGTGTGGATGTTATGCATGTGTGTGTTACAGTGCCCTACATATGTGTCCAGTGTGTGCGTGTATGTCTGCACAGAGTTCTCCCATTTGTCTGGCCTACACAGAGGTATTATTGACAGCTGCAGACTGTACAGGTGAGGTTTTACAGTTCACTGTGTCCGGCCACGGATATGTGACCTGTGCCTGCTAGAGATTGCACGGGCACTACCAGACAGAGGTGCAGATTGGGTACTGTCTGATGTCACTAGTCCACTGGAACTGTGTCCCTGTTGGGACTGTCCTGGGCCACATGCATGTGGCCTGCTGTGTCTTAGTGTGGACAGCACAGCACCAGATCCACTGCTGCTGCTATTGCCACTATGGGAGAGGGCATGTGAGGTAGCTCGTACTCGTAGACCTGAAACAGGTGATGTATCAGGCCTATGTCCACAAGCCCGACACCTCACTCCTAACAGATGTTCCAACACAGACAGCTCACACTCGCACATTGTCATGCCATGGTCAAGGACTCCAACCATGTCACTAAACTGTCTATCCAAAGCATCAGCAATCTGCTGTTGTGCATTTACCATTGCCTGGATGCTGTTGTTTAAAGAAAGGACAGCAGCCCTCTGTAACCTCTGATCTTTTCTGTTGCGCCACTCAGCACGTGCCTGTGCCTCCATTACAGCCTGAAACATGCGTCTGGTGACACCAGCTGCTGTGCTCTGTCATGCAGGAGCATGTTGGTCAGAGGTCCTCCTACAAGCAGCACTGGCCACGTGCCTATGTGGGGCACCACCAGTAGTTTGGCTGACACCATGGTGTGCAGGCACACCTTCCATAGCCCCCACACTTTCCTGTTCCAAGCTACCACATGACAACTGTCCTTCCTCTATGTCCACTGGTGATGGGTTATGTGCAGGCATGGGATCTGTGTGCGGGGATGAGGTGTCTATAAATGGAATGGCAACCAATGGCACAGTTTCAGCCACTGACATCTCTGCCAGTGTCCCAATCATACGTTCATCATCACTGCTAGAGTCTGTGGGGACACTAACATCTAATGTACCGCAGGAGATCAATGCACCTACATCACCTGTGAGGGCAGACAAGAAATGTACATTACAATCTATACAATAGACACGCACACACACACACACACACACACACACACACACACACACACACACACACACACGCACACACACACACACACACACACACACGCATGTGGTATGACAGGAGGCATGCGACATGCATGTGATACAGCAAATGGCATGCAGCGCAGACAATAATAGAGGTAGTTATCATACATCCCTAGGTTGCACACAACAGCATGCATGTGTCATAGCAGACGGCATGCAAATTACACAATCATGGTAGTGGTTAGCATACATCCCTGTGTTACACCATGTGGACCAGCACAGGTTAAGAGTACACCTGCCTGATGTGTGGCATATGACCTTGATAATCACATGTAGTATGACATGTGATCTGCTGATGTGTACAATGACATACACACATGTTTAACACAATGGTGTCCTGTCAAATATACAGTGGGGCAATGGTGTACCAATTCAGTGTTGTCTGTCCACCCTACAGATATACTGCAAAATTAGCTGATGTGCATGTCCATTGCAAGGAATCATGAGGCGTCTCTAGTACTATACAGTGTGAGTTACAGACAGGGTTCATAGCCATGACTGTGTTCAGATACAATACATATATACTGTGGAATGCGACCTACATCACTGAGGTGTATACACACTAAACCATGATGTGGAAGTTGTGACACAGGTCACTGATGGGTATACGGGTGACACCCCTGCACATTTGCAACCATATTGCTGTAGTCTGGCAACTATGGCCAGACATGGAGAAGACGTCAGTACACCATGTCCCACATGACATCAGTGTACCACACACACACACACACACACACACACACACACACACACACACACACACACACACACACACACACACAAGAGGAGCTAGTATGGCATTTATGTCCAACACCAGCAACAGGAATGGGCTGTATCTGTGGCCTGATGTGGATACTGTACAGGTGACTGCTGTCATGTTACAACACCCTCAAGATGTTCAACACATCTTATGTGGTGGATTGATGTTACGCCTACACAAGATGTGCACAGGCCTGTAGGATGTCTAGTGTTCCACATCTACATTATGACCATTATACAAAGGCCATGGTTGAACCATGTGTAGCCATTGTATGACAGGGTGTACACACAAGCACAACACGTCTACTGTGTGTGTTGCTCCATGTCTCTGGCCATCCTCCATGGCTTTGTGTGTACATGTGCTGCCCAAATTATTGTGATGGCATCTATTTCACATGTCTGTGTTGTCCCATGTGACATATATGCTCCACTGACAACAGGGTTATGCAGATAAAGGGTGGTATGTAGGATACGTTTTCAGGTTAGGTAGGCAGTGTAGCAGCCAGGCCAATAGATGTCATGGACATGTCAAGATAGCACATCACATTGTGTGACATTCATAGCAGGGCTATGATCCACACCAGTGAAACCTGTGTACTGGCCTTACTCCAGCCCACTGTGTAGTACTGTTTGTATTCACCACATGTGTAGCTTAGATTTGTTGTACGTCTCTAAAGTGAACAGCACCTCCACCATTGTATGCACAGCTGTCAACACATCTGGCAATAAAATTTGTGAGGATTCATGTCTGTGAGATGATTCACATAATTTGCAAGTGTTGCACATGGGTAGTCATTATGATGCATTGCAGGTCCGACCTGTATATTGTGGCAGGACCATACATTATGTGTACATGTTGTGAATGGCCACATGGCAGATAGATTTGTGCATTACGGTTCCTGATAAATAATTACACTCTCACCTGCAATGGGCTGCTGTCACAGCAGAACTCCAGAGGTACCTAAATAGGAGTAACACAGCAGTATGAGCATAATCGACCCCTGTATAAAGGCTAAAGGGAGCAATGTGCATAACACATACACCAGTACATTAGACTATATTATGGTGTATGCACGTGTGCATACACAGAGCAGCATACTATAGTATGCGTCATGTGTGTATACATGCCTTGCATATGATGTTACATTACATATTGTACAGTGACACATGCAACTATATGGAATATAGTTGTTATAGGTGCAGTACAGACTTACCAGGCAACTCCAGGCTCAGTGGTTGAGAGACACCCACCTCCACAATTTCGGCTAAATCTTGTGGATGTGGTTCTGCAGGTGTCCTGAGGTTGGCCAGTAGCTCCTCGGTATGTGTGCATGGGGGCTGGGTTGGTGGTCCACCACCTGTTGCACCTTATTCCCTGGCAATTGCATTTGCACACTGCTTCATCCATCTAATGGGGTCGGTACAGTGTCTGTGCACCTGCTGGTATGTGCGGTTGTTAACCCTCCTGCGAAGTTCTATCCACAGGGCATCCCGCTGCTGTGCATCCTGTTGCACATGGCTGAACAGGATATTGTGATTGTCGAGTAGGCATGCGATGAGGGCCTCATCCTCCAAGCATGTAAAAGGGGGAAGACTTGCAGGTGGCATACCTGGAAGACATAATGATGGAGACAGGTCACAGTAACTCACAGAGACATACAGAGCTACAGCTGAACACACATGTGTTTTGTATTAATTCAGTTTAAATAGTTGTATTTGCAAACCTACATGACGCTGACGTGTTTGTGTCACACACGTGACACTCAATGTTGAGTGGATATTATCACCATATATGTGTGTGTGTGTCACTTGATTATATTGCTCATATGCCATGTGGTTGCTGTCTTGATGTGGGCATGTCTGTTTGCCTGTACTGGTGTTTCTACCTATCAGCACATGGCTGGATGTGTCCACATTAATGCAGTCGACCTTGATGCAGTGTATATGTCACATATAAGGACTTACACTGCCTTAACAGATATGACCTGTGACTCTGCAGACATGCTCACATAAGGTTTTACATGTATGTGTTCTGCCATATACATCTACATGGCACTTTACAGCGATTCAACATCCTGCCATGTATCACCTGTGTTGCACATGTGATACACATGGAACACTGGCTAGCCAAATGATATTTGCAGGGATGAATATCAACTACAGCATGTATAGTCAAAGTCAACTAGTGGGCTATATGCCATGGGCCATGTATGAATCTATGATGAAAGGTTACCTGGAAGTAGCCAACAGGTGGGTCTGTGGAGCCAGGTGGAGCAATGCCACATTACTGATCCACAGGGTTAATGATACATATACCATGCATTACCATGTGGTCATCACACCATGTCTGTGAGAGGAGCGATGTGCAGCTTTGACGGACAGAAATGCATACTATGGCAGGACTATGTCAAGTGTATGGAATAAGGATCTGTCCAGCATGTTGGTAGGTGGATGTCCATGAAGTATGTGTTCGAGATCAAGATGAGTACATGTATCATGTCCAACATCACTGGGTTGGACATAGATTTATTCAGGGTATGCATCATGCTACATAGTGGAGATGGGGAATGGAAAGGCTGGTGTAGGCCATCTGCACATGGCCAATACCACTTAAAGGAAATATGTGATCTGATATGGGTCACTTGAGTGTTGTGTATGGCTGGACAATGATCTCTATATTCATGAATGGCACCCTATCATTATTAGGGTTGCCACATATCACTACCTGACAGGTGTGGTGACATAGCTATCACAGGAAAGACAACTGCCCAGCTGCATCCCTCACACACAAGTGTCTATTATGTTGACCACTACCTAGGTGGTAGTTCATGGGTACAGGGTTATTAACATAGGGGTGACAATGAGAGTCAGCTATTGCTCCTAGGTCATAGTCATTTGCATACTTCTAATAGGCAGATGCCTTCTGTTGTCTGTGAGGTATGGACTACAATGAGGGGGAATAAAATTCATTAACTCTGACATACTGTAGCTGCCACTGGTGTGATGATCACGTATTATTGAGACACCTTCTTTAGTGTTTGTTCTGCCAGCATTCCTGTTGCAAAACAGTCCTGTGACATAGGAATGCACATCTAGTATACCGAGTGTAGGTGATACACAGTATGGGTGATGCTGTCCTATGACCTCGCAAGGTTATGATATGTAGTGTGACATCAACCATACTATCATCTACATCTGTACTGCTGACATCACTTAAGTGATCAAGGTTCATGGCCTTCTAGACCAGACTCAGGAGGGTAGTAGTAAAGTACTTCCCATTATCAGTGGTGTCTTCCCCTTTGTAGGTTGTGATACCTGTTGGTGTGAACCATTCAGTGTGTACACAACCTGACATGGAGCTATGTTTTACATGATGTGTACATGGACAGCATCTTGTTTTGCCATATGTATATGACACAACCTGTGATGCGGGCAGGTCCCATGCAGACTGAGTGCAGCTTGTACCTGCATAGTTGTAGGTACAGAGGCCCTGTGGTGTACGTGGATATATGCTTGTGTACCTGTTGGGGGAAGGGGGCCATTTGTTTATATTATCCAAGACCCTATCTGGATTGCTTATTCATGCTAAGCACTTGTTCAGGAGTTGTAAACACTATGTAAGCTATTAATTACTATAGCACTCAATCTTCCTCATTACCTACAGGTAAGAGTGAAAAGGTTTTGTACATACTTTTCTCACTTGTGTAGAGCAATGTAGCTTTTGTACTCACTTTCCTCACTTATCTAGGTGAATGTAGTTCTATATTCAGGCATGTCCAAGAGTCAACTGCCATTGTTCTCACCTGTCTATCTGATGTATCTGGACATCTTGAGGCAATGTACACATTGCCTCATGTACACAGGCAAGCCTCTCCACCTACTACCTAATACTATAACCTGTGAGAGATGCAGTCATCTAGCCAAACTGGAGGTAAAGTCTCTCCAACCAAGCCTGACCCTGACTGCCATGTGGAGAAGGTACACAGTTGCACATCACACTCATCACATAGGTCTCACTAAATCTACCCCACCATTAACTGGGAAAACTACTTGTGTACCAACACATTAGCTCAATGCTTTCTGGAATTCATAAAAACCAATGCCCCGACTTAACATATCCACACACCCACCAGGGGCAACAATATCCTAGACCTAGTCATTGCCAACATGAGTGACTGGTGCTCCACACGTGAAGCCAACTCCTCGTTGGTCCGATCAGACCATGTGCTGAACACCGTTGATATCCACATCCCGCACCTACCCCCCATTAAGGGAAAAACAGTATAATATGTCTACAAGGCCAACTACATGCTTCTTAAGACAGACGTGGTGGACGTCATGACACCCATGCAGATGGACAGTACTGTTACAACTGCTGAATCCTATACAGATGCACTCTATAAGCACTTACAGGAGTGCATGGTTTGTGCTATCCCAAACAGAACCAGGATGCTATACTCCTAATTAACTAAACCAATCTGGTGGTCTCCTGTCATAAACATATTGCACTACAGGAGGAAGACACTGTTGCAAACAAGAGTACAATACAATGCATGGAGGAGATTCCTGGCCAGCCTCAGTAAGAAGGTGAGATCCCTTATAAGATCCTCCAAAAGAAAACTATAATGAAACTAATACTAACAACAACCACAAAGCATTCTATAGCTATGTCACACATTTCAATATCAACAACCAGATCTGCTCTGAGTTACAGCACAAAGGCATGGACATTACAGAAACAATTGATATTGGCAACATCCTGGCAGATTCCTCTCAAAGCTACACACTCTAAATGCAATATCACAGCATCCATGGGATCAGACAACATCCCAGGCTGCATTTTACATGAACTTCAGATTGTACTATCTCCCCACCAATGCACCATGTTCAATAATAGCCTCACATTGGGCATAGTGCCCCCTGAATGGCACACAGCAACAGTTATCCCACTCAACAAAGGTGGCACCACAATGGACCACGGGACCTATTACCCTATAGGCCTGACTAGCCTGGTCTGCAAGGCTATGGTGTACATGATGGATCACTGTCACAGAGACATTGGGTACCTCCCAACCTTTGACCCCTCCCTCTTTGACATTGTTAAGGCCAGACCATGGTGGACTTCTTAGAGACAGTTACCAAGGCATTAGATGAAGGTAAGGAGGTCCACAGAGCCTACCTAAATCTCTCAGAGGCTTTCAACACCATTCCTCCTGGTATTATCAACATACCCATCTGCTTGAACATTAATCCCTATGTCATGTGATGGTTTGCAAAGTGGCTCATGGACAGAACCCACACAGTGGGAGTTGCATACCCTAGGTCCGACTGTATACCAGTTACAACTGGCGTCCCCCAGGGCTCAGTCCTAGGACCCCTCATGTTCAGTATATACATCTCTGACATTCAGACAAGCACAGGAGGGCTTTGGCTGAAAAGGTTTCCAGACGACTGCAAACTAGGGGACATAATTGTTTCCCCAGCTGTTACAGACTCCCTCTGGAAGGATCACACTGAGATGGATACCTGGTGTTAATATCATGGCGTCAAGCTGAATGCCTAAATGTGCATAGATATTCCCTTTGGATATAAGTAATTACCCATGGACTACCACATAGGTGCTAGTCCCCTACATACAGAAAAGGTAATACGGGATATGTGAACCCTACAGAAAAGGTAATATGGGATCTGTGAACCCCAGTAGATAGCAATCTCTCCTTTGACACCCATAATGACAAAGTGGTTAGAATATCTTTCTACATGGCCCCCTAATCTCTAATGGGTTCACATCCAGATCAGAGGGGCCATTGTGACTCTACACATGTCATATTAGACTCATTAAAGGATACAACACCCCATTTGGGATATACCTTACAAGACAACTGCAACAGCTTGGAAGATCACACCAGTACCACACCAAGAGGATTACTGACCTCAAACAGATGGCCTATGCAGCCCAACCTACGAAATTCCAGCTGTACTCAGTTGCATACCACATACTCACAGTTGATCTCTGCTTGACATACAAGGCCCATGTCCAACCCTGTATTGCTGGATATGCTCCACCTAAACAGAAGCCCCTGAGAGCCACATGCTCTAGGGATATACAGCTAACCACAACGATGAGTAGGACATGCAGGATGGATAGATTCCTGACCCGGACACTCCCTATGCTTTGGATCATGATTCCAATGTACATCAGGCAGGACCCCTTATGAGCACTCTTCAAGGAAAACCTTGACGTGTGGACGGGAGACAGACATGTACCCCAGGGATCACTGCAGTGGCTCTGCTAGACAGAGGCACAGGGAACAATTGGCTCTGCTCTTCAGAGGCTCAGGAAACCAACCTATGGGGGTGGCAAAAGCCAACACACGTTATCTAGGCTTATATATTCCCTTGGTAAGACAGGCTAGTACCTACCTTTGCATATATTACATCTTATGTGCATGGATAGTTAAATAGCTCTTCCATTTTACTTTGCTATCATGCTGATAAACTGTTGGCTCACTAAAAGACATATGTATCCTGTTATTGTGTATTGTACATGCCAATTGACATAACTAATGTTTGCCTAACATTACAGTAATGCTATGTAGCTTGTAATACATATCTGCCTACAATACTGTACATTAAACAGTTATTGGCACAATATCAATGCAAATAATACTTGCATAGTGGCCCAACCTTCCACATGTTATTCTCTGTGATACGCCCACACATATGGCTACAGTTACAATATATTAACATATACTATCCCCTGTTATAGCACATACTTGTTGGACCAGCCCTACCACTGACATTGGCTGGTGAGGATTATTTCTGTTCAAAGCCCTTATATAACATCCCTTGTGGTGTATGCAGTGTTTGCCTTGTGACCTACAGCAGTACACACAAATACTACAAGCGTTACTATGCTCAACAATACATCATTACAAGATAACTGTTTCCAATATATGGATTGCGTGCACTTTAAATACTACATAATAGTACTACATACACAGACATACTGACTGTTCTACATACCTTATTAGTAACCCGAGGTGTCGTTAACTGTTGATTCAATCCTTTTCAGTTTGTGTTTCAATGTTCTTTGTAACATTCCACTGGTATATATGGATGGTTTGAATGTGTGATAACACATCCTTTTCTAGTTACATATCGGTAACATGTGTTATCCTGTCCACCAATTGCTGTTTCAAAGTAGTTAATTGGATGCACATCAGCTGTGCAGCTACTCCATTAGCCGATACCATGGCAACAGTGGTGTATAAGTGAGTACTCCTTTTGGGTATGTTATTGTGATGAATGTGTACATGGTCACGTGTTCTAATCCTGGCAGTGATATCTTACCTCTCAGAGCAGGCACTGGTAGTGCAAGAGTGATTAACGCACATTTCAGCGGTTGTGTGTTTCACATGTTTATTATTCTGTGGAGAATTACCTATATATGCAAGCTGTGTTTAAGGTATACTATGTAACATGTACACATCTGTGAAGATTCCTGTCAGGGATACTCCCCATTATTTAGAACTACATCCCTGATTACATTATACAAAACCCCTCAATGACACTCCGGGGAATCCTTGCAGAGTGGGTGGTGAAAAGTAGCTACACCCCAGGGATCCTGCAAGTGGCTCTGCTCCACAGAGGGACAGTTAGTTGATCGATGGGGTGGCGACAGCAGACACGTTTTGCCTATGCTTATGAGTGGGCTCGGCAGTTGGGCATGTACCTACCTATGTATCTGTGAACCTGTACACACAGTATGGACACATGCTGATAGCTTAATTTACTGTTCAGGTATTGACTTACCTTGTGCCAATGGCGGTTGTGTGTACAATAGTTGAGGGCTACCTATGTATGATGCACACAGTAGGCCACCTATACATAACAATTTACAGGTGGTCATGTGTGTGTGCTATCCATGTTTGCTGTGTGTGCAGGTGGAGAAGGGTGTCAGTCCATGAGTGCCTACACTGTCAGTGTGTGTGCTATACTTTCCATCTTTGCCAAGGCATGGGCATACTGGGTACGCCTTAATCTGCCTACTGTGGCTAGCACAAGGTGTTCATGGTCTGAGTCCCCCTGTGCCTGTGGGTCCCTTGGCAATGGTGGTGGGCTGCGAGGGCCTTCACCATTATGTCCCTGCTGCAGCTGTTTCTGCAGGATCATATTGTGTAGCATGGCACATACTATGAAGATGTGGGCACATGTTCCTGGAGAGTACTGCAAGGCTCCACCAGACATGTCCAAGCAATGGAACCATGATTTCAGCATCCCAAACATGCACTCTATGATGATTCTGGTTTCTGCGTGTGCCTCATTATGACATTCTTGCGTGGCTGTGTGTGCATTTCTGATGGGAGTCATCATCCACGGTTACAGTGCATAGCCAGCATCCCCCACCAGGTGGCCATATGGGATGTCCCCCTGGCAAATACCTGATACAGCTGTGAGGCATGCCAGATGTGCGAGTCATGATAGCTTCCAGGGCTACCAGCACACACATCCATGATAATGCCCTGGGCATTGCACATGACCTGACAGTTGATGGAGGGGAATCCCTTGCGGTTTATGTAGTGCCTACCCTGCTCACCGGGTGGTGACTTGATGTGTATGTGCGTGCAGTCTATTGCATCCAGCACCTCTGGGTAGTCTGCCACATGGTGGAAGAGATGCATATTGCTGGCCAACTCCTCCTGCATTCGGGGGAAGTATATGTGCTCATTGGCATGTGGTAACATGGCATCCAGAAACTGGTGGAGTATCCTGGATGCTGATGCCTGTGAGATTCCCATGATTTCCCCAGTTGGCCTTTAGAAGGTACCTGTGGCTAGTATTCTCAAGCTTACACATACCTTTGTGTCCACTGGGATGGGTTCCCCTCTGTCATTTCTGGCTCTGAGGTGTGGCCGGCACAGCTCAACAAGTTGCTGTATGATGTCCCTGTCCACCCTGTAACACTCTACTATCTCCAGATCATGTAGCCCCTGGTAGGTTACCCTGGGTCGGAACACTCATCTCCTCTTCCTGTGCCTCAAATGGTTGTCAGCATCTTCCTCCACACCACCGTCAGTCTCCAACACATGCTGGTGAATCAAAGCTATGGCAGCCCCTAACATATACATATTAAAAGTTCCCCATCTGTATACACCAATGGTGCAGAGTGTCTGGGAATACACAAGTGTGTGTGTGTGTGTGTGTGTGTGTGTGGGGGGCTTTCACACCTTATACTATTGTGCAATGGATGATGCTGGTGTAATTGGGTGTGTTTGTGCTATTCCAGCTGCAGGGTATCTTACTTATTGGTTTTACAGCAGGTACTGCTATTGTGGGGCCTTTGGTGTTGACTTACGCTTGTCTGTCATGGTTCATCTATTGCCCTTTACTTCAGTTTTCAACCCGATTCACCTCCCATTGTCAGGCATGCATCCAGCTGCTGCCTTTCTTGTTTTGTGCTTCCACGACCCAGATTGTGCTGGGAAATGTGCTATGTAGCTGATCTACAGCAAGTGTGCTTTGTTCTGCTTTGACAGTTCTCTTTTCTTTGCTGTACGGCACCTCCCCTTTCCTGTTCTGCATGTAGCTGCTAGCAGCCTTATTAGCTGTTGTCTATGGCCCACTGTGCGTTTCTAGGTGTTAATTACTCATTTGTACTCCAATTGCCATGCTGCAGCATTTCCTTATTGTCCTCCCATATCCTTCCTGTTTCAGCTGTGGTGCTCACTGTGCACAACCACTTACCGGGTTTTGTGCGCGTTTTCATCCACGTTCACATGAACGTTCGGTTACCTTGTGTGCTCTCAGCTAAGCAAAGCTATGGCTACTTCCACACCCCTATCCTGCGGCTTTGCTTAGCAACATGCAACATGGATTAGCAATGATCCAATGTGCTTACAGCTATGGTGGCGCTCCCCTCTCTTGGTGTCATGTTTACCTCCAGGCCACTCCTCAGTGTTGTAATGCTATGCTGTGTGGTACATCCTTATGCTGGCGGGGCATTTGCGATTCAGTATTGCTTGACTCATTTCCTAATTCCTAGTTACCACACGGAACACTGTCACAGATCCTTAGCAACCCTTGCGCCATTGTTGTGGTGTAGCATGCGTGCCATTGACTGCTATGGGGATATCATGAATTGTGTTACATTACAGTGTTATGACATCTAAATATGTTTTCCTTGTGATCCCGTTTGCACACCGATGCACTGTGGTTTTACTTTGCGTTGGTGTGGCCATGACATTAAATTTTTTTTTATATGTTGTGCATGTTGTTTTATGCCATTGGCTATATATTTAGCCATTGGCATATATTAACATTATAATACGTAAGTTTGGTCTGCTTTCATGGCTCCGATTTTATGTCTGACAAAATGTAAACCATTTTTTTTTTGGTTTACATTTCTACATTCTTACGCTACGCCTGCACAACTTCATGAATCGCTATATACCTTCATTTGCATGCTACACTGCTGCGCATGGGGTAATTAGCATACATGCACCAGGAGCTGCACAGCTCTGGCATATGCTGGTAGTGCACGTGGAAACAGCTCTTACCTGAATTGCTCGATGGCCATATTTGGCGCTAGATCGCCAATGCTACTCTGGTGCATGGCGCAAGCTTCATGAATCCTGGGGAAGGTTTGCAACTAGGTTAAAGGAACATATCAGGGACATCAAGAAAAACAAACAGTTTAGCCCTGTAGCAGAACATTTTAATAAATATCATAGTGGAGATTGTAAAGGACTACAGGCAACAATCCTGGAACAAGTGTGTGAGGAATTTAGTACCTCTGAAGGTATTAAAGATTGTTTAAGAAAGAAAAAAATATGTTTTTATTTTAAAATATGACATATTGCATCCTGCGGGGCTCAATAGGGAATTCTCTTGGAAGTATTTTAATATGTCTTTGGGAGTAGGCAGTTTCAATTAATTGTTTTATTGGTTGTTTTATTGAATAATTGTTTAATGATCATTATTTGCATATAAAAATTGGAAGATTCAAGAAAGTGTTATACTCTATAAAGGCTTTTGGTAGCTGAGGCACTAGAGGAGATTAATTATTTCTTGTTTTAATAAAAGTGTCTGTGTTTGGTATCTACATTTTGACTTTGATTCATTGGCCTTGGGGTGTGAGGTAATACAGTTACTTTGATTGTGTGGTTCAGTAATTACCCCATTGTGTCTGTAAGGTAAACAAGTTAACCATTATACCAACCTCCCACAAAAGGTATCACTGCCCAGGACTTACTCCACTGTAGGTCATCACTCAACCTATCTTGCCACTGCTGGACCCATCACAGTTTAACTTTGTTAAAGGAAAGTCATGCCAAATAAATCTGGTGTACTTTTTTGAGAGGGTCATCAAAGCATTGGATTAAGGTAAGACTGTGCACACAGCTTCCCTTAACCTGGCCAAGGCTTTCGATACAAAACCCCACTAATTTAGATATAACCCCATTAATCACCCACTGGACAGCCAACTGGCTCACTGATAGTACCCAGGAGGTCAAAATAGGTGAGGTCACCCCCACCAACAGGCTAGTCACTAGCAGAGAACCCCATGGCTCAGTACTGGGCCCTTTCCTTTTTTTTGGCATCTATTTCTCTGAAATGGAAGCAAATGCTGAACATTTATGGCTGACTACATTTTTAGATGATTATAAGCTGAGGTTCACATTGACTGCCTTGCAGACACTAGCATTCTTCAAGAAGGTCTATTTCTGACTAACAAATGGTGCCAAAGCCATGGTCTTAAACTCAATGCTAAGAAATGTATAATTGTACCCTTTAGGAAGTTAACCATCTGAGCTATTTACTATATTGATAATACACTCCCAAGAGTCAACCCATTGTTCAGGGATCTGGGTATGTATACAGACAGTAGCTTTATCTTTGACCATCATATGGCCATAGTAGTGAGGAAATCCTTTTGTGTTGGACAACTTATAAGTATGGATATGACATCTAGGTCCAAAGAGGTCATTATCCCACTGCACTCTGCCCTTATTAGACCAGTCATAGAATGCAATCTGGCCAGGCATATGCAGCAACTAGAGTGACCTCAAAGGTGCCTTACAGAAAGAATACAAGGAGTAACAAACTTGCCTTATGCAGAGTGCCTTAATGACCTTTCCCACTATTTAGTCTCCTATAGGTTGCTGAAGGGGGATGTATGTCTGGCTTACAAGGCATCTGCAAACCCCACACATATGAATCTCTTATGTATTCGTAAGTCAAACAGTACCAGTAATAGAGGGTCCAGCGACCTGAATTTTTTATGTAACTTAAACAGAACATGCTGGAGAGACAGATATGTGTCTCAGAGACTGCCCCTCTTATGGAACAGGCTACCCATCTATGTGAAGCTGAGTTCATCTATTACCCAGTTTAAGCACAACCTAGACAAGTGTAATGGGAATAGGAATTTTACACTGGGCCTGACACCCATGTCCCTTATGGACAGAGTTAGCTTATAAATGCTTAGCCCTCAATGTCCTATTTGAATATAGGGCATCATTATTCTTTCAAGAAAATTTGGTTTGGCTTAGAAAGGCCCCCCAGATCCTTAGCCTAGTAATAGTCTATGAATCTATGAATAAATATAATATCTCCTGTTTTAGAAAAACAACACATTTTCTTTTTGTGCACCACTTTGGATCTGCTGCCTGCTGCTGATCAGCCCTCTCTCAGTCAGTCACTCCATTCATTCCCATTTCTCCTTATGTACGGTTCAGCTGTGAGGGGCCCTCATTAAGGAAACCATCATGGGTAGTTCAGTTTTTTTCATTAAAGAGCATCCAAAGGGCATAAGCACTGAATTGCCCTTAATTTTTGTAATGTGCTGACATCAACTGGGCATTACTGCCCACCCACAGGAGGCACCATGTCTTTGTAACCCCTTTCTTCACCATGGAAATCAGACCATATGCATGTGCTCCCCAGCATGCCAACTCTCCCACAACATGGGCATGCCCATCATTCTCCCTGTCTGTACCAAGTGCCCAAGCCACTACTCAAACTCAAGTTGCCTGGACCATAATCATATCTGTCTTCCACTATGCCATCAGCACAAGCTAAAAGATCATTTTGAATGTTGAAGTGCATGAATAAAGGAAATTGGCTAGCATTGACTTTTACCTTTTGATGGATTAAGAATAACAAATATATATATTGTGCAAAAGTAAAGATATTTGCCATTATGAAAAGTGTGGCACCACAGGCACCACTGCTGGGGAAAGCCAGATGCATTCATTTTGTCTATACAAAGTAATTGCATGCTGTATAAAACATAGCCAACATGTTTTCCTTCTCCTCCTGCATCTTTTTCTCCAATAGCTCTAACAAGTTTTACCAACAGGTAGCTGCTTAATCATTTGGGATGCATTGTAAAGCTAATTATAGGGTTAATATTTAGAATGTGTGCTGTAACTGCAACGGGGCTCTCCTTGTATTCCTTTGCATTACATATTTCCATAAATCTCTTGTTTCAATCTTTGTTCATTATAAGATCTTGTTTTTTTAATATTTGTCATAGTTCTCATTTAAGCTCCCTTCAGATATATCTCAGAACATTATATATCCAACCTTTCCCTATCATCACCAGTGGATGAGTTCTTGTGCTTTAGGCTGATCTTTTTAAGATATGGTTTGCTGATCCTTCCTTATTATCACTATAAAAAAAGACGTAAGTGTCAGTCAAAATAACTTTATCTGAATGAATGAAGGAAACTGCTCTCAGGGGCCTACATTAAATTCAGGTGAATAAAGAATTTTTTTTCAATGGATCTAGTGTAGCATTTGCAAATGCTGCATCTGCTTTTATTAGAAAATGCATCCACTCAGTGCATAAAATGTATCTTCATAGGTTCATAGAAGGTTACTAGTCTAATGGCCCTAGTCCTTACAAGCCTAGCCATATCTATCCTGAGTTGCCCCAAATTTTGGTTGTTAGGTGAGTGAAGTTAACAGAGGTAAGGGTCTATGGTAGTTAATAATGACTTCCTCTGTTCAGGAAGGACATAGATGACACTCCAGGAGTGAATTTGCAGTCACCCATCCATTGATCTAGGTTGCATTTGAAGAGGGTCATGGAAAGTCTCTGTTTCATGTGAATTGGATGCTTGTTCCAGAGAAGTGGCAGTCTCTGAGAGATGTATCTATCTCTTCAGCATGACCTGTTCATGTCAGAGGCTAGTTTACCTCATTCCCTCCAGTATAGCTCTTTTGAGTGTGTACCTTTAACTCCCAGTTTGTGTGGCTTGAGCCTTTAGAAAAATTAAGTTATCACCTTATGGTTCTAACAAATAATCATCGACAGAGGTCAAATATAAATACAGCTGTGTTTACCACCATGCATGCTTCAAGATAAAATATTCTGATGCCTTGTATGCAGCACAGATTTATAATTGTTAATGCAAATATGAACAGGCAATATTTGATGTCAAAGTGCAGTAAGAGGTAACTGCAGAAACACCTGGAGGTGCACTTGGCTGTAATGAGTTAAGATACCTGGAGCAAGGACCCTCGTGCAGGTTGATTTATGAATGAGTAGCATTCCCATCAGGACCAGGTCAGAAACTGCCCTGTATACCAGGCAGAAGTCATCCCTTAGCAATGTGTAGGAGACAGAATACAGTGACAGGGCTTTCAGTTTTTCTTCTTAAGACTTGTTTTGTGTACCCTGCAAATGCTTGGTGAGAATTCTCTGTGATCCCTCCAACTGTTGCAAGTGTCTGATGAGGTACATGCAAAAGGAAGCATTGTAGTCAATTACTGGTCTGATGAGGGCCAAGTATAATGAGCATCCTTAGAGCTAGATGTGATGCCTTTACTTATAAGATGTGTCACAAAATAGGGCTTCCTTACTACGCTGGATACGTGGTGGTCAAAGTTCAGGTTGCTATCAACCTAAGTACGTACATCATGTACCACTGGGTCTACACTTATGGGGGCAGTGCTGTCTATAATGTAGTTAGCAGGGGAGTCAGCTTTCCCAAAGGGAATAATAATGCATTTTTTTGCATTTAGTTTTAATCTGTGCCTTTGGCACCAATAATTTGTCTGCGTTAATCCTGTCTACAATATATTAACATTGTTGGGGGATTTAATGATTGCTCCCAATTTGCAATCATCAGCAAACCTTGTCAGCCACAAGCTGTCCAGGTTTGGCTGAACATCTGAAAACAAATTCTGAACAGTAAGTCACTCAGCAAAGAACCCTGTGGTATGCCACTGGTGACTGTTTTCTTGCTAGAGGTGAAGTCACCAATTTTGACAGTATGTGTCTTGTTGCTGAGCCAGTTGGCTACCCATCTGGTAATGTAGGGGTTAATTCCTAATTGGGAGAGTTTTTCTATAATACCTGAGTGGGGAATTGTGTCAAATACCTTGGCTAAGTCAAGATATGTGGTATGTAATGCCTTCCCTTCATCCAGGCCCTTGGTGACTTTCTCGAAGCAGTCAACCATGTTTAACAGGCATGATCTACTTTTAACAAATCTGAACTGGATTGGGTCCAGAGTTTGGAGATTACCTATGTCCTTGTTAATAAGGTCAATAATGATTTCCATGGCCTTGCAGATGAGGGTGGTCAAGGTTACAGGGCCTGTAATTCCTGGGTTGATTGAGGGTTCCCCTTTGTGAAGAACAGTTGCTGTTGCTGTCCTCCATTCTGCTGGACCATTTCCAGTTCGCATTTTTGTATTTAAACAGGGATCCAAGTGAGTTTGCTAAGTCATGTTTTAAGTAGTTTAAAAGGCAACCTGGCATATTGTCTGGTCCAATTGATGCTATGTTGTTGGCCTTGGAGAGCATCAGGATGACCTGCTTTCTTGAGATAATACTCAACAGGCTGAGGAAGAATGTAAGGTATACTTTGAAGGATAACTGGAGGAGGCAGGGTAGAGAAGTTTGCTCCAAATCTGTCAAATAGCAAGTTAGCTATTATGTCCCATTGAGTACAGGTGGTGCCATCCACAACCAGTTCAGTGTATAGCTGGGTATTCCATTTTAGATTTTGGACACAGTTTAAGAATGCCTTGTGATTAGCATTAACTAGGAAGGCTATTTTTGTTTCATAATTAGCTTTGGAGGACTTGACAAGATCTCTGATTTGTTTGTATAAGCTAGAGGGATTTCTTCCTCTGCTGATCCAGTTCCCTCCTTTTGTTGGACATCCGTTTCTTTCTCTTGTTGTATAGCCTGTTTATACCAGGGGTGCACCAGGATAGCTTGTTTTTTCTGCAAGACCTAGTTTTAATCTGGGCAGGTACAGCTGATTCTATACAACTGCTTAAGCAGTTATACAGGGCCTTGGTGTACACATCTGCGTAGGAGTCCATGTCATCTGAGTTTGAGGAGGCTTTGAAACTTCTTATGCCATCACTTAGTAGGAGGTAGCTTGTGTTTGAAAAATTCTTAAATGTTTTTATATTGATTGAATATCTGGTCTTATAATTACATTTAAAGTCAGATTTATGGTCTAATCTTACCAGGTAGGGCATCTCACCAGGAGGGGTGCAATGTTCTCCCATATTAGTGTGCATTATGTCCAGGACATTTGAGCCTCTTGGGGGTGTGCTGACAAGCTGTTCCAGAGCATTTGCATTGACAAAGTCTAAGAACCTCTGAGTCAATATGTTTGTAGTCGTACTTTTCCCAGTCGATGGTAAGATAATTAAAATCACCCATGAGTAAGGTGTTGGGATTAAGTCCAGGTATGCAATATGCTTTTCTTGTTTTATGGTGGGGGACCTATAAATGGCTATGGTGTGGAGGGGGCTTTGCCTATAGTTAATTGGACATGGAGTAGCTCAAGGGAGTCATACTGTTGGACCAGTCTTGAGCTGTACTTATCCTTAATGAAGCTGGATTCACCTCCTCCTTTGTTTCTTTCATGCTCAGTTTGTGGTCTGAGCATATGGAAGGCATTGTAGCCCTGCATGGTCAGGGTGCTTTCTGTGACTTTGAACCATGTCTCTGTGACTGCACTGATGTCAGCATCTTTCAAAGTGAGGAGTGCTTCCAGGGAGTGCAATTTCTGGTTTAGACTCTTAGCATTAAGCAGCAGTACCTTGAATTTATCTAGAGAGAATTTTATGTTGGGAAGTTGGTTATTTTGACACCGACTAAAAAAGGCAAAATGGGGTGGCTAACGTCTTTGCCCATATCAAGAAGCCTAAAGGAAACAAGTACAGACCATCTAGCAAAGCAACGTGACCTGTTGACCATGTCTTTCCGGGCTGACAGATATTGGATCCTCTTGGACTGACACCAGAAGCTAAGCCAATTGTTAAAGTCAGTCATTTTTTTTTTTTTTTGTATTGTGCCATCATCCTTAGAGAAGGTAGAATGCTGCTTAAGGCTAGGCTTATACCTGTCTATAACACATAATCTGAAAGCTCAGTCACGTCTCTCTGCATATTGTCCAGTGAGGTACGTCTCAAGTAAAAAAAAAAAAAAAAAAAATGGCAGCATCCTGTGTGGTAGTGGCTGCTTCAGATCCCTACAGAAAAGTGCACTATATGTCTTCAGATACATCAGAAAAATCAGTTTCTGAAGCAGGAAATGAAGGTATGATATGCTACAATGCTGAAAATCTACTTGAAATTCTATCTCTAATTTCAGCGTGCTGTATGTATAATGAGCTACTAACAGTGAAGCCTGTAAGGCCTAACCCACACCAGGAACTACTACAGCTAGGCATCTTGCTGAAACATGGCCAAAAATGCACAGATCTGGCTAAGCATACATTCATCACCCCTGGTAAATGCATAAAAAGGAAAATATGTGAAAGATCAAGAAAAAGAGGCACCAGAGCAGGAATTACAGCCAGACTGAAAGCTAATCCACGCAGGCCTGTGCTTCCTTCCTTACTGCTGGCTAATGCATGCTCTCTAGCGAGTGAGACGGATTACTTAAGGCTGGAACCCTCTACACATACTGAGGTGAGAAACAGTTGTTTATTTGTGTTCACTGAAACTTGGCTTAATTTCAACATACATGACAGCACAGTAAATGTAGAGGGAATGACATTATTTCATGCTGACAGAATTCATTCACTCTGTGGCAAATCCCATGGCCTGTGTGTATATACTGTACATACTTGAACAACAACTGGTATATTAATTGTGAGGTGGTTGCCTCACACTGCTAAGAGAACATTGATGTTTTGCCTCTAAAATGCAGGCCTTATTACTTGCCTAGAGAGTTTAATGGAGTGAGCATAACAGCTGATTATATTCCACCCAGTGCAAACACCAATGCAGCACTTGCCACTCTATACCAGTCCATAAGTGAACTCCAGAACAAGAACTCAGAGTTTGCCCATATAATTGCAGGTGACTATAACCAAGCCAACCTGAAATCAGTACTATCCCACTACCATCAGCATGTGAAATTCATGACCAGAGGGGAGAATACACTAGATAAGGTTTTCACCAACATAAAACTGGGATATAAGCCAGCATCTTATCCACACTTGGGCAACTTGGATCATCTTGCCATCATGTTGTTTCCTGCATACAAACCACTGCTAAAATCATGAAAACCATCAAGGAAGCAAATAAGGTTATGGCTTGAGGGTGCAGTCACAGCATTGCAAGACTGCTTTGAGAGTACAGACTGGTTAATGTTCAGGGAGGCAGCCACAACAAATCACCAAATAGAGCTGGAAGAATATACAGAATCTGTTATGGCCTACATCTCAAAATGTGTGGATGATGTGACAACTACCAAAGACATCACCATACGTGTAAACCAAAAACCATGGCTGTCCAGTGATGTGTATGAGCTTATAAAGGCATGTAATTCAGCATTCAGATCTACATACAAGGCTGCCTTAGTGATGGCCAGAACAAACCTAAACAAAGGCATAAAAGAGGCAAAGAAAACCTATGGAAGAAACATTCAGGGTCACTTTAATGACCAGAGGGACTCTAGACATCTATGGAAAAGTATACAAGCCATAACTGACTACAAACCTGCATTCTTTCAGTGTGATGACAGTACAGAATTCAACTTCTTCAGCAGGCTGATGTGGACAACAAAGGCATGGCAAATAAACTACCTGTTGGTCAGGATGTGGAAGTGCTAAGTCTCAGCACAGCTGATGTACTGAAAACTTTGACATGAGTTAACCCAAGGAAAGCAGCTGGTACAGATAACATTATGGGCAGGGTTCTCAGGGCCTGCTCTGCACAGCTGGCATTAGTACTCACATACATTTTCAATACATCACTGCAATTAGCCATCGTGCAGAAATACTTTAAGAACATGACTATCATTCCCTTACCCAAGATATCACAACCAGCAAGTCTGAATGATTATCAACAGTTGCTCTAACATTGACAGTAATGAAGTGCTTCAAGTTGCTGCTCAAGGACCACATCTCAGCAAGCATACCCGCAACACTAGATACATTTCAGTTTGCCTACAGGTCAAACAGCTGCACAGCAAATGCCATCTCTTTAGCACTTCATGAAAGCTTGACTCACTTGGAAAATAAGGACTGTTATTTCAGGATGTTATTTATCGACTTCAGTTCTGCCTTTAATACTGTCATTCCCACCAGAACCAAGTGATGAAACTAATCCAACTGTGCATCAACAGTCCCTTGTGCAATTGGATGCTTGACTTTTTAACAAACAAATGCCAAAAGGTATGTGCGGGAAATAATAGCTCTAAAAGCATAACTCTGAACATGGGTGTACCACAGGGCTGCATCCTGAGTCCTCTACTATTCACCATGCTTACATGTAACTGTATAGCTAGATATGAATCCAACAGAATTATCACATTTGCAGATGACACCACAGTTATAGGTCTTGTCAGGAACGGTGTGGAAACAGCATATAGGAGTGAAGTGGAACATCTGCTAGGCTGGTGTGAAAGTAACAATCTGCATTGAACATCAGCAAGACCAAGGAACAGATTGTGGACTTTAGGAGGTCTCAGTGAACATATCAATGTCTGGAAATCAAGGGACTAGCAGTAGAAAAAGTCAGGAGCACTAAGTTCCTGGGTATAGACATATCAGAGGACCTGTCTTGGTCGGAGGAAACAAATCACACTGTCAAAAGAGCACAGAAATGTTTGACTTCCAGTGGAAACTGAGGAAAGCAAACCTGTCAAAGCCCATCCTCCAAGTCTTCTATAGGGGAACCATCAAGACCATACTGGCAAACAACATCATTGTATGGTACAGGAACTGCAATGCTAATACCTCAGACTGCAAGGCTCAACGGAAAGTAATAACATCAGCTGAAAGAATCAATGGCTCGCCATTGGCATCCTTGGATGACTTACATGAATTTTAATGTGTTAGAAGAGCTAGAAAGAAAATAAATGACCACAATCACCCTGGTAGTGGTATGTTCTCCCGCCTTTCATTGGGTAGACATTACTGCAGCATGCACTGTAAGACTTCCAGGAACAATAGAAGCTTTTCCCCCTTATCCACCAGATTGATGAACTCTAACAGCAGGCATGCCAGAAGCCATCCTGCTCTTTCAACCAATTAACTGAATATTCTCTTGACTAATCCAGTAAATGGCAAACTCTCATGTCCATTTGTTTTAAGATCACTACTACTAGTAGCATACTTTAGTGCAACATCCAAATGTTCATCTATTGTGAAACCTGAATGCGCAATACTCTATGCAATATTTTTGCTTCACAGGTACATGTTAATGTGAAAATATAAGTTCATGCAATATTTATTTGTGCACTACCCTAAATGGCACATTTTTATACATGTAATGCCTGTGTCTGTCCTAGTATTACTAAATAGTAACTGTATTTATGTATGTTTCTTGCACTGAAAAAGAACAATGTAATTCCATGTAGCTGCACCATGTGTAGATCTAAATGACAATAAAATTTACTTTGACTTTGAAAGTCATTCACCCCACATGGATTATGACAGAGTCATATGGGTACTTGTGGTTGAGTGACATGAGTGCTTGAGTGAATTGATGGATCCTGGCATCTGACAGACAGCTAACCTTAATCCATTCCTTATCCAGCCTGGTGAGGGGAACATCCATGCATCTCAATATGGAGCCACCTATGAGCAATACATTAGGTTTGTAGTGTTACACCTTATGGGCTTATTTTTCAAGACACTGGTGTGTGTATTATGTGTTGTGGTTGTTTTTTGCATTGTTATATGTGTAAGTGGTTTCATTTGGGAGGTCTTTGATCTTTTGGTAAGTTACTAGTAAGTACCTCTGCATATGTGGCGTATGTGTTGTGTTCTTATTTAATGTGGGAAGTGTGTGTGTGTGCAGAGAACCTGTTTGGCATTCAGTTTATCCTTACATGAGAGTCTTGCCTACAATTTTATAGTGTAACTATATCACTCACATAAAGTATTTGTTTCAAGAATGAGTGGTTGCTGGCATACATAAGACAATTGCTTGCATTGTCTCAGGATACCCATGCCTATCAGGATGGCCAGAGACAAGATAGGAAACTGCCTATCCATGTTATCAGGCTCCTATAGTATGTTTTATTAGGGAAGGGAATGGGTTAATTTGACAGGACTGTGCTGGTAGTACTGAGACTACAAGAGGAGCCTATATTTTGTGTAGGCTATGGCTGATCAGTAAGGCAATGCTGCTCAGTGAGCAACTGAGCTGTTCCTAGAACAGCAAAAAACCTTGGAAGGGCTTCACTGACAGCTGTTTAGGGAAAAACAGAGCTTTTTCATCTGCACAGGGCACTGCTAACCACTGCTGAGTGAAGAACAGCACTGCTCAAATATGAGGCTTAAAAATGAGCAAAGAGAAAACAGGTTTTAAGCTATCTACCATTCAGAAAAGCATACAATAAGCCTCTCACCAGCAATCTCCAACTCAGGCAGGTTAGATCGGCACAATTATGCCACAAGGGTGCAGAAAAACACCTTCTTAACGTAGAATAGCAGACCACACAAGCTAGCAACAACTAATAGATACAGTGCAATACAGTGCAATTAACTACTTAAAGCAGCAGTAGATAGTATAGTTTTTTTGCTATAAAGTACAAAAATAACAATAAATAGCTCAAGAAACTGCTATAGTACAGTCACAGTATATAAGAGAAGTACATATTTTTGTCTTTTTAGTAGTTGATTGCTCCAAGTAAAAGCAGATTCTCAGCAATCAATAGCAATATCATAAAACAATGAGCAGCTCTGAGTATATATGTCAAATCATAAACAAATGCAAGGCTTAAATACAAGCACAGAGAAACACATTTTAAGCCGACTACCAATCAGGAAAGTACACAATAAGCCTTCTACCATCAGTCCCAATTCAGACAAGTTAGAACAGCACTCTTCTGCCTTAAGGGTACAGAAAAACACTTTCTTAAATTAGAATAGCTTGTTTGGTGCCCAAGTGTAACAAGACCACACAAATTACCTACAATAGCCCTACAACTGACAGATACAATGTAATACAGTGCAATTAACTACTTGCACAGCAGACAGCACATTTTTGCAACTGCTGAACTATAGTCAAAGTATATGAGAAGTACAAAATAATATTTTGAGCCCTTTTGTCTGTTCCCAGCTCAGACAGACCATTTAAACACCCACTGCCACTAGATGAATAATCCCAGTCCTCCTAGTGTAAAAGCAAAATAAAGGAGTGTCTGGAGTGAAATCTACCACAAACAAACTTAAAAGATATGAAATGCTACCAGAAACAAAATTAAAGATACAGGTACAGCAGTGTACTTTCAACAGCTTATAAAAGTATGATTATTCAGTAAAAGTACTTCACTTTGTATAAATGAGTCAAGAGCCACTCAATGATGCAAAATTTATAAAGGCACTAAAAACAATATAAGCTGATTAATAAGACCTCCAGCTAATAAAACTGCACGCAGAACTCTCAAGTGTTTCCCCAACCTAAACATACCAGGCGTCCTCCCAATGCACTAAATGGAAAATCCACAGAACTCTCAATGTAAAAACAAGTGCTTACTAGAGTGTAAACATACACTACTTTATCCAACAACTAGCTAAATAATGAATTTAGAGCAAGTAAATCAGCAGAACAGACAGAGAGGCAAAATGCACTTTTCCAAAATAAACACAAGGAAAGGCAAATAAATAATTCAGTACATCATCAACAGTGTAGAAAGGGAGGAACTTATTATGCTCAATTTACAGTAGGGGTGGGCAGCTTAAATTCACCACTGCATTAGTAAACATTTATATGCAAGAGACTGTTGCCTCTACAAGTAGTCACAATGTTGTTCATCATCTCCTTCAGTGGCAATGAGTCATCCATACATTTCCAATATACCATGCTGTCTATGACACAAAAATAATTGATTGCTACCATGTGAGTAGAGGCAGCATGATGTAGCTGATCAAGATGCATTGTTGTCATAAGCAGGCCAAAGAAATGCATGGAGTACCTATCCCTGTGTGGCTTTGAGAATACTAGCAACCTTTGTGCAACCAGTAATGGATACTTTGGTATCTACCTCAAGGATACTCCATGTGTTCCTTAGTGCCATGCTACAGTATGTGAGTGGAGCACATCTAGCTACCACATACCACAGAGGAGAATGGCAACATCATGCAGGCATTTATGACACAGGCCATTTCTCTGAAGTACTGGAGAACATAGCATGCACCCAGATTGCAATAAAGGCCTCACCTGTGGAACAGGAACAACTGGATATCAACCACTGGGGTTCCACACCATCAACTGCCACATGGATTGTAATTCACAAGACATTATATACAATGTCACTGTAGGTCATAAGGCAGTGTCCATGACTCCCATCTCTAGCACATGTGCAACCTATAAACTTATACCAGCAGTTTGTACTCAATAAATTCTGCACATGGGCAACATATTGGCAATGCTGGATATGCCATGGGACCATGGCTAATCCTCCAATTAGAAATCCACAGACCATAACAGCAAATGCCTTCAGTAATGTCCTGTCAGAGACCCAGGTCATTGCCAAACACATGTTCAGCCTGATAAAGGTATGCTTCCACTGTCTGCAGGTGCCTGGCTGTGAAATGCAGAATGACTCTGAACATGCAATCAAAAGTTATCAGTGTATCTGCAGTGTTGTACAACATGATGATATGCAAACAGTTACAGCAGGACAAAAACTTTCAGGAGGAGGAACCACCAGACATGGCAGCAAATGAGGTGTCTGATAAGATCGGGGGTAGAGGAGTTGTCTGCAGGAGATGACTATGCCAGATAGAAGAGGGCATAGTAAGCCATGGCACTGGTGACAAGGCAACATTTGGTTCATAACTATGGGCCATAATAAGTAGCATATATAAGATAAAAAGTAAAATGATGAATACAAACTTTCACACAAGCTGTACTACACCATGGATAGACATGCCACCTTGTGCATTAGATGTAAGATAGTCACATAACAAAGTATTGAGGCAAAGCACAGTTTAGGGCAAGTGAGGAGGGCCACTGTGACATGTGTCATCAATGGGCATTGTATGCCTACAGATGGGGATGAAGATTATTGTTGATTTTGTGTGTCAGCTTAGGTGGGAGAGTGAGGGGAACTGGGTATGCTGGTTAGTGAGGCAGTGATGTGTAAAGTGCTGAATGATTGACTGGTAGTGTTGGACACACAGATGTGTGTGTGTGTGTGTGTGTGTGTGTGTGTGTGTGTGTGTGTGTGTGTGTGCGTGTGTGCGTGTGTGTGTGTTTATGTGTGTGTGTGTGTGTGTGTGTGTGTGTGTGTGTGTGTGTGTGTGTATGTGTGTGTGTGTGTGTGTGCGTGTGTGTGCGTGTGTGTGTGTGTGTGTGTGTGTGTGTGTGTGTGTGTGTGTGTGTGTGTGTGTGTGTGTGCGTGTGTGTGTGTGTGTGTGTGTGTGTGTGTGTGTGTGTGTGTGTGTGTGTGTGTGTGTGTGTGTTAGGACACAGCTCCAACAGATGATGACACACTGTGCGATATTCCACTGGTCAAATCCAGGGTACCTGCATGACATGAATGTGCCAACCTTGCACATATTCATCCTTAGGGATACCCTCTCCTGAGAAGTTGATCCACAGTACACAAAGATGACAGAGCCCTCTGTGAGTGTAAATGGCATCTTGTGCTATATGTGATCTCTGCATGAACACCTCATCCTCATATATGCTCACATCACCTGTGGTGCACTGAACAGCAGATGATGCTGCTGTAGAGATGACGGCACTATGGGTTCAAAGCTGTGACCTCCCACATCCCGCAGTGAGTCACCAACTAGAGGTAGAGGTGAACCAGCCAAGGGTAATGGTTTGACCATGATGTCTAACTGTACAGGAGTATCCATTGCTTGAAAATTTCTGATGCTACATGTCCTTGATGTTGTATGTCTGGTCCATGCACTCCCTCTGGTCTTCATGTAGACCCTGTACTACCCCAACCAGCTCAGCTATGGCTGTGTTAGCATCTAATTTCACCAGTATTATGGCCACGTACAAACACTGGGCAGCCATGGACAGCCATTGAGACATTCAACTCTGGAAATGGTTAATACAACATGGCATGTTCAGCTACTGCCATTCTGTCAACATGATTCATTATTTCACTCAATGATGCTGGTGGCAACCAATGAGGACTGAGATGCTGGTGAAGAGATCATTTTTTGAGCAGTTATATCTGAATTTTTCTCTTCATGGGTGTTATTATGGCTCTGTGTGATGGGTTTCACAGGCACAGTAACTGAGACTATGGCAGCATGACCTGCAACCATGCAAGGATTTGACTGCCATCATTATCAGATTCAGAAAGTTCCCCAACATCATTCAAGGCTATAATATATATACATCCTTAGATCCAGTTCTCATGGATCTCTTCTACATCCACAAAACGAACAGCACCAGAAACATTAGATCTAGGGTCCTGAACTTTGCTTGCAACATAAATAGAATATGCCGGAGAAACCAATATGTGTCTCAAAGGGTCCCCACACTGCGTAATAAGATCCCCATCCAATTGAAGCAGAGTTCATCTCAGACCCTATTCAAACAAAACCTTGTCACTGGATGGGAAATTTCAAATTTACCCCAGCCTGAAAATGATGGTCAGAAATTGACAGTAAGAAAATTAATCCCTAACTAACATACCCCCCCCCATTAACTCTTAGCTATCTTCTAACTAACACACCCCACCATATAGGCATCCAACATACTTGGGGACAAAACTGGGATGAGTTCCCTGGCTATGGTTATAAAGATACTGGTGGTCATTAGCCTAGTATAAACCTATGAACATAGTGGAGGACCCTAATACTGCACTTATGATGTTCCTGGAAAACAAATAAGTTATGCTTGTACATTCTACCACCTTGCATTGCATTACAACAGCAGATATTACCCCATGTTCAGACATACCTATTTGGGGCACTACCAAGTGGATATTCATGGCACCCAGTGCAGCTCTGCAGTGATGTTTTATCATTACACTATGGAATGTCCACGCTATCTGGACCCCATGGGAAAATGCCTGGAACTCCTCCATCTCTAAACTGGTTCTGTCAGCAGATCCACTCCACTTTCTCTCTTCTGCTGTGCAAACCAAGCTGCTGTAGTGCATGCAGCAGTGATCATGTCATTGTCCCTACTTTGGGCTTGATGGTAAATCCGAGTTTTGTCAGAAACAGCATTGATGTCATCTATTACATCCAATCAGCTATACTCATAGATGAATAAGAAAATTGTCCCTTTTCAGCAGAGTCCCAGGAAGAAAAGCTCCAGACATTACAATAAAAATAAATACTGGAAAAAATGAAAAAAAAGCATCTTGTCTAAGGAATATATGCATGAATTCCATGAAGAATATAAAAAATAAATCTACATCCCAGAAATGTGCACTATAATAATTACTAAAGTAAAAACAGACTCAAGTAATTTTTTGTTTTTACTTTTTCCACTAACCTAAAGTTATTTTGCTAATTCTGCTCAGTTTAATATGTTTTGCTTGCTATGTTCCCATTTAAATTATTTTTTCACTTGTTTTACTTAATTTGCGTCTGACCTGGTGTGGGAGCCACTTTGAAACAGTAGTCATTCTTGCAGAAGAACATCAGTTGCTGCTATTTCTGAGTAGACAAGCACTAATTGTTCAAATTTACCACTGCTTTTCATTGGTCTTGTACTTGTTACTGCTTGCAATGCACTCTGAATAGCTGCAGTCTCCTGTTGGCTTTTCAAAAAGACTCAAGTGAGCCGTGCTTGTTTCTATCAGCCTTAGCAGTGGTTAAGTGGTTCTGAGCATTTGATACACCAGAAATAACACTTTTCCTCACTATTCCACTGTACGTAAAGTTGTCATGTTTATTCTGCCAAATTTCAACTGCTTTGCCTGTTTTTTTCCCATTTAAATCATTATTTGGATCAATTTGACTTAGCTTGGTTCTGGCCTGGTGTCAGAGCCATCTTGAGACAGTAGCAGTTCTTGTAGTAGAAGTAGTATATTAATTGGAGGTATTTCTGGGTAGCTGAGCGATAATTGGTTGAATTTGTAGGTGTTTTTCATTGGTCTTGTACTTTTTAATGCTTCCTAAATACTGAGCACCACTATGCTGAGCTGCTCTGAATACACTACCACCATAAGTGTAGTTAGACACTGGTTATTATACACAAGTGAATTTTCCCATAAGTCATTAATGCAAAAATCCTTTTTCATTGTGCCAGCAACTGTCAGTAGTTTAGTTCATGTTTCACTTATTTGAGATGATCTGCACTAAATTCTGCTGATCTACACTGACCTACTTTGACCTGCTACCAGCCACACTAGTCTGTGTGCTGTTATTCTCTATGCATCAGGTGTGACTCTGGAATCTACCCCCCTCCTTTATCCCTTCAAAAATGATATTAACAAAAGCCTTGGACATGACATAGAAAAACAGCAGGCATCTAGCACTTGGTGTCCTTAGACATTATTAAGAACTACCTTGTGTTCAATGAAAATTAATTTTTGCTTTACATAATAGATTCTGTGAGAGGTGAAACACATAACTAACTTGGAGGCAGGCCTCTCAAAAAATGTTGCATGCAGTGAGAATCACACAGTCCAAACCCTATGCATAGGAGACCATCTCATTCTACTAATACTTCAATGAATCTCTCCAAAACACCAACTACATGTTAAGCACCCCTTCAGCAACATGTCACAAATACCATACCACTAAAATATCTGTCAAGAGTAAAGCAGTTTCTGGAAGCATCCTATTAATCAGTGGCTCCACTGATACACACACTCGCTCCATGTTCATTGGGCTAAACAAGGACAAGGAACAGTTAGCTGCCTCTCTAGAGCCAGGATTGATGACATATCAAGAGCTCTCAGGCCCCTCTCTACTAGCAAGTATGACAACAACATGCTTGCAGTCCATGTGTGAGTGAGCAATCTAGCTTGAAAAATCAAGAAGGACATCCCGATGAACTTGCTGGAACTTGTAACACTGAATTCAGTCAAGGACCAGACTCTGGTTTTGAGAGGTATCCCCCCTTCAATCAAAGTTATTCCTTTATTCAAACTAAAAATAATTGGATTCTACAATTGTCTAAGTTGCTGTGCCATTCCAGAGGGATCCAGTATGGTTTTCCCTGGGTTGAAATGAATGGTAAGCCAACATGTTTTGCAAAGAATGATCTACACCTCTGATTCAAGAGCTTTGCATGCTAGTCAAACACTTTGTTGCCTCCATTGTACCTTTTTTAGTCTGAAGTCATTTAACAAACCTGCCAACCTAAAAAACAAAAACTGTCAAGTGGTGCAGAATACCAAACCAGGAAATCAGGAACCTTACTGTAATAAAATTGCCACTTTCATAAATACTTCTTCAGAAATCATAAATTGGAGAAAATCAAGTTGCCCCATCTTAAATACAGGAGTCTTAACAATAAACTGACTGATCTGGAAGCAGCTCTGCATATTGGATCTGTCTATGTCTGTGTAGTCACTGAGACTTGGTTCAAGTGTAACAAGAACATCACCTCTGTACCAGGATTCTGTGCCTATCAAGACTTTATGTCCAATGGTAAATTCAGGGGCATCTCAATGTTTGTTCGGGGGAAATTATCCCTTCCATAGTGATAACCAGATAACCCCCCCCCCCCCGTTAGCTCTTAAAACTCTAGCTCACGCTGGGAATACTAGACATTTACCTCACTGCTTGTTATCGATCCCCTTCCATGGCCTCACAATATCATGAAAATTTTCTGACAGTCCTTGAAAATATCCCTATTATTAATGTATTTTTAATTCTTGGTATCCATTTAGCTATCCCTGCACAGACTGGAGTACCTACTGTTCTAATGTAGGGCATGCATAATGTTTCTTAAACTGGGTAAATGAAAACCCCCTGTATCAAACTAACTGTAATCCTACCAAAGGCATAAGCATTCTGGACCTGTTTTTAAAAATTCTCCTTGGCATTCTCACTGCCCAGGTTGGTCCTTCATTACATAAGTCAGACTACCAACCAATTACCTATAACCTTAGAACATCCAACCCTGTGGTAACCAACACTGCTTTCTTTAGAATCTGTAAAATGACAAAACGTGTACAATTCTATGAAAAAATATCAGAATTCGCCAATAAAACCCCACAGTGGACCAAGAATATGCTGTCACTTATGCCAGGGATCTATACTGTCATTTAGAAAAAGGCAATGTTAGGACAGTCCTTACCAGAACTAAATCAAACAGTCGCTTTATTAACAAACCATCCTTGTGGTCAGTAAATGTAAATAAACTATGCAACAGAAGGAAAACCCTTCTTAAATTACCTTGTAAGGCCAAAACCCTTCCAAAAAAAAAATCACCAAAAAACTGAAGGCAGCTATTGGCTTCAGCAAAGCATCCCATGAACTTAATCTATTTTAGTCAGCTATTACAAGTCCTGCTTTAGCTATTTTAGAAAACTGCAAATAATTTGTATCACTGCTCTGAACTTCTCAATAACAGAGACTCATACTCCAATTAAAAAAAAAATATTGCTAACATGCTGGCAAGCAGGTTTGCTGACAACTTCTCCCTTGAAATTATTATCCCTGTACTACACATAACTGTATCACTCCCTCATATCCTCTGAAAGGATCATCTCTTTAAAACATACTGCAAGACCAAAGACACCTCTTCCATGGGTCCTGACAATATATTGGATTGTCTACAAAACAGTGTCAAGTGAACCCTCATTGATCCTCTCATTAAGCTATTCAACCTAAGCCTATATACAGCCTATGTACCTGAATTCTGGTACACTGTGGTAGTGATGCCCTTCCATAAGGAAGCCACACCACTGATCCTAGAAACTACAGACCCATTAGACTTACAAGTCTTATCTGTAGAGCCATGGAGCAAATTAAGATCTAACTCATAAATCAGGACATTAAAAATTTGATCAGGCGCAACTCACAGCAATTTGGATTTCTTAAGAGCAGCTCATGTCTGCTTAATCTTGTGACCTTCTTTAATAAAGTCATACAGACGGTGGACATGGGTCACACTCTCCATGCTGCCTGCTATGGTCGTGCTAAGTTATTCAACACCATACCATATGATGGAATTGTAAACAATATATGGCCTTAAATATTGATCCCTATGTGATAAGATGGATTGCAAACTGGTTCAAGGACAGAGTGCATGTTGTCAAAGTCAGTGATGCCTCCTCACTCAGGGAAAAGATGACCAGTAGCATCCCACAGTTCTCTTTGTTTGACATACTCCCTTTTGGAATGTTTTTCTGTTCTTGAAACTGGCAGCAGGAATCTCTGGTTAATTAAGTTTTTTGTTGACTGCAACCTGAGAGTAGTTGCTAAGTCAACAAATAATGTTAATACCATTCATAGGTTCATAGGTTCATAGATTAGTGCTAAGCTAACTGCCCTTGTGAGCCATTTTAAGCCTAGCCTATTATCCCTTGTGAGACTCAACCCTGTATCTTGTGTTTGTAAGGCAAACACCTTAACCATTAGGCCACCCTTAACACAAGTAAACTCCTGGTGCACTGGAACTAAATACCAAGAAATGCAGTATCCTTTATAAATGTAAGGTTTTGTCTTCTTTATAAAACAGAAAATTCTTATAAGCTATCTTATCAATAATACTCCACTATCTAATGAGACAGTGATGAGGGACTTGGACATATGGGTCGATGGCTCCTTCTCCTTTGATCACCATGAAGCAACTGTTGTAAGAAAATCCTTCTGTATCTCACAAATTAGCATCAAAGGCATCTCTTTTAAAACCAAGGAAGTTATTATTCCCATATATTCTGCTCTGTTTAGGCCCATTAGCATACAACACACCCTCTGACATGTATCTCACTAGACATATCAAAAAATGCAGAAAAAAAGCAGAGGTTCTTAATGAAAAGTATCTCTGGCCTCAGAAATCTTACCTATCAGGAGATGTTGCTGTCCATGTCCCTATATAGGCTTGTGATGAGAAGCATGTTCCTTGCTTACTTTGCCCTCCAAGATCCTGCTATCCATGACCTCCTTTTTTAATAAGTCATATAGTGCAGCCAATAATAAAAAAAGAGATCTCAATCTATATCACAAAATAAACAAAACTAAACAAAGGGATAGGTTAATCACCTAGCACCTCCCCTTGTTTCAGGATAGGCTCCTCTTATATGTCAAGCAGAGTTATTTAATTTCAACCTTCAAGCATAACATAGACAGCTGGATAAAAACCCTAAAACGCACTAAAAGACTTGCAGGCCTTGTCCTCATTGAAAATGGTGGTAGAGCCTAAAGATGGTTGTTGGCAAAGAATGCACGGCCTCTGGTTAAATGGCCTTGGATTACTTATGATACCAATTACTTAATCAAGTAAGGGATATGTGATCTCTACATTAGAAAAATAATGCATTGTGCAATTGCCATCAAGTGAACGTTACCATAGTCTGTTCTATATATTCTGTACATTTTGTGTTCATGGTCCTGAATATACATTCACACCTAATAGATATAAGAAAGTACATTTTTGACATGGTTAATAGCTCATCCATTTTAGTAAAACCAGTGTTCTTATTAATTCATTATTTTAATACATTCTTATTGCAGGCATGGAGAAATTACCATAGAAAGTTTCAAACACATTTGGTACTGAAAAAAATGAAAAATAACTGTACAGTAATCTACCTGCGTATATATATTGCTTATTTGGGGTATTTATCTTTAAACTGCAGTACAGTAAAGTGCTCTTTTAAAATACATTGAATTTGTTTTCTGGAAAGTGAACAAAGGAACATTATATAGCAGCATCTAGATATATTGCAGTATTTTGTATTATTCCCATCTGTAACTCCCAGCTGCCTCTTTTTAGATTCAAAATATTCAGTTGCCAAGAGTAATATGTCAGTATAAAAACCTATTTGAGAAATTCTTAATTCAGTTCAACACTTTATATATTGTGGTTGCAAGTTGCTTATCTACCCAGATCTTATTACTTTCATGCACTTTAGCAGAATCAGTAACTGGGGACTGAAAAATCTGTATGTTAATATGGCAGTTCTTCATTTTATTTCATTTAAATTCAGACATTTACAAATATGTACATCTAAACTTTAAATCCCACACTGCAATGTGGAGACATCCTGATGTTAGTCATTCATTCTACACAGTAAACTTGTACAATCTTCACTTCTACTAACTGTATGGCTAAAAGGCCATATAATGTTTTGCACATTAGAAATGAAAACAAAACCTATATATGATATTTCTCTTTCCTCTGTCTCTCTGTTCTGCCTTTTTTTTCCCTTATCTTTCCATAATTTTACCCCAGACTCAACAATTTCTCATAAAGACTGATGTAATTTTATTCTGGTGAATATACCTGTATATAAGATTAGGTGTTATGGTATGGACACGTGGTCAGTGAAGTGCATCACCATTTTTATTTTCAAACCTGTTACACAGAAGTAATGAAGTAACACTTCCACTCTGTACCATTTTCAGTAGTTTACAGAATTTCCATCCTGATTTCCACACAACAGTATATAAAAGTGGTGGGCTTAGAATGAATTGCTCATTATCAAGTGTATTAAAACCAAAACGGAAACTAAGTAATGTCTGACACTAAGAAATATTAAATATTTATACTTATACTTCATCTGTAGGGACTAAGGCTGGTACATGCTTATCCATATATATTGCATTCCTTTTTCTTGATAAAATATATACCAGTTCACGATATTTTGGCTTATCTTGTACAGATACTAAGGAGCCTGTTTTTACAGTAATAACCCCACAGTGTACCACAGAGCATGAGAATACAATCTGCTACATGTTAAGCAGCAATACAGAGAAACTACCTACTACGTGTTAAGCAGCAATACAGAGAAACTATCCACTACATGTTAAGCAGCAATACTGAGAAACTACCTGCTATATGCCAAGCAGCAATACTGAGAAACTACCTGCTACATGTTAAGCAGCAATACAGAGAAACTACCTGCTACATGTTAAGCAGCAATACAGAGAATCTGTCAGCTACATGTTAAGCAGCAATACAGAGAAACTACCTGCTACATGTTAAGCAGCAATACAGAGAAACTACCTACTACGTGTTAAGCAGCAATACAGAGAAACTATCCACTACATGTTAAGCAGCAATACTGAGAAACTACCTGCTATATGTCAAGCAGCAATACTGAGAAACTACCTGCTACATGTTAAGCAGCAATACAGAGAAACTATCTGCTACATGTTAAGCAGCAATACAGGGAATCTGTCTGCTACATGTTAAGCAGCAATACAGAGAAACTATCTGCTACATGTTAAGCAGCAATACAGAGAAATTATCCACTACATGTTAAGCAGCAATACGGAGAAACTGTCTGCTACATGTTAAGCAGCAATACAGAGAAACTATCTGCTACATGTTAAGCAGCAATACTGCGAAACAACCTGCTACATGTTAAGCAGCAATACAGAGAAACTACCTACTACGTGTTAAGCAGCAATAAAGAGAAACTATCCACTACATGTTAAGCAGCAATACTGAGAAACTAACTGCTACATGTTAAGCAGCAATACAGAGAAACTATCTGCTACATGTTAAGCAGCAATACTGAGAAACTACCTGCTACATGTTAAGCAGCAATACAGAGAAACTATCTGCTACATGTTAAGCAGCAATACAGAGAAACTGTCTGCTACATGTTAAGCAGCAATACAGAGAAACTGTCTGCTACATGTTAAGCAGCAATACAGAGAAACTACCTGCTACATGTTAAGCAGCAATACAGAGAAACTATCTGCTACATGTTAAGCAGCAATACAGAGAAAATGTCTGTTACATGCTAAGCAGCAATACAGAGAAACTATCCACTATGTTAAGCAGCAATACAGAGAAACTATCCGCTACATGTTAAGCAGCAATACAGAGAAACTACCTGCTACATGTTAAGCAGCAATACAGATAAACTATCTGCTACATGTTAAGCAGCAATACTGAGAAACTACCTGCTACATGTTAAGCAGCAATACGGAGAAACTGCCTACTACATGTTAAGCAACAATACAGAGAAACTATCTGCTACATGTTAAGCAGCAATACAGAGAAACTATCTTCTACATGTTAAGCAGCAATACAGAGAAACTGTCAGCTACATGTTAAGCAGCAATACAGAGAAACCATCCACTACATGTTAAGCAGCAATACAGAGAAACTATCCACTACATGTTAAGCAACAATACAGAGAAACTATCCAGTACATGTTAAGCAGCAATACAGAGAAACTATCCGCTACATGTTAAGCAGCAATACAGAGAACCTACCTGTATATGTTAAGCAGCAATACAGAGAAACTCTCTGCTACATGTTAAGCAGCAATACAGAGAAACTACCTGCTACATGTTAAGCAGCAATACAGAGAAATGATCTGCTATGTTAAGCAGCAATACAGATAAAATATCCACTACATGTTAAGCAACAATACAGAGAAACTATCCGCTACATGTTAAGCAGCAATACAGAGAAACTACCTGCTACGTTAGCCAGCAATACAGAGAAACTATCCGCTACATGTTAAGCAGCAATACAGAGAAACTACCTGCTACATGTTAAGCAGCAATACAGAGAAATTGTCTGCTACATGTTAAGCAGCAATACAGAGAAACTATCTGCTACATGTGAAGCAGCAATACAGAGAAACTACCTGCTACATGTTAAGCAGCAATACAGAGAAACTATCCACTACATGTTAAGCAGCAATACAGAGAAACTATCCACTACATGTTAAGCAGCAATACAGAGAAACTATCTGCTACATGTTAAGCAGCAATACAGAGAACCTACCTGCTACATGTTAAGCAGCAATACAGAGAAACTATCTGCTACATGTTAAGCAGCAATACAGAGAAACTTCCTGCTACATGTTAAGCAGCAATACAGAGAAACGATCTGCTATGTTAAGCAGCAATACAGAGAAAATATCCACTACATGTTAAGCAGCAATACAGAGAAACTACCTGCTACATGTTAACCAGCAATACAGAAAAATTGTCTGCTACACGTTAAGCAGCAATACAGAGAAACAATCCGCTACATGTTAAGCAGCAATAGAGAGAAACTATCCGCTGCATGTTAAGCAGCAATACAGAGAAACTGTCTGCTACATGTTAAGCAGCAATAGAGAGGGATGTTGGGTAAACATTTATAATTAAAGCACCCACTAGATGATAAAGTGCATTCACAAGAAAAATATATAGCTTGTGATATGAAAAGCAGCAATAACAGGTATAACATATTGTTCTTAAAAATAAAGACGTGAGTTACCATAAACTGTTTCATACACATTGCACTGTTACACTATTAGTGAATATTGCTGAGAAATTGTGATGGAGCAGTGAAAGAGAAGCTATTCTAGACATCTATCTGACAAATGTCATATGGTAGCAAACACATGGTTCACCCAGAGAGACTGTCCCAAGATCACATGCAAGAGTGACCAGCATGCAACTCAAATAGACTTTCCCACAGTAAGGAACGGGTATTTCCAATGATTACAAATACATTCCTAGTGAAATGGTTAGGTCCTGGCATATTTTATTTTAATTTTCTTTATCCTTTGTTGACCAGGTTAGTCTCAGTAGGCTAGTAGCATGTTTTCAATGGGGGGGTTGAGGTGGTATTTATACTACTAGGAAAAATTTGGCCAGTGCACTGGAAAACTTCCCCTACTCTTTTCGATAGGTGCTATGGGATCTTTTACATCTACCTGAGCTACCACCACCTCAGGCAGATAGGATCTTGGCTTAATGTCTCATCATAAATCACTGATGACTATAATCAGCTAAAAGCAATGATCAGAGGAGGTCCTCAGGGCAACAGAAACAAAGGTGAATCTGTAGAACTTCACTGAAGTAAAAAAACATTAGTTTAAAGAAAGACTCATAAGTCTAACTACTCAGAATGAGGATGGGATTGGTGGAGCTGAAGAAAAATGCCAATGTCTCAAATCACCATGTGTGAAGATGACAGAACAGATATGTGGCTGAGCCAGGTATGGAAATAATGTACATAAAGAAAGGTCATACTGGAATGCAGAAGTTCCGGAAATCATCAAAAGTAAGAATGGGAGATAGAAAAGATGTGGACTGAGGGCATACATCTCAACTGTGCAGATTTTTGAAGAATGTCCATATTTTTGCTTCAGATTTTTGGTCCGTTTTTCATAAATTTGTGGTTTTCTGGCCATTTAGTGGAAATCATTAAAGAGTGAAGTTATAAAATAATAACAGACATTTAAATTTCAGAGTTCATGCCCTTCAGAAAATTCATGCTAATGCAAAACCTGTTATTCTATCAACGTTTTAAGTTTGTAAGAGCAATATTTAAAAAATTGTCCCTATTTTTCTGTCTTTGTCCCACTTTTATTTATAGCTTTGTCCAGATTTTTTGCTCTAAGAGGTTGAGAGGTATGGAGCTAAGATATAACACTATTTGGCTAAAAAAAAAAGAGGGTAAGACACTAGTTGCAATAACAAAGAACAAGGTATCAAGAGAAAGTACCAGCTGCTGGAAAGTGGCTCAGCTAATGACACAAAGAAGCTCTATCAGATTGCAAGACAATTGGAGAAAGGTAACAAAGATATTCTGAATACATCATTCATAACGGGTTCTGGCAAAAATCTGCTCAGCAGTCCAGAGGACATTAAGGGGAGATGGGAGGAGTACTTCAAGAAACTTCTGAATGAAGAAAGTACCACAGAAACTGTGCCACTCACTTACTTTCTTCAAAAGTATAGCAAGACTCCATCTAATTCACTATCTTCTTGATGTCAGCCTGAAGGTAGGGCGGATACTACATTTCAGTGTAGTGACAGTGGGCAACCTCCAGTGTACTGCTTTTGCTATGCCAGTCTGTTCACTCTCACAACACCTGGCTGTTGGAATGCAAATAAAAAAAACATGCCTTGTGGTTACAAACAAGGGCAAAATTACTCAAAAAAAGGCAAAAATATGAACTGATACAAAGCAGATAGCAAATGGGGATGAATAAAAATAGTATGTTTTTGAATTTAAGACAGGTAGATTTACCAGTAAACACACTCAGTACTTCTGATCATGGCATGTTCTTTCAGTATGAATATATAATAGAAATATATAATATCGAGCACTTTTCCGTTATCGGGGCAACACATGTAATGACCGCTTTGAGCGGTTGGAAGGTTAGCACGCACTCGCAACTGCTGTGGTAATTTGCATTGTATATTACGCTGTCAGCTTGTTTTTTTAATTTGCACTTTATACTGTGTTGCTACCATTCCCCAAACAAACCGTGCCTTTTTCTACAGAATGTTATTACAACACTTGTGATTACAATGAAGGCCACACCTACTGAAGCAGTGTTACTTGATACCTACAGCTCAGTTGGGATACACAACTTTGTGCGGGAGAAGTACAGGGGAAATAGTTGTAAACACATAATCAGGCACTTTTTAGACCTCAGCATACCTCTCAACCTTTTGGTGCTACAAATCTGGACAAAGCAAAAACGTGGACAGTTTAGCTGTATGGACCTCAGCACTTTATTAATGATAAACGCACTTAATCGTTGACAAAACCAGACAAGGCAGTGGCACTGTCACTGAATCCTTATATCTTTTGTATATGTGTTTCTCTCAATTTAGGCAGAATGTGTTTTAGGAACTGTTTACACTCTATTCTCTTTCTAGTGGTGCCTTACAGCAGCTGTGAGTGTGATGCAGCAGGTGACATTCAATGTTAATAAATGTTTACAGCTAAATGGGATGGGAACTGAAGGACAGAGACACTTGGCTGCTCATTACAACTATTTCCCCAATAACAGAAAAGTACCTAATATGCTAATGGCAACAGTTTCAGAATTATGTCACTAATGGCATTCTAGATTTGGAAGCAACATATAAAATCAGTTATAAAACTTAAAACTGTTTTTGTGAATGAGAATTTACTATATTTTTAACACCATTGTCCTACATTGCTAACAATTAATGCGTTTATATAGTTATTTATTTATTTATAACCTAGGTAAACTGGTACTCCTACAGGTACATGCTTTAAGTTTATCTTTTTAAATTTGTACTCCTAGACATGGGTGGGGTTTATATAATATAGGATTAAAGGATCATAGGAACTGCAAAGCAAGTAAGTCAGAAGAACATGTGCACTTTGCCACCTACCACTCTCAAGATGTACCCATTCACACTTCCAGGAAAGAAATATGTCAGGCTCAGACTGAACTTGTGGGTACCCATACAATCGTCAAGGTTACTCATTTTGTTTAACATGCAGGGGCAGTTTGTTCCAGAAATGGGACACTAATTGGATAATGACTCTATCCCTCCATGTTTTATTTGTATTGGTGGAGGTTCAGACCCTTGGTTTTGGGGTTTGTTTAGCTCTTAATATTGTGAAAGTATAACAGAACAATCAGGATGGGGCCTTTGATGGCAAAGAATGCCAGGAATAGATCTCCATGCAGAAGGTTTTAAGAGATCGAGTATAAGGCTAGAAATTTAAATCTCTCTTGGCAGCTCTGGCTTTTTAATCTAGCATTTTTTTCATCAGGAATCTTTGGAGACATTCCAGCTGCATGATATGCCTGGCTAGGTACATGCTACAAGGGCTATTGTATTCAGTAATTGTTCTAATTAGGGCATAGTAAGATGAAATACTTTTGGAGATTAGTTCTGCTAGATGGAAGGATTTCCTAAATACTGTTGAAATGGGTAGTCAAAGTGAGAGAATTGTCAAACCAGCGGCTAAGATCTCTGACTGCCATGCATGTGTGGCACCTGTCTATGCTGTTAGTTGCAGATGAAGGGTGTTTCCCAAAAGTGAGAGTGTTGCACTTTTTTGCATTTAGAATGAGCACACTTCCTCTGTGCACCATTGGATAAGGACTAATTCTTGCCAAACAGCTTCCGTATGAACAAGAGAATGGATGATGACACCCCATTTGCAGTCATTGATAAATTTGGTTAGTCATAGGTCAGGGGTTGTGGTATGGAAATGGAAAAGTATGTAACAAAAAAGAGAGAGACAAATACTGAGTTGGGTTACTTTCTTACCTTCTGAAGTGACATCTGCTGCCTTAATTTTGTATGAGTTCTATCCTTCAGTTAATTTACAAGACATCTTACAGCATAAGGGTCTACCTTTAGATCTTTTATCTTGTTATCAGTGCCAGCATGGGATACAGTGTTAAATTGCATGGTCAAATCTAGATATGCTGTGTGGACTGAGTGACCACTGTCTGCTGCCTCTATGATATCCTCAAAAAAGTTTGCCAAGTTGAGTAGCCATGATCTGGCCTTGACAAAATCAACCTGTTGTGGGTCCACTTGTATGCAATGTTAGTGTCAGTGGTACAGTAGGTAGCACACTCCCCTTTGGAAGAAGGCTGTGGGTTCTATTCCCACACCAGGTAGCTGGACTGCTGATGCTGCAGTGCAACGAAAGGGGGATGCTGTACTCCTAGGTATGTTGCTCTTCGGATGAGATACTAAACTGATGTCCATCTGACTGAGTTGGTGATAACTCAGGTGAATCTGAAAGGTTACACAGCACCTGTTGAAAAGAGTAGTGGAAGTTCATTAATGCCCATCTTGCGTCTCTCTGAAAAGAGACCACTAGCCTAACAAGACTAACCTAGTCAATAAAGTATAAATGCATAAAATAATATTGTAGATATGATATGTTCCATCTGGCCTTGCAAAATAAGGTAGGCTGATTGGCTTGTATTTTTTGGGATCTGATTAGGTAGGTTAATGGGCCTGTATTTTGTGAGATCTGTAGGTAGGTTGATGGGACTGTATTTTGTGGGATCTGTGTAGGTAGGCTTATGGGCCTGTATTTTTCGGGATCTGTGTAGGTAAGCTAATGGGCCTGTATTTTTCGGGATCTGTGTAGGTAAGCTAATAGGCCTGTATTTTTCGGGATCTGTGCAAGTAAGCTAATGGGCCTGTATTTTTTGGGATCTGTATGGGTAGGCTGATTGGCCTATAATTTTGGTATCTGTGTAGGTAGGCTGATTGGCTTGTATTTTTTGGGATCTGTGCAGGTAGGTTAATGGGCCAGTATTTTGTGGAATCTATAGGTAGGTTGATGGACCTGTATTTTGTGGGATCTGTGTAGGTAGGCTTATGGGCCTGTATTTTTTGGGATCTGTGTAGGTAAGCTAATGGGCCTGTATTTTCTGGATCTGTGTAGGTAAGCTGATGGGCCTGTATTTTTCATGATCTGTATAGGTAAGCTGATGGGCCTGTATTTTTTGGGATCTGTGGAGGCTCTCACTTTGTGCAGAGGCATCACTACAGCTGTTTTCCAAACCTCGGCACATACCCTGTGGCTAAACATAAGTTAAACAAGTGAATGACGGGTTCATTCAGGGCATGTCTCGGGCTATTTAATGACAGAAATGTAGAACCATAAAAATGTAATATGGTAGCACAATCTAACTAATTTGAAAATCAGATCTGAAATGGAAAAATTTTACCTTCCACCCTACTCACTTTCATAGCTATGCTGTCTACTTTGCTTAAAACAAGTTATCCCTCCTTTGGCAGAACTGCTACTGTGGTGTAAGTATTCTTTGTGCTGTAATGAAGCAGCACAATTTTCCTCTAAAATGCATTTATAAATACTAAGCATGCTCTCCACATTTCAATCTAACATCTGTCAACTCTGGCAAACACTCATAGCCATCAGCACCACCAAGGTATGCACAAAGTTTCAAACAGGTTGTTCTTACATAATGTGTATGGTGACTGAACATTACAAACAACTCTACTCCCTTCCCACACAACCTGCTCCTCATGTCTTTCTGTCTCCAAAAGCTTACTAAAATCTTTGTTTTTCACTTTCATGTAGTCTCAATATTAAAATAATCTTTCTTAAGAAGTGCTCTTAAAATATGTTTGCAAATTACTAAATCAATTACCAGATTTGCTGTTACATTTATTTTACAACTTTTCTTATTTTGTATTGGGGAACTTCCTCTTAAGGTATGAAACAGGGTGCTCCTCATCTACAAAACTGGAGGCAGTATTTTTCTGCATACATGACAGAAAATATAAATGCAGTGCAACTCAAACAATGTTAGGCATGTTTTTTTCATCTACATGATAGACAAAAATAGTTTCCTGTTTTCTTGATTAACTATCAGGTGCCTTTTTTCTCATTTTTTCTCACTTAGTCATTACATCTAGTGTCCTTTTTATTTATAAAAGTAGTACTCACTTTTAATACATAGGGACAGATGCAGAAAGATCACTTACCCGGCTGAATAAAGACAAGCTTGTTTCAATGAAGTAACACAACACAAAGTCGATTACAGCTGAAGCAATGTTGTGGGATAGGGTCATACTAATTATGGAACTCACTGACAAAATGTCAGCTGATCAGACAATGACCAGCACAGCATAGCAATGTTCACATGAGTACAGGAGCCTAGTAAGGTGCATGTAGCTTGATTGCAATGATACACATTCACGTGAACAGTGATGTATCACTTTGAGCACAGCTAACATCCCTGATAAGGTCTACGCAGCAAAGTTCTAACTTTTGTTTTACTATAAATGGGAAAGAAATGTCTATATATAACAGTCAGAAAAGGGAAGAGCAAACAAGGGATATAGAGAAAGGTAAGGGAAAATGAAGGGTGGGATGGAGTGTGGAAGGAAGAAAATACATTTCTGGGGATGCCCCTTTTTGTAATTTTTAAGAAGGCTATAGGGGAAAGGTAGGAAGGGGAAAGTGCAGGCAGGCAAAGTGGGTATAGGAATGTCAGCAAGTCAGACAAACAAACAAAAAAGAGAATCTTAGACCAACAGAGACAGTGCTCTCACAAATGGGATGTGGAACACAAAGAAGAGGCACAAACAGAGGGAGTGTAATTAATTCTGGTGAGGATTGGTCTATAAACTGGGGTGGGAATAGGAAACACCATAATGGGGATGGAAATGGAGTGGGGTGCCAACTAAATGCCATGCTGCGCAGTTTGACAACCAACCAGAGGTCATTCACCTCTGTGACACCCTTCATGGATAGGCCTAGCCATTTTCAGTCCACTGGTCCTGGCCAAGCAGCTGAGCGATTCTATCAATCATACCAGGATACCCTCCAGTATGGCAATACAGGTGTCCAGCTGATAGTCCACCAAGGCTGTCACTAACCCTTCCACCTCCTGCTGGTTGGCATACTTGGACCTACTGATGGCAGCATTGATTGGGAGACTACACTGCCTTACTGGAATCAGCCCACCAGAGGGCACCAAGCGACCCTCTAGGCCACCCCTTTCTGGAAGACCTCTGTCATCCTGTGGAGATGCCACCCTGGAGGTAGCTGGTGACCTAGCAGTTCATAGCAAGACAGGCACATGCTTTGGTGGCTGCTGTCACCGCATCTACTGTGACAGAACACACTACATGAAACATGAAAATAAATGTAGAAAAGCAGAGTAACAGAGTACAAATAAAAAGGGGGAGGCAGAAATAAACAGAAGACTGTTTGGTAACAGTCTCTGGAGGAGAAAAGTGTTATTAACTATGCAAGTTTAAACAACAAAATATAGAGACCAGACAAAAAAAAGCAATGAATGTCCAACAAGTCCCAACGTGTGCTTGGCACATGGCTAGTGCAAGAGTCACAAGAAATGATCATAAGGTTCAAAGAAGTTGATACAAGCAACCTCAGGAGCCTGAAGTTCCAGGCCATCAGGTGGCAGAGTTGGCCCCTGTATGGTGCAGTGGAGATTTTGCCACTGTGATGCAGTCCCAGATGTCTAAATGTAATATACACAGGGCATACACACCTGGTGGTAATAACATACCATGGCATAAGACAGCCACTGTGAAACATCAACCAACAGCCTGTCACATACATACAACTGGTATGCCAGATGTAAGCAGCACAGATAGGGAAGTTGGACGGGACAGTGTAAAATGGAATCCAGTATCAACGGCAGTGCTAAGGTCATGGATGTTGTACTGAATGAAGGCATGCAACCATGTCCAAAACAAAAAACAACACATACAGTAGTTCTGTAATACCCACTTTCAGCCCAGATACTATTAGCAAGCCACAAGTGAGAACCTCATATATGTACCCCAATGCCCAGACAGTCTTGCTTGGTGCCCCTGATAAAACCCATTATTTTGCTCAGTTTTGCAAGATACTGAAAAACACAAGGCAAATAACTAAAGGTGACCATGACCACAAGTCCTGCATATCTGAAATAATATGCCTACATAAGTATAAGTAACCACCTGTCAATTACTTACTGTAGAACTGTGGTCCCCTGTCTCTATCTTCCTCTTCCCATTGGCTAAGATGGGAATGGTGGCACCTCTTTCCATCACTTTATCAATACTGGCACTTACAACATAGTGGGGGATACTAATTCCATGCTAGGCATTTACTTTGTACTGGGTACATCACAGAAATCCCCAAATAAGTGCACACCATGGGACCTATGCAGGAAGCACAGAAAGATATTGGTTTCTTTCCTGTACCATTCAGCAGACTCCTACACATACAGCACCTTCAGAAGTAATGGCCACTTCATTTGGGTGCTATCTAGAGGGAAATGGTTTCAAAATCATGTCAATGCACATTGCAGGTGTCACCTGACATGCACGAACAGGCAATTGGGTAGAACAACTGAGCCAGATGGCACAACAGAATTTTGTGTTTACTAAACATTTGTGTTGTCTGCAACCCATCTCAGTGTAGGCCATTATGAGCCACAAAGTTTATTAATTCATTCATCCCAAGTAATAAGAGGACAAATTAATCTCTCTTACCTCTTGAAGTCTTTTAACATAGAGAAGCACTTACTTCTTGAGATATTTTCTCCCAAATCCTCCATTTGCAATATATTGTAAACAGCGTTTTTTTCCAAGATGGCTGCCGACTAGACTAGTCCCTACTCTTTGAGCTCCTCACAGCTATTTAACTTTTTGTTTTTTTTACAACTTTGTAGCAATCGTTTTCCTCAGTTTTTTCTAAAAAAAGATTTTATAAATCTTTTTCTACGCATTTGGAGTATTTTTTTGTTTGGAACTTTTATCCTGAGATTGATTTTACCTCAGAACATTTTTGTTCTCTCAGCTGCTTTGAGTATCTGCTGCTTCAGAATACTCCTGGATCCTGAAATCCTGTCAGTTGCACTTCATCTCTGGGCATGGCTACTAAATCTGATTCCATGGAGACTCAGCCTACAAAGGCCAAATTTTCTTCAATGCTCTCTCCTGAAAAAGATTCCAGTTCAAAAAGATTAAGAACATCTAAGCAATCTACAGAATCTGCCAAAGTAAGTAATAAAGACTTAAATGATTTAAACTTTCATTTAGATGAACTAAAAATAGCCTTAAAGCCTATTCAAAGTGCTATTCAAAACTTTTCAGATCAATTTGCTGACTTTAGCAAGACTTTAAAGCAAATAAATGACAGAATGGATATAATTGAAAATAGAAATTCAGCTTTAGAGATAAAAACTGATTCACTGGAAAGTGACCTTTAGTCTAAAGATAAGATTATTTCTGATATACAAGCCAAATTGTTGGATTTGGAAGCTAGAAGTCGTAGAAATAACATCATTATTCGTGGTTTGCCAGAATCTTATGACAATAAAAATTTGTTATCTGTGACTAGGAGCATCTTTGAATCTTTGTTAAACTGTGAATCATCCTCTAAAACTATAATTGTAGAGAGAGCACATAGAGCATTACGTGCAAGTCAGGATTCTACTTTACCAAGGATTATTTACACAAAACTATTAAATTTTCAAGACACTTTCCAAATTCTGGAAGCAGCTAAAAGTAAAAAGCAGTTTATATGGAAGTCTCATAAACTGTCATTTGCTCAAGATCTTCCTTCTCAAATAAAACTAAATAGACAAAAACTTTCTCCCTATTGTGCTGACTTGATAAAAAGAGGGATAAGATTTCGTATGTCCTATCCAAATACCTTATCTTTTACAGTCAATGACAAAAGGTTTATGTGCTCGGATCCTAAGGAAGCTAAAGATATATTTTTTAAAACTTTTAATAAGCTTCCTGATTCTGTGTCTTAACATGTTACTTTTGTTTTGAGTTTCAAAAGTGTTTCTTTAATATTTATACTTTAGGAGGTTCTTGTCTGTTATTATCCAATTTCACTCCATATTAATAGTTATTTCCAATATATCTTTTCTTTATAATGACAAAATTTGATGGTAATTATGATATTGTTTGCTTTTCATATCTCTAGAGTTATATATATATATATTTTTATTTTTTTGATTTGTCTGATTGATTGAAACAGCCTTTGGTATGCCAAAATCTTATGTTCATTATAACATTATTTGCTTTTCAGGTTTCTAGAGGTTTATTTTATTTTCTGAGTCTAATAGCTTTGCAGTTTGTATTTTTTCTCGTAATGCGAATGTAATGTGTTATTACTTTCAAGTTTCTAGTTTTCAGTATCCTACGCTAGTAGTCCGCTTTTGGAGGGAGAATTTTTCACTTCTCGAGACTACACAAGATAAAAATCTTCTCTGTGTATCACCTGCTGCAGCTTTACATGGTCGCGCACCTCATATGGACTCTCGGAGACTGTTGGTGACGTCATCACTCGCTGTGGAGATCCGTAGGCTTCACATTTATAGTAGCGCATATCGTCAGCTTGTTTTCGAGTTTGGTGTTGGACTTATAACTGTTTCTTTTCAACTGCAAGGTGAATGGGTCTAAGCGCTGATCATCTCCAGGTTTTATTAGGGCATATTTCCACTGTACCACCAGGAAATATTACTATAATGTTCTCGCTTTATGCGAGCGTCTGCCACCGACCTTTAAGTTGGAATTGGTCTTTATTTTGACAAAATAGGTTAGTCTCCTTCATTTTTAAATTATAAAAAGGGACAAATAAGAAAATTCATTTTTTTAAGATATGCTTGTCACTGTATCTGTTTAGTTTCAATGCATTCTTATCTTGAAAATTCATACAACACACTACATGCAGTGTGGAGTTTTTGGAATGATAGTTACTTTTGACAACCTACTATATAGCTAAACTGTTGTACATCGTACATAAGATTATCTTTCAAAGCTATTGATATAATATTCATGTTCATGTTTATGTTATTTTGAATCTTTTAGAGTTTTAATTTAGTTATGTTTATTCTTGTTGAGAATACTAAAAAGCGAGTGTATGAGAGCTGTGTGGTTCACTTCCTGGTATTAGGTTGCTTCTCCATATACAATATATGCATCATGAACTCATAATTAATGGTGCTTTTGACACAAACATTTTATGCTTTACCTTCTGAAGCATATAATCCGTTTTTTTTTTTCTTTTTGTTTGTTCTTTTAGTTATTTATTGTTAAATGTATGTTTTGACTGTAGGTTAGGATATTGTTCACCTGTTTTTTTTTTTTTTTTTTCCCTTTTTATTCACTAGATGGCGCCAAAATCTGTTAAATATATAGTAAAATATTGAGAACTGCTGCTGTATAACAACTACATTAGCAGGTAACATTCATTTATGTAGGGTTGAATTTTGAGTGTAAATCTTCTGGGAGATAGACTATACTATATCTGGTCCAGGTTTAAATGTTTAACTATAACTTTGATATTATTATCACAGTTAGGCACCAGCTCATTACTGAGAAGTTTGTAATATGTGTCTGTGTGATTATTAAATATTACATAATGGTATCTCGTTCTGCAATATTTATAGTTATTTTCTTTTTATAACTAAAACATCATCTTTTCCATGATTCAAATTTATTAGTTTCATATAGATTTACTTATATATATAGTAAGATTAATATAGTTGTCCGTTATTATGCATATACGCTATTTCTTATTTGTTTGTTCCCAACTCAACATTTCTTATGCGGTGTTATTTTTCTCAATCACAAATTATTTTCCCGTCTTTTGGAATATTTGAGGAAATTCAGTTTATTGATATATATTTTTACTCAATAATAGGAGCTTATAGTGTAATATATTAAGTGGGGATTGAGTATGTTGGACATCTTGAAATTAGTTAGTCTTGTACATAGGTTTGGTATTTTAATATGGGTTTTATTTTTTGTTAGGCTTACATTTAGTGTTTTTTTTGTTACTCGGATACTATTAACATTTAAAATTACAACTTCTATTTTATTCATATCTGGTTTTCCTTTATCAACAGGGGATTGGTGGGTAGGCACTAGGGTTAGGATAAAGGAAATAAATAAATTTGATATTATTCTTTATATTATTTTTCTTTTACAAGGAATATTTTTTGATTTGATTGCATATTCAAACATTGTTCAATACAAGTGGATCTTTTTCATTTCTTATAGGCACTGGTTTATGTATTGTTGGGACTTTGATCTGTGTTTTTTAACAGCATCAATACTGGTTGTTTGCCTTAAGTATGTCAGTTGATATATTAGTGGATTCCTGGAATGTTAGAGGAGTCCAAAATAAAGCAAAAAAGTCATTATTGTTTCATTTGATTTTCAAGTCACAGGCCAATATTAGTTTTATTCAAGAGTCCCATATCCCTCGTCTGGATTGGGCTAAAGAGAAAAATAAAAAATGGATCAAGAGGATTGTAGCTGCTGGGGACTCATCTAATTCCAGAGGAGTAGCCATAATCATTAAACAAAAATTCATGGGGACCATAATTGATGAGAAATTTGATAATGATGGTAGATGGTGTTTGTTTACCGCCTCTATTCATAGTCTTGATAAATCTCTTTTAGTTTTAAATATATATGGCCCATGTAATCTACAACATTTGTTCATTCTAAAAATTTATAATATTCTTACATCATATAAAGACCATTATATTATAGTAGGAGGAGATTGGAATGCAGTGATAAATCCAGAAATTGATCGTTCTCGTTCCACTGCTTCTTATAACCATCAATCTACTCTGGCTCTTAATGATTTAATGATAGAGTATGGTTTGATTAATCCATTACATTCTGTTAAAATCTCAAATAAGAATGATATTTATACCTATTACTCTAAGTGTTATCATTCATGGTCCAGATTGGATTTTTTCCTAATCTCTGATTCTATCTCAAAATATATTTTGGATTTTACTATTGAACCTAGATTTTTTTCAGACCATTCAAGAATCTTATTAAAACTAAACATAAGTACTAATATTAAAAATAATATCAATTCAAATAAATGGTCTTTAAATAATAATTTACTACTCAATGAAGAAATTTGCAAACAATGCGCTGAAATTTTGCAGGAAATGGAGAGTAATCTAGGTTCATCGGATATCCCTTATGACATACAATGGGCTGCATGCAAAGCGAGACTAAGAGGATTGCTTATCAGTAAAGCGGCCTACCTCAAAAAACAGTACTTTAAAAAAGAGAAGTCCTTAAAATATAGAATTCTATCTTTGGAAAATCAGCTTAGACTGAACCATGATTCTAATATAGAAAAGCAAATTCTTGACTGCCAGAAAAACTTAATTATGCTTCATCAAAATAGCCTTTCTTTAGCTGAGCAAAAATTACTAGCTTCATATTCAGAATGGGCCCAGGTTCCTTCCAAGCTATTATCTAGAATTATTAAAAATAATTTTGACAGACCAAAAATTTCTTCTTTGTTTTACAACAATAAATTGTACAATACAGATGAAGAAATTATTCAGCTCTTTACTTTACTGTATACCGATTTATACTCAAATTCTTCTAATTCTGTTAATGATAATTATATAAAAATCTTTTTAAACTCTTTACATTTCCCTAAATTAAATGATAACCAACAAAGATTGCTTTTTACTCCCATTTCTTTACAAGAGATTTCGGATTCTATTGATAATCTTAAGTCTGGTAAATCTCCTGGTCCAGATGGTTTCACTCCGGAATTTTACAAAACTTTTAAATCAGTGATGCTTCCTTTTCTTTTTAAAGTATATAATTATATACGAGTTAATGATATTTCAGACATTCATTGGAATACATCTAAAACTATCTTAATTCTGAAAAATAATAAAGAAAAATCAGACCCAGTTAATTATAGACCCATATCTTTAATAAATCTTGATATTAAAATTTTATCATCTATTCTGGCTAGTAGATTGAAACGGATTTTACCCTCAATTATTTCTCAAGATCAATCTGGTTTTATGTCCCATAGACATGCTTGGGATAATACATTGTCTTTAGAGTCTACCATTCATCTTATTAAAAATGATACAAACCCAATATATGCTCTGATTATTGATGCATCTAGTGCTTTTGACAGAGTCTGTTGGAATTTTCTCTTTCAAACTATGCTTTGTTTTAATATTCCTTTATTCTTTATTAACTTCATAAAAGTATTGTATAAAGATATGTTTACCAGACTTTACATCAATGGTCACTTTTCTTCTCCAATAAAGATCACTAGAGGAACGAGGCAAGGTTGTCCACTGTCCCCTTTTCTTTTTAACATTTATTTAGAACCTCTGTTGCTGTACATTATTCAGAACACTTTTCATAATATTCCTAGAATTCTTAACACAAAAATCTATTTCTCAGCTTTTGCTGATGACCTAGTAATTTACTTTCAAACTCCATTATCTGATTTTAGGAAAACAACTAATTCTATTGATTACTTCTCTTCTGTTTCGAACTATCTTTTAAACTCCTCTAAAACTTATATATTTCCTTTAAATTATTTAGCCCATAAGCCATTCCTATTTTCAGATCATCAAATTCAGTTTACTTTTAGTATAAAGTACTTAGGTATAAATTTAGAACACAATAATAAATCTTCTTTTCAAAATAACTTAAATAAAGTTTGGAACTCAATATTATCTGATATAAACAGATGGGAACACCTAAATCTTTCACTTTTATCAAAGGCTGCTATAATAAAAATGAATATTTACCTAGATTCCTTTATCATTTCTTTTCTTCTGATCAGATAGTTCCTAAATCTTTCTTTGAATCTGTAAATAAAGTTTTAGCTATTTTTTTATGGTTCCCCAAATCGGTTAGAATTTCCTATTCCAGATTATCAATCTCTAAGGATAAAGGTGGTTTGGGTCTTCCTAATTTATATCTTTATTATCTGATAGTTACATCTAATAAACTTTTTACTATATCTAATTTCATGAATAATTCTCATATCAATCATTCTTTATGGATAAAAATATGGTATAATTACATCATATCTAAAAATATAAACCCAGAAGCTATTCCTTTTATTCCCTTGGACATTATTTCTACCAAAAATCTCTCTATATTCATTAAACAAAAGATTAAAGCTTTTCAAACTTTACTTAAACTTTGTAATCTAGATAAGATATCTCACTTTATTCAACCAATTCATCTAAACCCAAATATAATGATAGATAATTCTCCTTTTAACTTAACAAATTATCCTCTAATAAAGAATTTAAAAGTTGGGGATGTCTTGAAATATTCTGACTTATCCCTAACTGAGTGGCGTAGGATCCTGAAAGTTAATTGGAATTATTCGTCAATTCTTCGTCAATTAAGGGAAACAATTAAAAATAGGTTTGCATTTATAGATCCTACAGAATATCAAATGAATAATCTCAACACGATTATCAGAACATTATCTACATCACATAAAATGTTATCAAACTCCTACAAGTTGATAAAAAGTTTAATGATGGACCACAATTGTCTTTTGTCTAAGGTCTGGTTAAATCATAATTCCCAACTTTCTGAGTATCAGAAACTCTTGGCTAACAGATATACAAAGGAATGTACCCCTTTTAAAAAACTATTATACACACAATTAATGATTAACTATGATGCTTACTATACTCCGTACAAATTAAATAAATTTAACCCAAGCAAATCCTCATCATGTCCATGTTGTTATCATCCCCAGGCAGATCTCCTTCATATTTTGTGGTATTGTAATTTTTCTCATAGATTGTAGACTTCTCTGAAAGTCAAACTTCAAAAAATGGGATACCATAAGTCTACATTATCCTGGGAATTTGCCATTCTTCATATTCCATTAACTCATCTTTCAAAATTAGATACTCATGTGATTATTTTTATTTGCTCACTATTAAAACTATATATTACCCAAAATTGGCTTGATCGTACCAAACTAAATTGGGTTGCTTTTCAGAAAATGCCTTATTTATATATTGATGCTCAAAAGAACATAGTTAGAAGTCCAAAAAAATGGCCTTTAAAAAGTTATTGCTAGAAAAAGTTTTAAATGTTATCAATGGTTAGTGCCTTAGATTCTTCATTCATTTTGTGATAATTGCATATTATTCCTTTTCTCATGTCAGGTTTCTCTCTTTTCATTGTTTTTCAGTTAGCCTAACTTGTACATAGTGTATATATTTTTGCAATGCTTGTGTTATTATTATTGTATTTAAACTTTCCTAAAAAGTTGTTTTCTTTAGAGTTGCAATATGCTTATTTAAATCTATTTTTTTTTCTCATGTACAATACTCTTAATGTTTTGCTTTATATACCTAATAAAAAGTTTTTTGAGGAAAAAAAATATATTGTAAACAGCATGAGCTGAGCAACAAAAAACTAAAATACCAAAGCTGTTGATTAGAAGATGGGCTACATGCTAATGTTAGTATCAAAAGGCTGTCTGGCGACAGGGAGTTTATATTGCAAATGTATTTAAAATAATAGTTGGCAAGACTGGGGGGCACACTGTTGATTTGTGATATTGAACAATGAATCCAAATTATGCATATTATATTTTCACAATATTTCAACACAACAATATTAATCCATGCATGTTAAATTTCAAGTATCAGTGGCAAAACTGAATACCTTAATATTGTGTATAAGACAGCATCAGCTGTTCAGCTATAGGTCACATACATTTTACAATATTAATACAGTTATGAAAATATTTATCATATTCAAAACTTCTTTACCAAGTAAGTGTCTATATCCCCAGATGGTTTCACATTACCTACCATATTACAAAAAAAAAAAAAGGCAAATGAGGCAAAACCAGGGACATGTTGCGAAGTTAGGGACAGTTAACTCACTGCAACTCTCTGTTATGTACACACACACTCACAATTAAAGTCACATGGACACACACAAACCCACCAAATAAGGACATTTTTATGACTGCGTACATTTCTGGTCTCTGATAAAATGAACAAATAATTACATAAATATCAGCAATGGTAATGTATTTTAGCTACCTGCTCTGGGAATCATATAGTGTAACACACTATAATCTCACTTACACACACAAGCACACACACAAACACACACACACACACACACACGCACACATGCACACACACGTGTTGTTGTTGTCTTTCGGCTTTTCCCGGTTAGGGGTCGCCACAGTGGAACTCCAGTGTGCTAATGATTGGCAGTACATTTTCACGAACGCCAAGGTGCCAGCTCGACATTCAACCTTCAACAAAGGCACACCCATTAACGCATGTCTTTCGAACGCCCACCCAACCGCAGGGAGGACATGCAGACTCCACACAGAAGGCACTCCCCACACTCCAGCTGAGAATAGAATGGGAGAACCTCTTGCTGTGAGGCAACAATGCTACCGCTTGCACCACCGTGGAACAGTATACATACGCACACACACATACGTGTACAAACATACAGACATAGTTACCCCGATAGACAGACCATACTTATTTGTGAAAATGCACCTGTCAGTATAGGCAGCATTAGTTATTTGTTTGGTGATGATTCTCTATGTTCCCCTCAGGTGATCTTCTGTCCTGTCAAATTCTTAACCTTTGGCTTCTGTAGTAAGTAGTTTCCTCACAACATTTGTTCAAAACTTAAACAAACATTCCATGTAGACTACTTTCTGTAGAAATAAATAGACCTTGTTGAGGTTACTAAAACTAGACCCTCAGCTGTACCTGCATGGAGTAACCTGCATAAAGGATATGGGGAAACAGATGTGTGATTTGCGGGAGATGTTAAGTGTAGTCCTTTGAAGCCAGGAGGACATAAATTAATGGTGCAGCTATGATGAATACCATTAATGAATTTTAAATTGTAGTTTTTACTAAAATTAAGATTTATATATTTAAAAACAAGAGACAGTGAAATTGTTTAGGTTATAATATAAGTATATGAGCATAATTTGTTGTGTGGCATTGCTACCTGTAAGCAGGAGGAACACAGGAAAAGCATGGCAGATCGGATTTGCTGAATTCCATTTTTTTTCAACATAAAGATACAATTTTTACAACGGTTACAGATCATATACTAAGCAATACATATAGCTTAGCTTGTAATCTGCATGGGCCATATTCCATAATGGTCGTGGAAGTTATTTGCAGACAGCACAGCACACCAAAAGAAGATTTCAATGCATCTAGTGCAGATGCAATTCCAGAATTATGCTGAAGGTAGACCGAGTACTTAAGTATTCAGCATAAGATAATTAGGGACTCCGTGAAAGCTGATCTGATTCCAAAACACACCTTGTGCACACAAAGCTATTCAAATGTGACAAACAGCCACACTGTTTTCAGACCCCAAGAAATTCAAGTGACTACTTTAAATTATGGCAAAATCTATAGCAAAACATCAAAAAATATATAAAAATGCAACCTGCTGTTAATAAACTGCAACAAGCTGCAGTAATGCAAGCCATAAATGTGGCTGTGTCTGTGCGTCCTAGAAGGCAGACAGTTAAAGTCAGAGCAAGGCTGCAACAAAACCAGTTGTCAGACCAGTAAATAATGGACATATACCTTTTAGACAGTCAACTGGTGCAGGCTGTCTGCAACATGTGTGCCACACACATCTGTCCAGAACCTGCAAGGAAATCCTATCCCCCTTGAAATCAAAGTGTGCCTCAGCCTGGGTGTACTTGCATCTGGAACATTCCAGAAGCACACAGGAAGGCTGTTGGAGTAGCACAGACAGCTGCCACTTGTATCCTGGCAAAATTCCTGGAAGCAATGTGCAGTAAGGTAGAGGACTGCATATACTTTCCACCCATCCACATGGAGTGGAGAACTGTAATGCAGCAGTTCTGTAACATTGCAAACTTCCCACTTGTACTCAGTGTAATATATTGCACACACAGCATCAAAACACCAGTACATTCTGAAGCAGACTGATACATAAACAGAAAGGGATGGCCATTCATCAACTGCCAAGCTGTCTGTGCAGCAGATGGCAGCATAACAAACATCTTGGCAACACACCCCGGAACTGTCCATGATGCAGCCATTTTGGATGGGAAAGTGGACTGACGGCTACATTCCATCAATCCATCAAGGTGAAATACCTGAGGGACTGCTACTGGGTGACTACAGCAACACAGTTAGGATGCAAGTTAAAGATACCTTTCACAACAATATTCATTCTATGCATGTGACTGTGGTTATCCACTTGAGCAATGGCTAATGATTTTGTACTGTGAACCATCAAACCCTACACAGTAGGCCTACAACAGAGCACATGCAACAACCAGAAACACCATAGAGCATGTGCTTAGTGTACTGAAAGGTAGGTTCATATGTCTGGACACATCTGGAGGTGCACTGCAATATCCACCTTAAATAGCACCAAAGACGATGACAGTGTGCACCATGCTGTATAACATGCTAACCAGAGCACATGGTGTTCTTCTAGCTGCAGGTGTGGGTGAACTACCCTGAGAACCCCAAATGTATGACAAGGATAGCCCTCAGGTATCAGAGGAGGAGCAGGAGGACATAGGGGGATTACACTTCATAATCCCGAATTTCAGTAACCTGAGACCATGAAGCTGAAAACCAAAATGCCGAAAGTGCATAAGAGCGAATTTGAATATCTCGAATCTGCGCTTAAACATTTACAGTACATTGTGTGTAGTGTTATGGTGTCTGAAATTGCAGGCGAGTGAGTGTTTGTGTGTGTTTTTGTACGTTGTATGTGTGGGTAAGGGTAGGAAGGTGTAAGTGTGAGTATGAGTACTGGATTTATTGGCATTTGTGAATGTGTGATGTAAATTTGTGTGCGAGCGACTGGAGGATGCCGTGGTGGTAGGGTTTTTTTTATGTTTTGTGTGATCTCTGCGTTGGTATATATAAGTAGGTGTGGTTTGTGTGCTGTGGGTGGAATGGTGTGTGTGTTATGTGGTGTATGGTGTATGTATGTTCATGATTGTGTGGTTCGGGATTGTGGGTTTCGGTATTGTGAATGGTTCGACTTTATAGTCTGGGGTTACTGAAATTCAGGATTTCAGTAATTCGAGATTATGAAGTGAAACCCATAGGGGACAGATGTCACAGGCATAGGCAATGTAGAGTACAACTACAAGTGCAGGCCCAGGCAACATGCCAGCATCTGACTCAATTATTTGATTCATGACAAGCCACATGAATGTGAGTACATAGACTGAACAGATGTGTTCAGGTGTTGATCTACCACAGTAACACAGATTGCATCTAATGACAAGTGTTCAGTAAATGTTCACTTGAGCATCACACATAACATAATCATAACATATTCCAACATTAACACACGCAAATGTGTTATAAGAGGGATCATGAACTCAGGGCACAACTGACACAGGTATGTATACATCCTCAGATTTTTTTATCACCATATGGTAAATAATACAGGACACACATCAGTGCTACACATGTATATCTGTACAATATAATAACATGAAAAAAGGGAAATCACACAGGTCATAATGCAGAATTTTTAATTTCAGAAGACACTTATCGCAGTACAGTGGTATTTCAGTAATATGAGCCAGCTATGTGTACTACACTGTTGGACATGCTCTAAAGCAATCAAGGACAGCATTTTGAGTCAAACATTAAAATAGCAAAAGTGCATAAGAGCAAATGTGAATATCTCGAATTCCCGCTTATGCAGTGATGCTACGTTACAGGAAGCATTTGTTTGGGATGTTTGTGTTCGGACTTTCAGGTGAGTGAGTGTATGTGAGTGTTTGTGTAACTTGTGTGTGTGTGTGTGCGTGTGTGTGTGTGTGTGTGTGTGTGTGTGTGTGTGTGTGTGTGTGTGTGTGTGTGTGTGTGTGTGTATGTGTGTGCGCGCGAGAGAGTGTAGAATGTGTGTGTGTGTGAGAGTTTTTTTTTTTCTCTGCGTGATCTTGGAGTTAGTATATGCAAGTACAGGGAGTGGTGTTGGAGGTGCAGCCCCCTGCATGGGGATGCAGGGGGGCTTGACCCCCTGCATTTGTTTAGTGTCGGTATATGAATGTGTGGTGTTTTGTTGTGTTTATGTTTTTTGTGGTGTGGGTGTTGTGGTTTATGTGTGGTGTAGTGTATGATGTGTGTTCGGGTTTCTGATTTTGGCTTTGTGGGGTTTCGGTGTTGTGATGGTTTTGGCTTCATGGTCTTGAAATGCTGAAATTTGAGATTTCAGCATTTCGAGACTATGAAGTAAAACTATATATATATATATATATATATATATATATATATATATATATATATATATATATATATATATATATATATATATATATATATATATATATATGGGTCTCATACTACTGAGCGAAAGCTCAAATAACCAAAACCTAAACTTCTGAGCAGACTTTAGCAAAAGTGCGTTTTCACTGAAAATGCACTTTTGTTAAAGTGAGCGCAATGAAATTAAAATAATGATAGAATGGCTTTTGCTGAGGTTGCCTTACAGTGGGGATATTTCCTTTTCCCCACTGTAGTGCGATCTCAGAGTGAGAATGTGGAAGTGGGGGGAGTGTGGGGGCTTTCCTCCCACACAGGGGGGATGTGGGGCAGCTTACCCCCTCCATAAACATGTTCTGTTTTTATTTATTTATTTATTTATTTTTGTAGACTTTTGCGAAAGTGCTTTTTCAGTGGAAAGGCACTTTCACGAAAGTGTGCTTAGAGGGGGTTCGGAGCTTCAGAGTGTGCTTGTGGAGGGGGTAAGTCACCCTGCACCACCCCCATGTGGGGGGAGGGCCCCCACACTCCCTCTACTTTTGTGTTCTCACTCTGAGATTGCACTACATAACTTCCCTGGGAAAAAAAATCGCTGTTCTAAGCCTTCAATGGTTTTGCACTTCGAGGTTAGAAGTTCGAACATATGGTGTTCAAACTTCTGCCATTTTTTCAAAGTGATATAGACCCCATCTATGTATATACATATATAATGTCACCCAAGATGATCAGCAGCAGTCAGAAAGCCAATATTCTACTTTCAGAAGAGCATCACTACTTTCATCTGTTGGTACATAGTTTATACATGCTAGGCTCTTAATATTCCCGAACCATTGGCTTACTAGTACATGTTCTGTTGCCACAAGTATGATAAATGTATTACAGAAGATAAGCTTCATACCCTATAATACTATTATTCACTCTGCAGCGAGTAACTATTTACAGTGGATGCCTTGAATGGTCCATAACAATCAAATTCTTTGCATTGTTCATACATCAGTATTGCAAGGATTCCTAAAGTATATGACATGATTGCTGCGTGTGCTTATTTATCTGTCATTTTTGGTGCAGAATGTTTTCAGCAGGCTATGGCACCTGCCAGATGGAAATATATCATCACTGTAAAAGTTACCAATCATTCAATAGTGTGGGTGCTGTTTGCACATGTGTATGTCTAACAGTAAATGAAGCTTATTCGCCTCTGTTGCCTGTCTGACTCAACACTTATGTATTTTTTCTAAACCAATATTGCCAATGGTCATACCTGTGAATCTATTTTCCTTCAAAGAAACAATCAGTATGAGTTGACAGTGTCAGTACCTTTGACACTCAGTTGTAATTGAAGCAGTGTTTTGTGGAGAGATGGGTAATGCAACACATTTCAGCAGTACATGGTAGGCGTGGGTGCGTGTGTGTATGTTCATGCATGTACACAGGGGGTACATGCATGAACATACATGTACACAGGGTGTCCATGGTGTAACAGAGAACAAGAACTGAAAGATGGAATGTCATGTGTTAAGCTGACTTGTTAGGGAGAGAGTTACGTCTGTGCAGTTGGCTTTTTGCAATAATTGTAGATATTGAGCTGACATCATACATGGCTTTTGCCCTTAGACATTTGAGCACTGCTTTTGAAGTGGAGAGGAAAGCACCTGTCTTCATTGGTACATTGTATGTGTGCATGTGACATCTGTGGGGGATGTTACGAGTTGACATTGTCACTAGCTCAGACAACTCAGTGGAAACTGAAGCAGTGTTCTGTGGAGAGGTGGGTATTGCAACGCAGTGTGTGTGTGTGTGTGTGTGTGTGTGTGTGTGTGTGTGTGTGTGTGTGTGTGTGTGTGTGTGTGTGTGTGCGTGTGTGCATGTGTGGAGGCATTCACTGTGTATGGTGTAACAGAAAAATATGGATCAAAGCTGGACTGGCATCGCCTTGCTCCGGAGAGTGGTGTGTGTGTGTGTGTGTGTGTGTGTGTGTGTGTGTGTGTGTGTGTGTGTGTGTATGCATGCATGCATATATGCCTGTATGAACTATATGGTGTAACAGAGAACTGTGGAGCAAAGCCAAACAGACAACGCCTTGCTGAACAGATGTGGGGAGTCTAGTGCCAGCATGCATTTATCACACTGGTTGACAAAGTCATTACAGCAGTGTTTTCTAAGGAGGTTGGTACAGCTGCTGGCAATGTTGCAAGATGTGAGTGGTGTCATGTATTTAATTGCCTGAACAGACTGAGTGTGGTAATAGTGCTGGGTGTCAGACCAGCATACATCACAAGTGACCTAATTTGGCCTTACACTTTTACTCTCACATGACAGAATACAAAATGATTTTTGATTAAGGTTTTGTCTTGTCTTGAGCAAACTAAGAAATTTATTGCAATGTAGGACTGTTTTTCATGAAATGGATGCCACTTCATATACTCTTAACTCTGTGACCTTAACCAAAGTAGTAGTACTGCTACTTAGAAAAGCTTTATAACTTGAAAGCTTTCTCCACAAGTCGAGTCTGTTCCTGAATGGATAAGAGATGCATGAAAAGTATGCAACTAAAAAAAGGCTGTGCAAAACTGTAGTAACAAAACGTATTGACTCACATAAAAGGCTAGGGAGGCTGTGTTAAGAAGAAACAAAACATATTAAACTGTTAGATAAAGTACGGCACTACCTAAGGTGGTTCATGTTATGCTATAAAGGAATACATATGCAAAAATATCCATGTGACCAGCCAGAAAGCACTACACAATCCAAAGCAAATATTTCAGTGTGTAAATTTGAGAAAATCAAAATATAGGATAGCGCAAGTCAACAGTAAGAAGCAAAGAGTCATTAGGGAACAGTTTTAGTGGCACACCAGGCTGAGATTTCTTTGATGTCTGTTGTCATGCAAGGTTGCTAATTAGCTAAACCTAGCCTAGCTGGAAATGTGAGACTCCAGCTCACTGAAGGAGGGGAGATGGGAGGAGTAACTTGGTCAGGAACTGACAGTAACAAAACTGCTCTTTGTAATCTTTTTTAACTTAGTAATTTGTTGACACGTTTGCAAGCATCTTTCAGAAAAAGTGTAGAACATTTGTAAAACTGACAAACTTGACAATATTTTTCAGGTTTTCCATTCAAAGTGAATGGAAGTTTGACATGACAGCAAAGGCTAGGGCTAATTGTTCTCACAATCAGGGCTGTCATACTACATTTGGGACACATTTAGGCTATCAAAGGAAAATACTCTCATCAGAATGTCTGCCCCCATGAGGGCAGACAGGTGAAAAAATAAGTACATTTTAGAATGAATACTTTTTTTGTTGAAAGCAGCTTTGGGAGGTGTAGAAAATCACAACTAGATAAAAAGTATATATGTTTTTCATCATTTGCCCGTAGTGGTCCTTTAACTGAAAATTCCAAACACTGAAAAATATTACTCAGCCTTACTCCCCCATCTGGAATTCTTCGCTCTGAAACATTTTTAATGCATCCAATTAAATCAAACAATATTGCAGGTGACTTGCTGTATTTCTTTCATTTCTCTAAAGTTTGGAATTCTGCTTCATCTCACTCAGACATTATAACAACCTGAAACCCTTCAAGCTATTTGTGAAACAACACCTAAGGTCTAATGGCTTTGTTTGTACACCACACCTAGCTAAACACCTCTAAACTATCCTTATATAATCTCTATCCCATCCTGTTCTAATATGAATAGAAATGTGCTCCACTTAATGGCCTTCCTCTCAATATCTGACCACATTTACGTCCATGTTGTGCTAAGCAGATGTAAATGTGAATGGCCACTGTGCAGATGGAAGTTAATCAAAGCACAATACAAAGTACAGGGTGTTCACTTTGCTTAATGTTCTATGGGAAAAAAACTATCCTGGACATTAAGGGTGCGTATCTGTACTTGGCCAGTAATCTTCTGCCTCATCCTGTGTTGTGTCTACCTGGTCACATGTACTGTAATATACTCCCCTCAAATGTACTGTATGACTATTATAAAACAATATAGGTCTGAACCTAGTTAATCTAAACACTCATTCTGATGTACCTTTGAATGATTTCTCATATCACTGCACTGTCTGTATCATGATTACAATACATTTGCATGCTTACTATTCATATGCCTCTTGTCAATGTTTTTATTTACTGACTATAGTATTCAACCAATGTTTTTTACTTACTGTATGCTCAAACAATTTATTACACTGTTATTTTCTCTATGTATCTTGTGGAGCTTTTCTTCCCAGGCTTCTGCTGAAAAGGGGTGTTCCACCCTGTTGGAATTTCCCAGTCAACAAAAGCAATAAGTAAATAAATAAATAAATATTGCCCATTCTGTCACTGATCAGAGAAAACATCTCACCTCGCACCGTGAATTATTGTTGCAGTCCCAAGTCTTTGAATCCTGTCAGTGATCATCAGTGAAGACACATTATCCTTTCTGGAGAAGATGAAAATGCCCACCCTCCATCCATCACTCAACATGTAGCAGAGGTCACACTGCTCTACCATCACTGGTATGCCATACATGTTAGCCAGTATGCCTCATTACTGTTAGTGCGTCAATGGGCTATATAATGATTCTGTTCAAGAATCGTATGTCCCTGGTACAGTGTAGGGTGGGCTATGTGGTGTTCCATGTCATGCCAGACATTCTCCACTGTGTTGTCTTCATAGTAGTCCTCCACCCCTATGCCACCAAGTCTTCATCTAACAGTTTTGTAGTTTGATGGAGCTACAAAACTCTTTACAATTTAAGGAAGGGCCTTAAAAGAGGAATAAAATGTGGGATGACAGCAACAGAGCACAATCCAAGTTCAGAATAGCACCATATTGTTTAGAGATAGCAGATAAACAAAGGAAGTTTTTCTTTCACTGACATGCTGACAAGTAATGCAGCAAACCTGTACAGGATTTTTTTTTCCAGTTCAAAAGTGGCACCTGAATTCAAGGAGAAATGGGAAAGATCTTAACTTGGAGGATAAGGGGATACCATTTTTTTCTGAACTATAATCTGCAATTTACCAAACACTGAGGGAACTGACCATGCTGGGAGGCAAAAGCCAAACATCAGAGTGCTTATTTGTCAGGAAGGTACTCATTTCATTTCATTAATTCATGCATGCAATTTTTTTATCCATCATACTTCAAATGCTAAACTACAGTAACACAGGGCATCTCCTACCAACCAACGTTGTCACTTCTCACAGAGAACTAATCTAAGGGGGTGCCGAAAGCCAACACATTCTGGCTAGGCTTATAAATGCCATCGGGCAGATAGCCCAGTACCTACCTATGAACTTATGAACCTATGAACAACCTTGTTGACATCTGACACCATGGTCTGCTCTGCCATGACCATGTAGAGACACATCTTGTCTTGATTGCTCCATATAGGAGATGGCTGGGGTGACAACACCATGTGGAGATGAAGGAGCATGACTGAGAGTTGAAGGCATTGAGACTGGCAGAACCACAGCAGATAGGCCAGCAGTTGAACTCTGTGTAGGTTGGACCCTCAGACAGTGATTCTTGATGGCCAATGGTGGTTCTGCAGACAGGTGGTCTGCCTATCACAGGTTGCAATCTACTGAGCACAGTCAGGGGAAACAGAATCCTACTGGTAGTATAACACTGCTGCAGTACCGTTGAGGCCTGGGTTTACACTCATCTTGCCACAGATAGAGGACTCTAATTCTGAGCAGGAAAATTATCTATAATCTCACCTTGTCTATGCTCTTCTCCTTTATGCATTACACATAGCTGGTGTGCTACATGATCTGCGGTATGGGCAAGTGCACTTACATCTGACTGATGCTGTTACTGTGACTGTTCATTGCCTGCAGCAGGAGACTGACACCTGGTCATGCACAGCATCTGCTTGCCTATGTCTACTGTGATGCCCTGTTTCTGGTACTCTGTGGAACTGCAAGCAGCAGTGCTCTCAACTGACATGTGTTGGTCAACAGCCTAACTCTGTTTTAAAATCTACTGTGGCAGCAGCCTCTGAATGGCTAGACAAGTAGACCTCCACATCTGAGGCTACATCTGCTGCAACATCACTGTCAAACTCATGAATGGACTCCATAAATAACTCAAGATCCTCTTGCCAGGGGCCATACTAACATGCTGAGACACATTTTAAATACCGTCATGATCACTGGATGGACTGCTCGATGATACAGATATTTGATGTGCTACAAGATACAAAAATGCAGATAGGGACAATATGCCTATATCACATGATGAATTGTATATATATATATATATATATATATATATATATATATATATATATATATATATATATATATATATATACACATACATACATACATATATGTATAAATATCACTGCAATGTTACAAATAATAATGACTTTACATGCAGTCTACTGTACTTATGTTTCATGGAGTGTACGTAAAAGAATGTGCAACTAACATTGGGAAAGACAGATTCAGGTCGTAGCCTGCTATAGGTTACAACAATGTCCCAAGACTCAAACTCTGTGTTTCTAAGCACATTGGAGTATATTAGGGTCCAAACTAACACTATCATACTGAGCGACTTCAACTACCCCTCCATTAAATGGGAAAACTACTCATGAAACAAAACACTTGCCCAACGTTTCCTGGAATTCATTAATTCAAATGCACTGGACCAGCTCGTTCTTACTCCCACTAGAGGTAGCAACATCCTTGACCTGGTCATTACTAACATGGGCGACTATTGCTCTACACCAACAGTTAACTCCTCCCTGGTTAGATCTGACCACAAAGTAATCACCTGGAAATCCACATCTCTCCACCCCACACCCCCACCCCCCTGCAAAGTTAACCACCATGAAAAACTTTCCAAAGCTAACTTTGGGCTCCTAAAAACAGAGGTGGCTAACTTCATGGCACCAATGCAAATGGAAAATAGTTGCATGACCACTGAATAATACACCAATGCACTGTACAAACACGTACACAAATGCATGGATCTCAACATACCCAATAGAACCAAGACACTCTCCTCCAAAAAAGGAAGCCAATCTGGTGGTCCCGTGCCATTAACAAACTCTACAACAGAAGGAGGAAACTGATGCGGAATAAGGTAAAGTCCCAAGACTGGAAAAACTCCCTTATCAGTCTCAACAAAAAGATGAGATCCCTCATCAAATCCTCTAAAGCTAGCTATGAAAACAGAATTGCACCAAATAGTAAAGACAACCACAAGGCCTTCTATAATTATGTAAAGAATCTCCATGGCAATACCCAGATATGCTCTGAGTTACTGCACAATGGTACCTCCTATACTGAGCCAACAGATATTGCCAATATACTGGCTGACAGATTCAGTGCCAACTTTACTCCTCCCCCCAAAGGACCAATCACAATACCAGTAGATTGCCAGGCACCCAGTATTACTGCTGCACATGTTAAAACAGCACTGTCCAAGCCCAAAAATACAGCATGGGACTTACTATATCCCTGGCTGTGTTCTACATGAACTACAGAGTTAACTGACACCTCACCTGTGTGCCCTGTTCAATCACAGCCTCACCACAGGTTTTGTCCCAACCAAATAGTGCACTGCTACAGTCATCCCTCTCCACAAAGGAGGAGTGACTACAGACCCTGGAAACTATCGCCCCATTAGCCTGATGAGTCTGATATGCAAAGCTATGGAATGCATCATCATGGACCTAATAAACAAGGATATAGGGAATCTCCAAACTCTGGATCCCACACAGTTTGGTTTTGTGAAGGGTAAATCATGCCTGCTCATCTTGGTCAACTTCTTTGAGTCAGTCACCAGAGCTGTAGATGGAGGCAAGGTGGTTCATACAGCCTACCTTGATCTGGCCAAGACATTTAATATCATTCCTCATTCAGGAATCATAGAAAAACTCATTAAGCTAGGCATCAACCCCTATGTCACTAGGTGGGTTGCAAACTGGCTCACAGATATCACCCACAGTGTGAAAGTAGCAGACTCCAAGTCAGACTGCTGACCAGTCATGAGTGGAGTCCCACAGGGTCCGGTCTGGGGTCCTCTCCTGTTTGGTATCTACTTCTCTGATGTCCAGGCCAACACAAGGCATCTCAGGCTGATAAAGTTTGCAGACGATTGCAAGTTGGGAGTTATTATTAACTCCCCTAGTGATATTGACATCCTACAGAAAGACCTCACTGAGATCAGCGACTGGTGTCAGAACCATGGCCTTAAGCTCAATGCCAAAAAATGTGTCATCATCCCCTTTGGGAAAAACCCAGTTCCCCTGAATTACCACATTGATGGTAGTCTACTGAACACAGAAGAGATCTGGGAACACAGGTTGACAGCAGCCTCTCTTTTGACCACCACATTGCCACTGTGGTCAGAAAGTCCTTCTTTGTGGCACATCTCATTACTAAGGGTTTTGCATCCAGGAAGAAACAGGTCATTGTCTCCCACTACTCTTCCCTCATTAGGCCAGTCATCGAGTACAATGCCCCATTTGGCATGTACCTCATTAGACACCTGCAACACCTGGAGAGGCCTCAGAAGTACCTCACAAAGAGGATCCTAGGCCTTTAGCACTTGTCCTATATGGACAGACTCAAAAAACTGCAACTATTCTCTGTCTCATATTGCCTGCTTAGAGGCAATCTCTGCTTGACATAAAACGCCATGTCTGATCCAGCTCTGTTATTAATGCTACATCCAAAGAAATCCCAATCCCTCCACACCACATGCTCCAGTGACCTCAACCTCATTACCACAATCAATAGAATGTGCTGGAGGGACAGGTTCATAACCCAGAGACTGCCCTTGGTATGGAATAGACTTCCCATACTTGTCAAACAGAGCACCTCACTGAACCTCTTTTTGCTGAGTGGATGGGAAATAGAAAATTCATCCCGGGGATCACTCCAGTGGCTCTTCTCGACAGAGGCACTGGGAACTAAGGTTGGGTGGCACGATGTCAGGGTAATCCTATGGGCTAGGTTTGTAAAGGCTCCAGGGCCATTAGCCTGATACACACCTATGAACCTATGAAGTATATAATCTGTTTACATGGCCAACATATATGAGATATGTGATGAATAAAAAACACATATACCTACCAACAGTTCATGGGATGATGGTGGTGTTGAACAGGGATGAACTTCAAGTTGTGTATGGGAAAAAAACAACATTAGGGATCACATCATTTACACCATTAACCAAGTGAACACAGTTAAAACATTCAGAATGTGTGACGTGCACTTACCATTCATATGTGTACTTGAGAATATTTGCGCAGACTGATCTAGGAACGGTAAGAAGGATGTAGCATTAATGGAGGTCAACTACAGGATTAAGAGCAAGAACAGGTATGAAACATAGTTAAAAGCATACCACTGACAGACTCCTGCTGCAAAGAGGTTGTGGGTTGTACTGTGTATCCTGCACTGAGAAAGTAAAGTGAGACAACACAGTCATGTAGTCAGCAAAAAGAGTACTGACCGAATAACATATACCACACAGTAACATGGGCTGCAAATTCTCACTTGGTGGACATTGCAACTCTACACCAGATTTGTCTGTATTGGCAAATATTGAAATAAATGTGAGTATCGTATGTGCTACACATTTTTGAAAGCTATAACAATTCTGCTGTAACATACATGGTCTGTCTGCACTAGAAAATGAATGCATGGCTTGCCCCTCCACTGGATGTACATGTAGTGTACAGTGGTAGGGAAACAACAATATAATAGTAAACAGCAGTGTCATGAAATGAGGTTGAGGCACTAACAAGGTATTGTTTGCAGTAACCTTACAGTGACACTCACCTGCCAATCCATGGTTTACTCCTGAAGTAGATGGACTTGTGAATAGTAATCCAAATTGCATTACAAATGTTTGGATGCTCTGTCTGTACCTCATCTGTATCAGCACGTATCATTAGACTTACTTTCATTTTCCTCACCCTGTGTGGATATGTATGCATGACTCAAGTATGTTGCTGTAAATCAAAAACAGCAATACATAAATATGCATCATACAGCAGTATGTAGTGATTGTCTCAGTACAGAGTCCTTTAATGTTAAGAAAGACATTATTTTTTGTCCTGACAATCTAGCTTCAATGCCAGCACCAAGGATGCATTAATCCCCTCTTCTTGTATGCAGTTAGACCAGAGATATTGTGCTGTCATCGGGGGGGGGTGGTCAGTGGTGGTCCACCATGAGTGGCATCACTCGATCTCTCATAATGTGGCAGTCTGTTGGCTGCATAACATTTGCAATGAATGCCTGTACAGCTGCATATGGAGCTGAAATAAACTAAAAGAACAACACCTGTATGCATAAAGTTCAAGACAACATCACTCCAGTAATTTATAATAACGTCTGTTAAAGACAAAATTTTTAGTAAAATTAAATTAAACATGTTCCTTTTAAAGTGACTAACTTTAAGAGATTTGCTAATCACCAAAACAGAAATGTTACCAATTGCCAATGTACCTCTCATTCCAGTTCATAGAATCAAAGTGCACCTTGTATGCACCCACCTTTAAGTATCATTTGCTCCATACATAATTAATGAGGTTCATTAAAATTCAGGCTTTTGAAATCTCATTTATGCACATCTGCATAAATTAGTTTCATGTGCTGAAACACCCAGGTCTAGTGCATAAACGCCCAATAGGTATTGATAAATGGTATCATGTGTGGCACATGCCCATTATTTTCCAATGATTTCATAACATGACATCAGCACCAATTTCAAATATTGATTTTGATGCATTTAATGATCAGGCCATTGTTAACTGTGAACTGAGTGGTACCTCAGTGAGCATTACTCTGTGTTTGCATTTTCCAGATTTCTTCAACTTGAGGGTCATAATGGGCTACTTCATGGAGGCTAAGATGTAGCCATCTGTCCAACTGGATCAATGAGGATATGACCCAGATGTTGACTGTAAATACCAGATAGATTGGAGCAGATGACAAGAGCCAGACCCAGGGACTTCACTATGATCGATGTATGGAACCAGATAATGATGGAGCATCAAAAGATGATGGATACCAACTGCTTTGGAGTTCAGGTTTGTCACAGCTATGATGATCTGCATCAGAGGGTCACAGAGGAGCTTCAAAGGAAGCATGATGAGGTGCAGAGGAAGACAGCTGATCCCTACAATAAGTGTCAATATTCTATGCATGCCTGAGCATTTCTCTGGATATTACAGATATTTCTCTGTCCCATATATATCAGATAAATATTTTTATAAACATGTTTTAGCTGCTGTGACAATTAGCTCATGGGGATAATTAAGTAGATTTGGTAAATACTGTCCTATTAACTATGGATTCAATTCCCATACTGTTCATTTATTTATTAATCTGTATAATATACACAATTACATCATTTGAAGATGTACATATGTTTTACAACATCTAAGTACATGTCACATAGCCACTGCCCTCATGTATCTCAGAAATCTTTAGTACCTAGACCATGTATGACTTTGAACTTCGTAGTTTTCCATTATAGTCCCACAGTATCACCTACTGCACCATTTTACATTGGAATAAAAACGTGTATAGCTTCATTACATCAATCCTCTTAAAAATTATACAGACACATTCATTTAATTTAAAAAGTAATGCCTGTATGACTGCTTACACATATGTTTTCAAGTTATGTATTTATAGCTGTTTTTCTTTACAATAAAAGGTCCAATGATTGTTTGCTTTTTCCATATTCATCTGTTATCTGCAGGAGTTCTAATAATCACCTGGAGTACCTGTTTTCTAAAATGATCAGAAATTGTTATCTTGCTTTAATATACTCATAGCATTTATTTATAGAAGCATATTACACTTATTGATATTAATGTATATTTTGAGTATAGTTGCAAATAACCCAGTTCATAGGATCATAGGAAATTACTAGGCTATTGACCCTGAGGCCCTTATAAGCCTAGACAAGAGTTTAGCCCATGTATAGACAAATCAGCACCCGATGCCCCTGTCCAGCAGGGACATGGGTGGAATTCCAGGGATGTATTTTCTATCTCCCATCCAGTTATCCAGGTTGCACTTAAAAAGGGGTAAAGCGGTACACTGCTTGACGTGAAGATGGAGTATATTCCACAGATGGGGAGCCTGTGGGACACAAATCTGTCCTGCCAACAAGTCCTATTGATGTCACAGACCAGGTTGAGGCTGCGTGTGCGGGTTACTCAAGTGGAGCTTGACTTGCAGATTTGCAGCAGTCCCATCAAGGCGGGGTCCGAGATCACATTGTATGCCAGACAGAGGTAACCTCTGAGGAGTCTGTATGAAACAGAGTAGTGGGATAGGGCTTTTAGCCTATCTGTGTATATGGAAGATTTTTGAGGCCCTGGATTCTCCTGGTGTGGTCTCTCCAGCTGCTGCATGTGCTTTGCGAGGTACTTGCTGAATGGTGCATTGTACTCAAAAATGGGCCTTATAAGGGAGGAATACAGGGATGTTATGACCACCTTGTCCCTGGATGAGATACCCTTACTTATGAGGTGGGCCATGTAGAAAATTTTCCATACAATGGAAGCAACAAAAGTCAGGTTGCAATCAATCTGGGTGCCTAAATCCCTCATGACTGACTGTGTGCTTAGGACATTGTTATTAATGTGATAATTTGTGGGGACATCACTTTCCCCAAAGGGGATGATGATGTATTTTTTTTGTATTCAGCTTGAGGCCATGTTTCTGACACCAGTCATTTGTTTGGATGAGACCCTCTTGGAGGATGTCCACATCACTAGGGGAATTGATGACAGCACCCAAGCTCGCAGTTGTCTGTAAACCTGGTCAGCCATAGCCCACTGGTTCTGGCCTGCAACTCAGAAAAGTATATCCCATATAACAGAAGCCCCAAGACCAAAGCCTGGGGTATGCCACTCGATACGGGTCTACTGCTTGAGGTGGCTTCCCTATTTTGACCAGGTGGGTTCTATCAGTGAGCCATTTAGCTACCCATCTGGTAACATATAGATTGATGCTTAGTTGAGAGAGTATATCTGTTATGCCCATGTGGGGAATAGTGTTGAAGGCTTTGGCTAGGTCAAGGTAGGTGGTGTACACTGTCTTCCCCTCGTCCATGGCTTTGGTGTCTGTCTCATAAAAGTCATCCAAATTTAACAGACATGACCTCCACCTCCCCTTGACAAAGCCATACTATGTGGGATTGAGTCTTTGGAGGTTGCCAATGTCCTTGTTACTGAAGTGCATGATAATCTGTTCCATGACCTTGCAGATCAGGCTAGTTAGGCTGATGGGTCTATAATTTCCCAGATCAGTGGATGCTCCACCTTTGTGTAAAGGGATGGCAGGGGCTGTCATCTATTCAGCTGGGACAAAGTCATTGCTCAGGCTTTGGTTTAATAGGGTGCCTAATGGTGCCTCAAGTTCCTGCCTGAGTTCATTTAGGATGCAGCCTAGGATGTTATCAGGTCCCATGGAGGCTGTATGTTTTTACCTTTGAGAGAGCAGTAATGACCTGATCCCTAGATATAAGGAGAAGGGGGCAGGTACTGGGAATGTCCTGATTTACTGATGGGGGACAGAGGGGTGAAATTTTCACTGAATCTGTCAGCCAGCAAGTTTGCTATATCTACGGCGTTTGTATATGTGATGTCCTTGACCACCAGTTCTGAACAGATCTGGGTGCTACCTTTGAGATTACAGACATATGTGAAGAAGGCCTTATGATTGCCTCTAGCAGATGTGGCCAATTCGGATTTAACTTTGCTTTGGAGGATTTCACTAGTGCTCTTATTTGCTTGTTTAGGCTAAGGAGAAATTGCTTCCAATTGGGCACCTGCTCCTTTATGCTCCTAAACAGCATTTTATTTTTCTTTTGTTATAGAGTTTATTTATTGCAGATATCCACCAGACAGGTTTACTCTTCCTTGCAGAGGATGATTTAGTCCTATCAGGTATTCCTGATTCCATGCATCTATATAAATATTCTTATAGTAATTTGGTTTAGCGTTGTATACTGGTGCCAGTTCCTGGAGAGGGGGAGGGGGCTGTGAAGCTATTTATACCATCCCACAAGAGGCTGTAATCACCTTTGGGGAAGTTTTTTTGTTTGACCCTAGCTAGAGGGGGATGGGGTTCAGGGGAGATGGTGACTTCGAATGTGACTACTTTATGGTTGGATCTTACAAGGGAGGATGATACTACAGGGATGCTGCAGTGGTTACTCATGTTGGTTAATCCCAAGTTCCCAAGTCCAAGATATTATCACCTCTTGTGGTGGCATCGACTAGCTGTTCCAAAGCATTTGCATTGACAAAATTGAGGAATCTCTGGACATTTGTGTTCTGGCATGAGTAGTTCTTCCAGTCTATGTTTGAGTAGTTAAAATCACCCAGATCAGGGTAAAGGGTTGAATCTTGATAGATTCAAAGAGATCTAGATAGGCATTTTGGGCATCTTGAGTCAAATGTGGGGACCGGTAGCTAGGTATGATTTGGGTTCATCAAATTCCTACTAACATATCCGTATTCTATAACATTCCATTACCATCAGCTATTTAACAGCAGGGGCAGCAAATCTTGCTAAATCCTGTTATATGTCTGAGTAATTCTTTGGTTAATATCATATACTTTGTAAAAGTGCTATAAAGGTCTGTTTTTCTCATGTATTATTAAAGTCAATTGTAGAACAACATCATCCTCAAATTTTGAGGGAGTGGTATGGGCAGACTAACAGATGAGCTGCAGAATGGGGAAGATATATGTATTTTCCTAGTGATGTGCAATTTTGCAAGGAATATCATGGCCATCACACATATATTACTGTGTCCATTATGTACAGCAACATGTATGGCTCTGTTCACGAAGGTGCATGCTACATGACACTGTCACATTGCCTGATAAATGTATGCTGTCCATCACTGTTAATGTTTTTTCACATAGTGCTAACATGAATGTAATTTTCTATCTGTTTAGCTACATGAGCAACATATGTTCATACTTTGAAATCCTAAACCAAAATCATTATTAGTAGACCATCCCCTGTCCAGATGATGTCATAACATAAAGTCTTTTCCTTGAATGCAAAACTTGCTTTTTCAGTTAAGATGTGTAGCTTTCAAGGTTAGAGTTTGGATGTAGATTTCTCATAGGTTCATAGTTTCATAGGTGTTTACTAAGCTAATGACCACAAGGGCCTTTTTAAGCCTAGCCATGCATCCCAAATCTCTGACAAGTTCTGATACCCTTGATAAATGTAAGCATGGGCCAGGGAGATGAACCATTTACTGGTTACCTGTTTGCATTAGAGACATAGGTGCTAAACCAAGGATGAATTTCCAGTTTCCCATCCAGTTGTCCAAATTGCATTTGAATTGGGTTAGGGAGAAACTTTGCTTCACATGAATGGCTAGCCTGTTCCATAGATGGGGTAGTCTGTGGGATACATACCTATCTCTCCAGCAGGTCCTATTTATATCGCAGGCAAGGTTTAAGTCTTTAGAATGGATAATTCTGCTACTGTTAGTTTTATGGATATGCAGGAGTTCCATCAGAGTGGGGTCTGAAAATGCCCTGTATGCCAGGCATAGATCTCCCCTCAAAAGCCTTTAGGAGACAAAATACAGGGATAGGGCCTTGAGGCAGTCTGCATAGGGCATATTACATATGCCTTGTATTCTTTTAGTGAGGAACCTCTATGGACATTCCAGTTGTTGGATATGACTGGTTAGGTACATACCAAAGGGTGCATTGCACTCAATTATAGGTCTGATGAATGCAGAATACAGTGGAATAATGACTTCCATGGACTTAGATAGATGCCACACCTTTGTTTATAAGTTGCACAACATAGAATGATTTCTTCACCACTGTAAACACATGATGATTAAAGGCTAGATTAGTATCTATGTGTGTCCCTAAGTCCCTGACTACTGGGTCAGCTCTAAGGGTTGTGTTGTCAATATGCTAGTTACCAGGGATGGATGAATTCCCAAAGGATATTATTATGCATTTCATGGCATCTAGTTTTAGTTCATGGTTCTGACACCAGTTATTTGTCTGTGTTAGCCCCTCCTGGAGAACATTTGTGTCAGTGTGAGATTCAATGACAGCTCCTAATTTGCAATTATCTGCAAATTTAGTCAGCAAAAGATCACTGACATTGGCATTGACTTCTGAAAAGTAAATGGCAAAAAGTAGCGGTCCAAGGACTGATCCCAGAGGGACTCCACTTGCGACTGGCCTCTTTGTAGAGGTGGGATTCCCACTACTAACTTTCTGGGTCCTGTCTGTGAGCCAGTTGGCTATCCACTGGGTGACATATGGGTTTGTACCTAACCACTTGAGTTTGTCAACAATGCCCAAGTGGGGTATTGTGTCAAATGTCTTGGCCAGGTCAAGGTAGGCAGTGTGAATGATTTTGCCCTCATCCATTGCTTTGGTGACCTTCTCAAAGAAGTCCACCAGGTTGAGTAGGCATGATCTGTCCTTGACGAAGCCAAACTGGGTTGGGCCCAGTGTCTGGAGGTTTACTATATCTCTATTGATAATCTCTGGAGGTTTACTATATCTCTATTGATAATCTCTATGATAATTCTTTCCATGGCTCTACATATAAGACTAGTGAGACTTATGGGTCTGTAGTTTTCAGGGTCTATAGATGGTCCACCTTTGTGCAGAGGGATGACTGTTGCCTTTCTCCATTCATGAGGCATGAAGCCTGCTTGGAGGCTACAGTTAAATAGTAATTCCAAAGGCCCTGATAGGTCATGTTTTATACTATTTAGAAGGCATCCTGTGATATTGTCTGGGCCCATTGATGCAGTGTTCTTGGTCTTAGAGAGAGCATTAAGGACCTGTTCCCAAGAGATAGTAGGGAGAGTTATATTTGATGATATTTCCTGAGACAAGTTTGAGGGAGAGAGAGGAGTAAAGTTGGAACTGAATTTATAAGCCAAGAGGTTTGCTATATCTTCTGGCTCAGTATAGGTGGCTCCATTTACAATGAGCTCTGCACACAATTGTATATTGCCTTTGAGGCTCATGACCTCCACTGTGTGTTGGAAGATGTTAACAGATGAATGTAAAAAAGTCAACTATGCATTGTGATCATGCAATGTTCCTGAGAAAGAAATATCTATAAACCATGCAGAGAAATGTATATCAGTATTGTTTGAGGAATATGGCATTTATAGATTCTTTTTTTTTTATTTCAGGCAAGGAGGATTGCAGCTGGAACAGAGCCATGTGCATCAGAGAAGGGAAAGAGGTATGTTGATTCTTTTACCTGTTTTATTGACTGAAATGCATCTTCCTCTGTTTACAGACCTGCATTTTTCACAATAGCATGTATATCGATTAGAATGCATATATATCTGTAAAGAACGAACATGGTCACAATAAAGCATTCATAACGAATGTGAAAGAAAACCGCAGCGGACCTCCTGTATTATGTAGTGCTGTCATATCAAGCTGGCCAGAGGTGAGCAAACCCCCTGCATCTACAACCACAGGTAGGATGCTAACAATGGGACTTACTTTGTCCATGTGCTAAGTCTGACTGTCAAACAGGTACAGGGCAGTCCCAGTCCCCAGTCGGATGAGCCAAAAAAACAGAAAGACTATTTGAACACCCTGACCACTATATGAACGTATGTTCCAGGACTATAAACTTGGGACGTCTGAATATACTTGGAGTGAGTCAACATGCGGGATGGGTCTAGAGCAGTAGGGAGTGGCGCATGTGTAGTGGTGTGGTTTTTTCAACTGCAGAATGGATGACTGCTGTGTTAGTGAAGTGTTGAGGCGTGTGTTCGGGTAACTATGAACCATGGGTATACATCAAAATGAAGCAGCACACCAACAGTGTAGTGGTTAGAGCATCCGGCTAACGAACAGGCATTCACGGTTCAAGTTCAACTATAGCACATATAATTTTCCACGTGGAATGAATGTCGGTCTGCTGTAAAACCGACATAATAACATGTACAAGTGAACTTGAGTATCGCATGGGACTTTTATCCAAATCCATTCAATCAAAGTGGTACTGTCATAACAAATAAGGCACAAGTAAGCACAAATAAGCAGCAGTAAACATATATAACAAACAGTAAGCAAATCTGAGTGCGCTTGCACGGGTGTAAGCAGTGCCCAGCATAGGGAATGTATATAAGTATGTACAGATATATATATATATATATATATATATATATATATATATATATATATATATATATATATATATATATATATATATACACACACACACACACACACACACACACACACACACATATATATATAGATATATATATATATATATATATATATATATATATATATATGTGCACACACACACATATATTATATATACATATATACACACATACACACACACACACACACACACACACATATATATATATATATATATATATATATATATATATATATATATATATATATATATATCTATGAAGAATGAACATCGTAACAGTAAAGCATAGAAAAGGAATGAGAAGGGAATCAACAGCAACTATAGTATTATATAGTGCTGTCAGCGTATGCCATATCAAGCTGGCCAGGAGTGAGCAAAGCACTGCTACTCACACTACAGGCAGGGATTTACCAGTGGGAGTAACATTGTTGATCTGCTAAGTCTACTTTACAAACAATCAAAGTGTAGTCCCCAGTGGGACTACCAAAAATTGACAACATATTTGGATCTCCGTCCATTACACAAGCAAGGGCTGATATGTTCAAGGACTAAATGGTGGGAGAGCATGATAATACATGTGTTGGGAACAACATACATGTAGGGCCCCTAACACTGGGGGGAGGGCAATGTGTGGAGGTGTGTCATGGCCGTGAAAGCAACTGGATAATGGATGGATTGTGTGTATGTCGAACTCGGGTGGGGTCGGGGAACCATGGGTATGTGATTATGAATCCAGACGTGTCATGGTTGGATGGCCTGGTTTTAAATGGACTGCCTCATGGAGGCCAGCGAGTCAGTTATAAGTACGTATGCATACACACATGCATACATCTATATGTAGCTGTACATTCCCTGTAACATATCCATTCCATTTACAGACATAAACACATAGGTTTGCCCTTACAAGCCTCAACAGTAGATAGAATAATAGGTAGTGCATAAGAGGGAAGGGCTAAAATTGCTAAAACGATGAAGTGTGTACAATGTCCGAAGTCAGTGCTGTGCTGAATAGGTCAAATGTGAGGACTGTCCCACACAGGGAATTATCCCTGTGATATGCCTGCAACGGCTAAACTGGTCTATTTGTAAATGAAACACGCCGAACACATACATAATTAGTTCTCATGTGTAACGTGTACGTTACCATATAGTCAGACTAATTAATTCATTGTAGTGTCATGTTAAAGGGAGTAAGTATGTAAGGAAGTAAGAGTCTAATCTTGACATAAAGACAACTGTGTCCCATGTGGGATAGTGCAAATATTGCGATTAGTGTCCTATTGGTCACTCATGTCACCAATGTTTGTGGACTAAACGTTAGGGATTCCTGAGGATACGTGTAGTGAGTCAACCGATAGGATGGGTCTACATGGGTAGGGAGCGGCCAATGTGTACAGGTGTGGATACATCGCGAGTCCAACTGGAGAATGGATGATTACCTGGGTATATGGGTGTATATGCAACTGAAACAGCACAACAATAGTGTATTGGTCAGAGCATTCACCTAACAGACAGGTATTCACAGTCCGAGTCCCACACTAGCACATATCATTTTCCATGTGGAATGTGTATATAAACATATTTACACATTGTATTGCTGTACAACCTACATAAGAACATGTACATGTGAACTGGAGTACTGCATGAAATGTGTAATTAATGTCATTCAATCTCAGTGTTAGTGACATAAGGAATAAGTTACTATTAAGCAGGTGTAAGCACAAATATGCAGTAGTAAACATATCTAAGCACCAGTAAGCATGATTAAGTGTGTTTGCATGAGGGTACATGTCCGTTAATGGGCCAACACTGTTAATGCAGTTGCTGACCTCCAAATCCAGTGTCAAACCACGTATTTGTGTTAGTCTTAACATGTGCGTGTAAAATGTAGAAGTTACAGGTGTTCTCAGTTTATGTTTACATTTTTTCCATTAAATTGAGTTACACACAACTGTTAACATTAACATCCACACCACATGGCTTGAGGTTGGAGTTGGAGCTGAGCACCCGCATTGAAAGTGTTTGCCCGAAAGCAGTATAGTGCATAAACAAAGACAAAGGCCTACTGTTACAGCAGTCTAGGCATTGTAGAAAACGTTTTCATTGTCAAATACCCATCCTCAACATCTCTAATTATACTAACTCGGCTTCTTTAAGCCACGAGGATGAGATTACAATCAGTAAACAGTGATCGTTTGTTTGTTAAGAGTGTCAGGCGTGGATTTAGGAAGGCATCGCTGAGCCCAGAAATAACTTTGTTTACGATGTATACATCTGTTGCTAATGTACAAGGCTTTTACATAATTAATCCAAGTTGAAGCCTAATCGTAACAACTTGTGTCTTGTAAGCCCTTCACGGCAAACATATACATAGCAATTTCACTGTCTTGTAATCATCATTTCACAGACCTCACAGAGGACTGAAACTGTCTGATAACAAATGGTCAGCATGACTACGTCTTTTTGATTTCCTGTCTGTGCGATTTACCGGGGCAACACTTTAAATCAATCGCTCCGCTCTAATGCAGTACCTTAACACGTCTGTCAGGCAGACGTGTGTAAAATTAGACTAGTCACTTGGTTAAACATTTAATTATCAACACAAGCATTTTATACTGACGTGCTCAACAGGCATGTTAATGAGCTGCATTACATCTGAATGATTGCATTAATAGTGTTGCCCCGATAACGGAAATGTACCCATTCAACAGTAGAGCACATGTATTCAATTACGTAGATGTAGGTGTGTTAATGTCTATATATATATATATATATATATATATATATATATATATATATATATATGCACACATACATAGATATAGATTTTATATCTATATATATATATATATATATATATATATATATATATATATATATATATATCTATACATACACAGATATAGATTATATATCCCAAGAACAAACCTCATGATGCCAAAGCATTAGAAAAGAATGAAAAGGTAAACACCAGCAGCTCCTGTATTATGTACTGGTGTTAATCCCAAGGCAAGTGTGCTTCTGTCCGACACATGGGTTCAGACTGTCGTCTGGGTAATAATAGGGTTGCTGACATTACTCACCAGGCCTATTGCCAAATGTATGGGTGTGTCTCGCCAACCCAGTCACTTGGCTGATTGTGACATATATGGCCACTATACAGGAAACGACAAAACACGCTCCCCAACACATCTAGTGGCTAGACACTCACAGCCACCAACACACAGGATATGTCAGTCAAACACACACCTGCTATGCCTCGGATTAGAACACCTACCTAACTACTTTAACACACTACAGCATTACGCAGTTACAGAATCCGCTACCGAGATTATTAGGTTACAGCAGTCCAAGAGGTGTATTTCTAGGTGGGTGACATCAGCAGCCTTGCCAAAGTTGAGTATATGAATTGTACGGACTGTGAGTAGCCTAAAAAGCATTTGTCTCTACACAGTCTGAGACAGACAGACACGCACACAATCACACACACAATTGGCATGTCAGGGGTCAGAACTACTACCTAACTAGTTTATCACTACAACAGTATGCAGTAATGGGATGCGCCATGGAGATTCCTGAGCTACAGCTCACCCAAAGGTGTATTTCACATTGGATGACCTCAGCAGGCTTGTCATAACACTGCTATGGGGAGGGCAGTGCGTGCATGGACCATAACCCATTCATGTAGGGGTTGACATGCCACATGCAGGCACACACAGGGTCATATGTCACAGGTACATGTATACAGCTACTAGATGACTACTTCCTTGTACAGTCACATTGCACAGTGGGCACGTGCACCACATAGTCTGTCATGCTGACAGATACTGGTGGCTAGTATCTGCAGTGAATGACATCTGCACCTCATGTGTTTGGGGCCATTTGGCTGTGTGCTGGGTGGGACAGGCCCGGATGGCTCATTGTCATGGTCACCCTCTTCTGCACATCTATGTTCATCTACCTTTGGCTTATTATAGTGTGTTGATCTTACATATATGCCTGTATTCCTGTCCACTGTGTGTGCAAGGCAGGGGTGGTGCATACTGACATGTGTCTGCACTTAGAACTGCGACTGCCAGATATGTTCTGGACCAATGGTGTTTGCAGACATGGCCTTCATGTGTTTAAGTGTGTGAGCATGCCCAGTATGACCTTTCAGTATGTTGCTGATTGACATTGTCTTCATACCTTCAAGTGTGTGAACATGCCCAGTATGGCTATCTGTATCGCATGTGTGAAACAAGTCCAGGTAGTTTGTACTGCGGTGCCGACCTTTGTGTTGTACACTGACAGATAGCATGCTGCGTCTGCAGGGTATCCATCGGTCATTTGGCATTAACTGTTGCATAGCAGGGGGGCACCTGACTGTATCCACATTCCTACACAGGAGCGGTGGAGACACACCTGACTGTTGCTATAAGTGTACGTTGGATGGGGGGCACATCTGACACATGTACACATTTGCTAGGACTGTACTGATATGTCAAGTACTCCATTTCAGTGTGTAGCCTTACCTATTGAGCTGGCTAGAGGCATACCAGTGTACTACAGATCTTAGCTTTAATTACCAACATATTAGTGTCTGACTTCCTAGCCTTCACAACTTACATCCAACTGGCTGCCCTGCTGTAGTCTGTCTATGTGGGTCTGGGGGAGGGGTTACCCATAGGGCACAGTCAGAGGCCATAGTACAGCATTTGTTTGTGTCTGTCTACACCTGTCCTGCTGGCTGAGACTTGTGTGGGTCTTATGGACACACCTGTCACTCAGCCCATTACCTGTACTGGGTTTTGTCACCCTGTGTAGTACTGGCTACTATGGTGACTCCAGTATGTGTTACAGATGTCATGGTGCCACTATGGGTGTCTACTGTCTGCTGCCTTAACATTCGACCTCTTTATTCCCTTACATGCTCATATCCATACCATAGCTACAGGTAACAACACATTCTACTCCAGTTGGCACTTGGTAGGTTGATTGACTTACGTTGAAGGTGTGCCAGACGTGAGGATGGTGCTGGAGGGCTGCCTATGTCGGATGCACATAGTACACTCCCTATACATGGTTGAGCACAGGTTGTGTCATGTTTGGCATCCCTTTTACTGTCTGTGCGAGTCTGAGAGGGTGTCATTCCCTGGGTCCCTACTGTGTCAGTGCATATGCTGTGCATTGCCTCTTTGCCAAGGCCAGGTCATACTGGGCATGCCTCCTTCTGCTTACTGGGTCAGGCACAGGTTGTTCCCCCTCCGAGTCACTCTGTGCCTGTACAGGCCTTGGCATTGGTGGGGGGGGGGGGCTGTGTGGTCCTGCCCCATGCTGTTCCTGCTGCAGCTGTTTCTGCAGGATCATATTGAGTAGCATAGCACATACCATAACAATTTGGGTGCATGTAGCTGGTGAATACTGCAAGGCTCCACCGGATGTGTCCAGTCACCGGAACCGTGTCCTGACCATCCCAAACACATGCTCTATTTTATGTCTGGCCTGTGCATGTGCTTCATTATGGCATTGTTCATAGGTTCATAGGTTCATAGGTAGGTACTAGGCTATTGGCCCTGGGGGCCTATACAATCCCAGCCAAAAAGGTACGCTGGCTTTTGCCACCCAAGAAAATGTTTTTCCTCTGCCACTGTCAAGCAGAGCCACAGAGGTGATCCCCGGGGTGAATTTTCTATTTCTCATCCAATCATCAAGATTTTTCTTGAAGAGTGCTAATGAGGAGCTTTGTTTGATATAGATAGATAGTTTATTCCAGAGTATGGGAAGTCTCTGGGACAGTAATCTATCCCTCCAGCATGTTCTGTTTATTGTGGTGACAAGGTTTAGGTCCCTAGAGTGTGTAGCTTGGAGGGATTGGGATTTCTTTAAGTGGAGCATGTCCAACAGCTCTGGGTTTAACATAGCTTTGTATGTTAGGCAGAGATCACCTCTGAGTAGGTGATATGCAACGGAGTAAAGCTGGAGTTTTTTGAGACAGTCTGCGTAGGGCATCTGTTTGAGGCTGGTAATCCTCTTTGTGAGGTATTTCTGTGGCCTTTCCAGTTGTTGTAGATGTCTTGTGAGGTACATACCAAAAGGGGTGTTGTACTCTATAATGGGTCTAATGAGTGATGAGTAGAGGGGAACAATGACCTCTTTTTTTCTGGATGAGAAACCTTTTGTGATGAGGTGTGCCATGTAGAAGGATTTCCTGACTACTGTGGCGATGTGATTATCAAAGGAGAGACTACTCTCCACCTGTGTCCCAAGGTCTCTTATCACACTTTCAGTGTTAAGTATACTACTGCCTATGTTGTAGTTCATGGGTACAGAGTTTTTACCAAAGGGGATGATAATACACTTTTTGGCATTGAGCTTGAGGCCATGGCTTTGACACCAGGCATCTGTCTCAGTGAGGCCCTTTTGTAGGATCAGGCATGTGTGCATTTCTGATGGGTGTCATCAGCCATGGCTCCAGTGGTTACCCAGCATCCCCCAATAGGTGACCATAGGGGATGTCCATATTGGCAAATATGTGGTACAGCTGCATCAGATGCCAAATTTCGGAATCGTCATAGCTTCCAGGGCAGCCAGCACACATATTCTTTATAATGCCCTGGGCATCACATATGACCTGGCAGTTGATGGAGGGGATGCCCCTGCGGTTGATGTAGGCCCTACCCTGGTCACCGGGTGGTGCTTTGATGCATACGTGCGTGCAGTCTATAGCACCCACTGCCCCAGGGTAGTCGGCTATTTGGTGGAAGAGATGCATCTTGCTGGTCAACACCTCATGTGTGTTAAGGAAAAATACGTGCTCACTGGCATGTGCTGACATGGCATCCAAGAACTGGTGGAATACTCTGGATGCTGATGCCTGTGAGATCCCCATGATATCCCCAGTTGTGCTTTGGGAGGTACCTGTGGCTAGTATACCTAGGCCTACACATACCTTGGTATCCACTAGGATGGGTTCCCCTTGGCCTGATTGATGTGTCAGGTGTGGCCGGCCCAGCTCAACAATTTGTTGTAGGATGTCTCTGTCCACCCTATAGCGCTCCACTATCTCCAGCTCATGTAGCTCGTGGTAGGATACCCTCAGTCTGTACACTCTTCTCTGTCTCCCCACTGTGGGTTATTCAGCAGGATTCACTTCCTCACCATCCTCAGCCTCTTGCACTCTCTGTTGCCTGCTGCAGCCCTTCTCATTTTATAGGTTTGTTTGATAAAATTTCCCCGCTTGTATACACCGGTGGTGTAGAGTGTGGGAAAACCAGAGAGGAAGGTGTTTGCTTAGTTTATAGTAGTTCATAGGTTCATAGGTTAGTACTAGGCTATCAGCCCTAGGGCCTATACAAGCCTAGCCATAACAATTCCCTGAATATTTCTTCCCACATTATTTACTTTCCTGGACCCCTGTCTAGCAGGGCGACTGACATGATCCCTGGGGTGAATTTCCTTTCTCCCATCTAATCGTCAAGGTTCCTCTTGAAGAGGTCCAAAGAGGCACTCTGCTTGACATGTATGGGCAATCTATTCCAGAGTCTGGGGAGTCTCTGGGTCAGGAACCTATCCCTCCAACATGTTTTGTTTATTGTGATGACAAGGTTTAGATCCCTGGAGCGTGTAGCTCTGAGGGATTGGGATTTCTTTAAGTGTAGCATGTCCAACAGCTCTGGGTTTGACATGGCCTTGTATGTTAAGCAGAGATCGCCTCTGAGTAGACAATATGTGACAGAGTATAGCTGGAGTTTTTTAAGGCGGTCAGCATAGGGCATCTGCTTTAGGCCTGTGATTCTTTTAGTGAGGTATTTCTGAGGCCTTTCCAGTTGTTGCAGATGTCTTGAGAGGTACATACCAAATGGGGCATTGTATTCTATAATGGGTCTAATGAGGGATGAGTACAGTGGGACAATGACCTCCTTTTTTCTGGATGAAAAGCCCTTCGTGATGAGGTGTGCCACATAGAAGTATTTCCTGACTGTTGTGGCGATGTGGTTATCGAAGGTGAGACCACTGTCCACCTGTGTCCCTAAGTCTCTTATCACACTTTCTGTGTTTAGTGTACTGCCACCTATATAGTAATTCATGGATACATGTTTTTTCCCAAAGGGATAACAATACATTTCTTGGCATTGAGCTTGAGCCCATGGCTCTGGCACCAAGCATCTGTTTCTGTAAGGCCCTTTTGTAGAGTATCCACATCATTTGGGGATTCAATAATGGCTCCCAGTTTGCAGTCATCTGCAAACTTTGTTAGCCAGAGTCCCTTAGTGTTGACCTGTACTTCAGAGAAGTTGATGCCAAACAAGAGCGCCCCAGGACTGAACCCTGAGGTACTCCACTTGTCACTTGTCTGGAGCTGGATTTGGAGTCGGCTACTTTTACAGTGTGGGTTCTATCAGTAAGCCATTTAGCAACCCATTGGGTGACATAGGGATTAATGCCCAACTTAGTAAGTTTATCTATGATTCCAGAGTGGGGAATGGTGTCAAAGGCCTTGGCAAGGTCTAGATAGGCTGTGTGGACCACCTTACCCTTGTCCATGGCTCTGGAGACTGATTCAAAGAAGTCAATCAGGTTCAGGAGACAAGATCGGCCCTTCACAAACCCAAACTGGGTGGGGTCCAGTGTTTGAAGGTTGTCAGTGTCTTTGTTTATAAGTTCCATGATAATACGCTCCATGGCCTTGCAGATAAGGCTTGTCAGACTGATGGGACGGTAGTTTCCAGGATCCAAGGTGGATCCCCCCTTGTGGATTGGGATAACTATAGCTCTGCGCCACTCAGTGGGCACGAAACCTGAGGTGAGGCTATGATTAAACATGACACTTAGGTGAGGTGCCAGTTCATATTGTAGTTCATGTAGTACACAGCCCAGGATGTTCTGGGCTGGGCTGGTCTGCTGCCTCTGTAATTGGCTGATCCTGATACAGTTCATCTGTCAGCTCAGCTAGTTCTCCTTGATTACTTTCCTACTGCTGTTACCCCTTCCGATTGCCCTAGGCAGGTTTAGACACACCCATAGCTTAGCCGTGCTAAGCTGGGAGCAATCCCGAGCCACAGGGCTCCAATCCACTTACAGTATGCCTGACACACACCCTCATGATGTCACCTATATCCAAGTTTTGCACATGGCTATCTATACTCTTACAATCTTGGGACCTGCCTCACACCTGGGGGAAAACTGGGATTCACTATCCTTCATCTCATTCGCATAGGAGTCCCTGCTAATGCATAGTTACATGTCGCATACTGAGCCTCCCCAAAACTAATCGCTGCTTACCATTGTGAAAATCCGCACACACCCACTCACAACAGCCTAAAAGTGCCTTACTCACTCTGTATCCAATGGCCCTTGTTCTGCCCAGCAACAAGATAACCAGTGTCTGCAAGGCTCGAAACCAGGACCCTGCACATCACAGCCGATGTGCTTTACCACAAAGCCATGGCAGATATACAGACATTGGCTGTTATCATGAACATATCATCCAGCACAGTCATTCAGCAGTATAGGACGTGTATTCCATTGCAAGAACAAACCTCGTGACACCAAAGCATTAGAAAAGAATGAAAAGGTAAACACCAGCAGCTCCTGTATTATGTATTGGTGTTAATCCCAAGGCAAGTGTGTTTTCTGTCTGACACATGGGTTCAGACTGTATTCAGGGTAATATTAGGGATGCTGACTTTACTCACCAGGCCTATTGCCAAACGTATGGGTATGTCTTGCCAACCCAGTGTCTTGGCTGATTGTGACATATATGGTCACTATATAGGGAAACTACAAAATACGCTCCTCAACACATCCAGTGGTTAGACACTCACAGCCTCCAACACATAGGGTATGACTGACAAACACACACCTGCTATGCCTTGTAATAGAACATCTACCTGACTACTTTAACACACTACAGCATTACGCAGTTACAGAATGCGCTACCAAGAATACTGGGTCACAGCAATCCCAGAGGTGTATTCCTTGGTGGGTGACATCATCAGCCTTGCCAAAGTTGAGTATAGGAATTGTACGGAGTGTGAGTACTCTAAAAAGCATTCTTCTGTCCACCGGCAGATGGACACACACACACACACACACACACACACACACACACACACACACACACACACACACACACTCTTGGCATGTCTGTGATTAGGACACCCACCTAACTACTTTATCACACTACAGCATTCCGCAGTTACAGAACGCGCTATTGAGATTACTGGGTCACAGCAATCCCAGAGGTGTATTCCTAGGTGGGTGACATCAACAGCCTTGCCAAAGTTGAGTATAGGAATTGTACGGAGTGTGAGTACTCTAAAAGGCCTTATTCTGTCCACCGGCAGATGGACGCACACACACGCCAGTGATGGGATCAGAATACCTGCCTATCTACAGATCACTATTACAGTAATACACAGTTACGAGTTGCGGCACATATATTACACATTCCAAGGCAGTCATCATGACCTTCTAGGATTGCGGACATCAACAGGGATGCTGATAGTTAAGATGTACATAGCTGTGAACCTGTGTGTTTAACGTAGGAGTCCATCCCGAACAGGAGTATGCCCTTCTGTGGAATGGACGACTACTATCACTGTACAAGGTTACAATGGCCATGTTCATACACATAGAAGCACATAACTTACACAGGTATCAGTGGGCATGCTCACACACTTAGTAGCACAGGGCTGTTTGGAATGCACTATGAGTCCAACTACACAAGGTTATACTGGGCATGCTCATGCACTTAGCACAGGGCTGTTTGGGATGCACTCTGATTCTAAACATGGATGGCCATAGTGGCCATACTCATACAGTTAGATGTACGGAACATGTTGTAATGGACTCCGGTGTTAGTAGTTGTCATTGTTAGCAGGAACACTGCACTACATGTATCTGACACTGGTCATCTACACAACATCTGCTGCTGTCCGTCACCTTAGTTGTATCAGTCTATACCAAGCACAATACTACCACTCACAGTGATTTCATGCTAGGAATGAAAACTGCTTGACCAACACAATGAGCCAATGTCCTGCTGTAATTACAAGGTTGTCCAGTGTCTGTCAGTCTGGGATGACATGACTGATAGAAGACAAGCCTTTGTCACACATCACATGCATCCATGATTCAAGGGAGTAGTGATAATACCTCTTTCGCATTTGCCCATATAGTGCCACTCCAAGGCAAATTACCTAAACACAGGATAACACCCTGACAGCTAGAAGACAATTGCATTGTATGCTTATGCTAACCAGTGCTAGATGTGTTGCTGTTGTAATCACAGCTGCTCACTGTTGAACCTACAATGGGGAATACTGACATATGTGCAGTGAGGAACACCTGGCTGAAGGCTCTGTAGTGCATAATAGCACTATCGCCATATAACTCAGAACCAGACATGTGGGCCATAACACTGGTATGGACCACTCCAGGTGGTGGTGTCCCCACATTCATAATGACTACTCACATGTACAGACCAGTACTCCAACATAAGTCATCACAGATGAGCCAGGTGCAGGTCACAGTGTCAAAAGCTGCATTCTAGGATGTAATCTTCAGACACCACCATGTCCTCAGACCACCAACACACATCCATACATGTGGTATGACATGTAATGGTACAACACCAAGTAACCTTTGACTAGTGGACTATACCTAGCCCTACAACATCTGTGCAGAGTACCCATGTACTGACACAGTTGCATTATGTGTTATGCAATCCAATGATACCACTGTTTGTAACCAGGTCAGCTGTACACATACCAGGGTCCCTCAAATATTGACAGCATTAACAGATTACTGTTGCTGTGCACCATTCAGTGTGTAAACAGCCTGACATGAAGCTATGACTGTATGAAATGTTTATGGGGGGAGCAGATTGTTTTGACATTTGTGTAGGATATAACCTGGAATGTGGACAGGTCCCATGCAGCCTGTATGTATGGCAATAGAGAGTGCAGCTTGTACCTGCATAGTTGTTATTACAGGGGCTCTATAGTGTACATGGATATATGAATATGTACCTGTTGGGGGGGACAGTGTGTTTATATTATCCAAGACCCTATCTGGCTGAACAGGTACTATTTCCGTAGGTGCAGTATTTCTCATACCATAGTGCTGTGAAGCACAGCAGGTCTTATTGTTGCCATTATGTTTCATGACACAGCTATGGAATCCTCTGTGTTTGTCCTCATAATATGTGGATGACTAGTTTCACAGTAGCTTTGCATGGCATTATATGGTGCATCTGCATCTTACTGAGGCTGACCATGGGTCAACTTCCACTCATGTGTGTTGACTCTTGCAACAGTTACTACCTTCTGTGGTACAGTTTAAGGCAGGGTACCACCAGTTTGCCTTCATGTTTGTGTTTGTTTGAATCCTGTTTCTGTTTCAATGGCATGATCACTGCACATATGTGAGTACCTAAAGTGCATTTGTGTAGGACCCAGCATTTGCACATGCATTGTACATCTGCATGAGTGCCATGACAGTCACCACTTATCTCTTAAGGACCATAGTATTGGCTTTGATGACTGACCATGTGTGGCATACTGTTAGCCTTGTTGGTGTGACTATGGTGATCCAGGTCATTGGTGTTGATGACATCCAACATGCATTGAGCACATGTGTTGGTACATGATGAGTCTTCCTGGTTCATAATGGGATAGCTGAGTGGCCATGATTATGGTGTCCTGTCTCACAACTGGTATTCCCCATTACAGCCCAATGACAGTTGGGATTTCTGAGGCATGGTGGATGATCTGTCACAAGGTGCAATTTGGATTACACTTTGAGACAAAGGTAGTTGCGCAGCATAATGCATCTTATGTTGTGCAAGTGCAACTTGCGTGGGGGTGTACATATCCCTCAGAAAGTTGGACACACCTGTGGCCCATGTGTTCCAATAAAGGATGTCGGTCAAGAGATGAGGTATGTGTTATAACATGGTCATGCAGGGGTGCTCACCAAAGCATTGAACTATATCTCAATCACTGCACAGATATGTTCTCCATGTTTCAGATTGCTGTACGTGAGTCCATATTAAGTACCTGATTTGTATCATTGAGTAGCAAGACCCACAGTTTATTTCTTGGCTGTCCCTGTTGCACCAGTGGACTTTCACTTGAACCTGACATGATGAGGGCACTATAGGGGAAGCATGGGCCATTGCCAGTATCCAGATTCTCAGGGGTGACAGGTGCAGGCCCTGTCTGGCAAAGCATCATGGTCTGTCAACCATGTTATCCCAGGCAGAGAGATGCTGGATACCCTTTGGATTACATCAGTACATTTCAAGATTGTGGAATACAATCCTTGTCCCTGTACTGCTGCTTCATTCTGGCCACTGGCAGAATGCTACCCAGGACTTGGGACATACCTGCATGAGCTACAAGACCTGACAGTTTCTACATGTGTTTCCATGCAGTCCAGGCTTCTGCATCACAGGTCCTGCCCAACAACATAGCATATGCCAGAGACATGTGTATAGTTCTAAAGGTGGTTGGAGTGTATGAGTATGTGGCTAATCATGGCAGACAGGCAGTTGACAGTATGTTTGCCCTCATATAGCTTGACGTGTAACATAGTGCTAGCATTTGCGTTCACAAATGAGTACTGTTGGCCATGTTTCTGGCCACATGTTCTGAGGTGTGACACAATTATGCAAATTATGTCATACAGTCTTTGTATTCTGTTGTCTGTCTATTCCAACTTGGGAGGCCTCTTGCTTGGCCAGATACTTAGAGGCCTCTGTTGATGTGTGTGATATCTGGTGGAATGTGCGTGTGTCCTTACTGTGTTCTGGTAAGGGTATGTGTTGGTTGTGGTGATGGGATGCATATGTTAACCTACACCTCTTGACTGTCTAGTCCAGTCATGGGTGTAGTATGGACTGCCTCCAAGATCACCTCTGTAGCTGCATCCCAGACAATGTGTGGGGTGTGGTGTTAGGCGGGTTTGGCAGTGCACATGGCATAGAGATTGCATTCCCCCAGGATGGCCACATACACAAAGCTAACATTAGTAAACACCAGTAGCTGACTAGTGGACATGCCTGCATGAGCATTCAGTACTACAAGTGCCACATACTGTATTTAGTATACTTACTGCTTATGAAGATGTTTTAGACAGTGATGCTCACATGTAAATATTTGAGTTATGGACGTGGCAACACTAGCTATTACAGGAACAAGGTAGCTACCTTTAGTAGCAATCCCCCTCTGAGGGCCACATCACATCCTGATAGTTGATTACAGATGATGCAAGTGTGAACAGGGCTGTATCCTTGTCTGGGTATACACTCACATACCCAGCAAAACCATGAGATCTGTTGGGCACAGACACCCACTCCCCACACAGAGTCAAATATCAATAGACTCTGCTGCCACTATCGACATGATCAAGATATAATCAGATAGTGTACACCATCACCTATGAAGCAGCTATTACACATGGGCAGCAGTTTCCTACATCTTACACTTCTACTGCAGATGTAACGCTGGAGTTAAAGATGATATGCACCCTGTTTCATTACCAGTACTGTCAACATATTTCCAAGAAGCTGTTAGTCTGGCAATGAGAGGTTAGGCTACACAAATCTAAATGTTAAAACAGTGTGTCTCTACTGTCAGTATCCACTCTATGTAGGTGTGCACATAGCCATTTGGCACAGTCCTGTAATAAGGGTCAGTACACATTTGCAGAACATGTACACATGCACAGCTGTCATTGCTTGTAAACAATAGTAGAGAGGTGGATATTAGGCAAGGTGGACTTTTAGGCTAGGCTCATAAGACAAACCCACCACAGTATATAGCATAAGTAGCCAGAAATTGAGGGTATTGCTACTCAACGCCAGAAGTCTAGACCTCAAATTGCACACACTCAAGGCACTCCTCACTATGGAGAACATCGATATCTGTGCAGTAACAGACACCCAATTTAAGGCTCCAGAAACAACCCCAGCACCACCAAGCTATAATTCATACCACACCTTTTGGCCACAGAACCTGGACCAGAACACAAAAGGGGGGGGTGTATCCATATTCATTAAGGATACTCAACCTCCAGGTTAGTGGTGCAGCACGATGTATCAGAGATCATCCAAGTGCAACTAACAATGGGCAACACTCCAATCCAAATTGTAGCTTGTTACAGATAACCCACCATGACCCAGGACCCATATTCCGCATTTCCGAGGACACTGGGAAATATGCGGGTCCTACCAAACACCCTAATACTGGGTGATTTCAACTACCCAAACATTAACTGGGAGAACTACTCAAGTACTAACTCCCTTGCCCAGTGCTTCCTAGAATTTCTAGACTCCAATGCCCAGGAACAACTGGTCGACACACCCACCAGAGGGAACAACATATTAGACCTGGTCATCACCAACATGGGCGACCGGTGTTCCACACTCTACGTCAACCCCTTGCTGGTTAGATCAGACCATAGACTAATCACTCTGGATATTCACATTCTGCCCACAACCCCAAACAAGGAAACCACAGTGGAAATCTTTTCCAAAGCAGACTTCACGTTGCTTATGCCCGAGGTGGAACGGTTCACAGCCCCCACGCCAATGGACAGTGCTGTCCAAGATGCTGAAACCTATACAAAGGCACTCTATGATCATCTGCAGGAATGCATGGATTGTGCTATCCCAAGTCAAACCTAGACTTACTCCTTCAAGAACAGGAAACCAGTCTGGTGGACCCCTGCCATACACATGCTCTACAATAGTAGGAGGTAACTAGTGCAGATAACACTGAAATCCCTAGAAAGACAGACATCCCTGATCAGTATCAGCAAGAAACTACGATTCCTCATAAAATCATTCAAGGCTGGCTTCAAAAGACAATTTCCCAAGGACCCTACAGACAACCACAATGCGTTCTTTAGCTATGTCAGGAACCTATGTGGGAACTCTCAGATCTGCTCAGAGTTGGGGTGGCAACAGCAGACACATTTCGGCTAGGCATATGAATGGCCTTGGGCAGTTAGCCAAGTACCTACCTATGTACCTATGAACCTATATGTACAGTGTTGACTTACCTTGTGCCAATAGCGGTTGTGTGTGCAATAATTGAGGGCTGCCTATGAAGGATGCACATAGTAGACCACCTATACATGACAATTTACAGATGGTCTTGTGTGTGTGCCATCCATGTTTACTGTGTGTGCAGGTGGAGAAGGGTGTCAGTCCGTAGGTGCCTACACTCTCAGTGTGTGTGCTATACATTCCCTCTTTGCCAAGGCATGGGCATACTGGGCACACCTCCGGCTGCCTACAGGGGCTGGCTTAGGGTGTTTGTGGTCTGAGTACCTCTGTACCTGTGGGACCCTTGGCAATGGTGGTGGGCTGTGAGGGCCTTCACCATTCTGTCCTGCTGCATCTGTTTCCACAGGATCATATTGTGTAGCATGGCACATACTATGAAGATGTGGGCATACGTGCCTGGAGAGTACTGCAAGGCTCCACCAGATATGTCCAAGCAACGATACCATGATTTCAGTATCTCAAACACACGCTCTATAATGATTCTGGTTTGTGCGTGTGCCTCATTATGGCATTCTTGCATGGGTGTGTGTGTATTTCTGATGGGAGTCATCATCCACGGTTCCAGTGCATAGCCAGCATCTCCCACCAGGTGACCATATGGGATGTCCCCCCTGGCAAATACCTGATACAGCTGTGAGGCATGCCAGATGTGGGAGTCATGATAGCTTCCAGAGCTGCCAGCACACACATCCATGATAATGCCCTGGGCATTGCACACGACCTGGCAGTTGATGGAGGGATATCCCTTGCAGTTTATGTAGCGCCTACCCTGCTCACCGGGTGGTGACTTGATGTGTATGTGCATGCAGTCTATGGCACCCAGTACCTCCAGGTATTCTGGCACATGGTGGAAGAGACTCATTGCTGGCCAACTCCTCCTGCATTCAAGGGAAAGTATATGTGCTCATTGGCATGTGGTAACATGGCATCCAGGAATTGGTGGAGTACCCTGGATGTTGATGCCTGTAAGACCCCCAGGATATCACCCAGTTGGCCTTTGAAAGGTACCTGTAGCTAGTATTCTCAAGCTTGCACATGCCTTCATGTCCACTAGGATAGGTTCCCCTCTATTATTTCTGGCTCTGAGGCGTGGCTGACACAGCTCAACAAGTTGCTGTATGGGTTCCCTGTCCACCATGTAACGCTCTACTATCTCCAGATCATTTAGCCCCTGGTAGGTTACCCTTGGCCTGAACACTCTTCTCCTCCTCCGGTGCCTGAGGTGGTTGTCAGCATGATCCTCCACACCACCTTCAGTCTCCAACACATGCTGGTGAATCAAAGTTATGGCAGCCCCTAACATGTACATTTTAAAAGTTCCCCGTCTGTTTACACTGATGGTGCAGAGTGTATGGGAATACACAAGTGTGTGTGAGGTGCTTTCACACTTTATACTATTGTGCTAGGGATGTTGCTGATGTCATTGGGTGTGTATGTGCAATTCCAGCTGCAGGATATCTTAATTATGGGTTTTACAGCAAGTACTGCAATTGTGGGGCCTTTGGTGTTTAATTATGCTTGCCTGCCATGATTTATCTGTTGCCCTTTAATTCAATTTTCAACCAGAATCCCCTCCCATTGACAGGCATGCATCCACCTGCCGGCTTTCTTGATTTGTACTTTCCCTACCCAGGAATGTGTTGCGAAATGTGTTATGTAGCTGATCTACTGCAATTTTGCTTTGTTCTGCTGTGACAGTTCTGTTTTCTTTGCAGTATGGCACCTCCCCTTTCTTGGTCTGCAGGTAGCTGCTAGCAGCCTTGTTAGCTGTTGTCAATGGCCCACTGTTGGTACCTAGGTGCTAATTACTCATTTGTACTCCTATATCCATGCTGCAGCATTTTCTTATCTTTTTCCCGTATCCTTCCTGCTTCCGCTTTGGTGCGCGCCGCGCACAGCCATTTACCGGGTTTACAGTGCATTTTCATCCACGTTCACATGCACATTTGGTTACCTTGTGTGCTCTCAGCTAAGCAAAGCTATGGCTACTTCAGCACACCCCTATCCTGCAGCTTTGCTTAGCAACAGGCAAACCAAGTTAGCAATGCTCCAATGTGCTTACAGCAATGGCGACACACCCCTCTCTTGATGTAATTTTTATCTGAAGGGCTCACCTCGGTGTTATAATGCTACTCTGTTTTGTGCATCCTTACACCAGCGTGAACTCTGCAATTCACTATTACATCTCTCATTTGCATGGCATTGCCTACTAATTCCTAGTTACTGAGCAACCCTTGCGCCATGAGTATGGTGTAGCATGCCTACCATTGACTATTATCGGGAAATCATGATATGTGTTTCATTGCAGTTTTATTCTATATTTTTATACTCCTTACGATCCCCTTTGTGCACCGATGCCCTGCGCTTTAACTTCGCCTTAGTGTGGGCATAATATTAAATGTTCTTTTTCATATTTTGTGCATGTTGTTTTATGCCAATGACTATATATTTAGCCATTGGCATATATTAGCAGTGTAATACATGTGTTTGGTCCACTATCATGGCTCCAATTTTATGTTTGAAAAATGTAAAACTTTTTTTCTGTTTACATTTCTGCATGCTTACACTACGCCTGCACCACTTCCTGAATCGCTATATACCTTCATTTGCATGCTACACTGCTGCGCATGGGGAGATTAGCATACAGGCACCGGGAGCTGTGCGGGCATAGCGTACACAGGTAGTGCACATGGAAACAGCTCGTACCTGAATCACTCGGCGGCCATATTTGGTGTTAGATTGCCAATGGTATGCCTGCACCTGGTGCAAGCTTCATGAATCCCGGGGACTGTGTTTCCATTTTGTAAGTAAATTATGTACTTATGCCGTGATGATGAGGGTAAGAAAAAGGCTACCTGTGTATGCCTACAACTAGTAGGGTTTGGATTTATTGGTTTGAATGTAACCACTTAGAAAATCATGGATGTTCAGAAGACATAGCTAAAACACTAAATACTAGATAAAATACATGCATAAGCGTGCCATATTTATAACAATGATGCACTCATACTTATTGTTATATTTACTATTGTCTCAATTCCAGCAAAGGTGGTATAGTAATTTTATCATTAATACGCGGGGCACAAGTTGCATTTAACATTGTTATAAATAAGTCACACTATTATGCATGTATTGTATATAGGTTAAGCTTCAGCTTGTCATTAGAACATCTTATAGTATATTTATTACAAGAACACAATTTTACAGCATAAAAACATGTTCATTGCTATTAAGTTTTTAATATTTTTAATATTTTTAACATTTTTTGAACAAGAATGGTAACTGATATTGTTCATTTATAAGTTTTAGTGTTTTATGCATTTTTTTTTTTACATTTAAACTGGAACTCACATGGCAGATTGCTACTGTTGCTTTAAGCTAATGAAGTAGTTGCTGTTAATTAATGAACTCATTGGCTTGAAAATGGTATAAATAGCAGTGATGAATGTCTTTTTATTTAATGGTGCAGTAGACGAAAGTGATAAATCTTATGGAGTTTTTGGATGTGAATAAAAGACTGTTTGCTTTTTCAATATACATTGAGTGGACTGCTGTGGCTTTTGAAGGGCTTGGGAATCCTGTGCCTGGTGTTTTCCATATTACTTTTTATTACTTAAGGCTACTGTGTAATTGAATCACTTGTCTTTTAATTTCCACTGTCATTTGTAAAAGACATCAGTCACCCATTGAAGGCAATAGAAAATAATGACGCAGGACAGTTAAGTTCAGTGAAGGTCTGACAAGACGTAAAGGTTTTGTGTGTGTGTGTGTGTGTGTGTGTGTGTGTGTGTGTGTGTGTGTGTGTGTGTGTGTGTGTGTGTGTGTGTGTGTGTGTGTGTAAAAATACCTGTGAGTGTGTGCAGGTACATGAATGTCTGAATGTGTTTATGTGAGTGTTGTGGATTTGGGGGTTGGGGTGCAAGCCAAACCTGTCAAAGTAATTTCTTAAGAATTCTGGACAAAAGCAAAAACAATGGGGAGATGAATGTGTAGAATCTGAGACAGTTTTAAATAGTACTGTAATTCACTTAACATGTTAATAGAGTATATTTTTTTCATCAACATGCATTTTTTAAACAATGGAAATTATAGCACCTTAACATCTGGCATTAACTACTGGCAAAAAGCTATGATTCAGAGAGACGCAGATTGGCTAATAATGTGGAGTTTCTCACTGCAGATAAATCTATCTCTAAATCATATTTACAATAGTCACATAAACTGACCAACCTGTCGTATGCAATTTTTATGACTTCAGACATTTTTTTTTCTGAAACTCAGAGCTAATTTTGAAGTTCAGTTTTTGCAAGAAAATAGGATCTGTTTAAAGCTGTCAGGCACTACAGTGACACTGGCATGCATTTTAATGGTTAACAAAAGTTTAGCTGTAAGCAGTTTACAGCTTGGACAGTTGTTTCCCTTGTCTTAGAAGAAGAATGCATATTTACTATGTTTGATTATGGAGTATTTCATGCAGTATACAAAAAACATTGATTTTGAAAAAAATAGATTATAGTAGTGACCTATTTTAAGCAATTAACCAACCATCCTACAACTTCATTGACATATGGAAGAAACTGTCCCAGCCTGTATGCAGTGGAGACCTAGCATAGTTTGGCAGATCACATCCCCTGATCATCACCAAAGAGAAAATAAACATCTATCGGGCTTTAACAAAAGTGCAAATATTCAGTACCATTTTGCAAATGGACCATTTTGTGTCAATGAGATTGATAGAAAAAGAACATATTCTTATGTGTGGGAATAATTAGTCAAGTTAAGAAGATTGCTGTGATGTTTAGATGGGATGAACAAGGTGCAATAAAATGATAAACATTGCTTGAAAAAACTGTCAGTTTCTAAGTTACTAGAATAATTGATGGTGTAAAGGGCTAGGGCACATTCTGCTTGATAGTACTATTGTCATTCCTTCTGCAGAGAGGAAATTAGGGACTTTTTCCATCTTATGGTAAGTAATTTTTTTCTTTCTAATCCAAATGTAAGGAAAATGTCAAGTATCAATGTATGCACTGCTCTTCCATAGGAGGTTTTTATACTCCGGATTACCGGCTATTGTAGATTTTGGCTGAATTTGTGACAGAGCCTTGTGGAGAGGGTGCTACTCAAACGACCACCTTCTTGGAATCCTCAGAAAAATGTCATTGTAATCAAAAAGATCCCAAGATGATTGTAATGAGGATCTTTACAAATTTGCTGATGAAGGTGTCATATAAAGATGACCATGTGGATTAACAAAACTTTTGTGAAGAACGATTTTTTCCCCATTGGTTAAATTGTCTCTTGAGTGATACTTAAATACTCAATTAAATGTTGGGCATCTATCTTTGTCTGAAAAGATTTGAAGCCTGTATAAACACTGCTGGTGATTCCCTGTAGGGTGAGTGGGTGAGAATAAAACTGTATTTTTGGTCTGTGACCTTTTAGAGCTGTTTTCTGATACCTGCTACATCTTGTTTTCTGTTTTGAGAAATCTGCTTGGATTGGTGTTTTTCTTCTACATGAGAGGTTGACACAAATTATCTAGGTTGCTCATTTCACGTGTTTTCTTCATTGTTTAAATTGCCTCTTGAGGAATACTTAAACACTCAGTGAAATTATGGGACTCTGTCTTTGTCTGAAAAGATTTGAAGCCTGAATAAACTAAAGCTCTGCTGGTGATTCCCTGCTGTGTTTCCCCACCAACCCTCTTGTTTCTGATTTGCTTCTTAAATCTGGTAACTTTAAGCTGCCCACCCCTACTGTAAATTGAGCTAAATAAGCTCCTCCCTTTCTACACTACTGTTGATATCTTGAATTATTTGTTTGGATTTACTTTTTACACTGCTGTTGATATCCTAAATTAGTTATTTGACTTTCCTCGTGCTTATAATGAAAAAGTGAATTTTGCCTCCCATTGTGTGTTCTACTTGATCTAGCTAGATGTTGGATAAAGTAGTGTATTTTTTACACTATAACAAACAATTGTTTTTTACTGAACAAAGGTCAGTGCCACCTGACCTTAGTTCCTCTGTCGAGTAGAGCCACTGGATTTATCACCGGGGTGAATTTTCTATTTCCCATCCACTCATCAAGATTTCTCTTGAAGAGGGTCAGCAAGGTGCTCTGCTTGACATGTATGGGAAGTCTATTCCATAGCATGGGCAGTCTCTGGGTTATGAACCTGTCCCTCCAGTACGTTCTGTTCATTGTGGTAATGAGTTTGAGGTCTCTGGAACTTATGGTGTGGAGGGATTGGGATTTCTTTAGATTTAACATTTCTAACAGAGCTCGGTCAGACATGGCTTTGTAAGTCAAAGAGAGATCGCCTCTAAGTAGGCAATATGAGACAGAGAATAGTTGGAGTTTTATGAGTCTGTCCATATAAGACAAGTGTTTAAGGCCTAATATTCTCTTTGTGAGGTACTTTTGCAGGCTCTCCAGTTGTTGCAGGTGTCTAGTGAGGTACATGCCAAATGGGGCATTGTACTTGATGATTGGCCTAATGAGGGAAGAGTAGAGGGAGACAATGACCTCTTTCTTCCTGGATGCAAAAGCCTTAGTAATGAGATGTGCCACATAGAAGGACTTTCTGACCACAGTGACAATGTGGTGATCAGAAGAGAGGTTGCTGTCAACCTGTGTTCCCAGATCTCTTATAATTCCTTCTGTGTTCAGGGGACTACCATCAATGTGGTAATTCGTGGAAACTGAGTTTTTCCCAAAGTGGATGATGACACATTTTTTGGCATTGAGCTTAAGGCCATGGTTCTGACACCAGTTATTGGTCTCAGTGAGGCCATTCTGTAGGATGTCAACATCACTTAGGGAGTTAATAATAGCTCCCAACTTGCAATCTTCTGCGAACTTTGTCAGCCAGAGTCCTGGACTTCAGAGAAGTAAATATCAAACAGGAGAGGACCCAGGACCGAACTCTGTGGGACTCCACTCGTGACTAATTGGCAGTCTGACTTGGAGTCAGCTACTTTCACACTGTGGGTTCTATTTGTGAGCTAGTTTGCATCCCACCTAGGGATATAGGGATTGATGCCTAGCTTAGTGAGTTTTTCTATGATTCCTGAGTGGGGAATGGTATCAAAGGCTTTGGCCAGATCAAAATAGATTGTATGAACTACCTTGCCTTCATCCACAGCTCTGATGACTGACTTAAAGGTCAGCCAAGTTTGAGCAGGCGTGATCTACCCTTCATAAAACCAAACTGTGTAGGATCCAGAGTTTGGAGATTCCCTATATCCTTGTTTATTAGGTCCATGATGATGCATCCCATAGCTTTATATATCAGACTCGTCAGGCTAATGGGGCGATAGTTCCCAGGGTCTGTAGTCACTTCTCCTTTGTAGAGAGGGATGACTGTAGCATTACACCATTTGGTAGGGACTAAGCCTGAGGTGAGGATGGAATTGAACAGGGCACACAGGTGAGGTGCCAGTTCACTCTGTAGTTCATGTATAACACAGCCAGGGATATTGTTAGGTCCCATAGAAGCTGTATTCTTGGCCTTGGACAGTGCTGTTTTAACCTGTGCAGCAGTAATACTGTGTGCCTGACAATCTACTGGTATTGTGATTGGTTCTTTGGGGGGAAGAGAGAGGTAAAGTTGGCACTGAATCTGTCGGCCAGTATATCGGCAATATCTGTTGGCGGCACCATTGTGCAGTAGCTCAGAGCATATCTGGGTATTGCCATGGAGATTCTTTACATAACTATAGAAGGCATTGTGGTTGTCCTTACTATCTGCTGCAATTCTGTTTTCATAGTTAGCTTTAGAGGATTTGATGAGGAATCTCAACTTTTTGTTGAGGCTGATAAGGGTTTTTTTCCAGTTTTAGGAATTCAACTTATTCCTTATAAGTTTTGTCCTTCTGTTGTAGAGTTTGTTTATGGCAGGGGACTACCAGATTGGCTTCTTTTTTTAGGAGGAGAGCATATTGGTTCTATTGGGTATGGCGAGATTCATGCATTTGTGTACATGTTCGTACAGTGCATTGGTGTTTGATTCAGCAGTCATGCAACTATTCTCCATTGGCATGGGTGCTGTGAAGTTAGCCACCTCTGTTTTTTATGAGCCCAAAGTTAGCTTTGGGGAAGTTTTTCATGGTGGTTACCTTTGCAGAGGAGTTGGGGGTAGGAGGGATGTGGATTTTCAAGGTGATTAGTTTGTGGTCAGATCTAACCAGGGAGGAGTTGACTATTGGTGTAGAGAAATGGTCGTCCATGTTAATAATTTCCAGGTCAAGGATGTTGCTACCTCTAGTGGGGATAAGAATGAGCTGGTCCAGAGCACTGGAATTAATGAATTCTAGGAAACGTTGGGCAAGTGTATTGGTACATGAGTAGCTTTCCCAGTTAATGGAGGGGTAGTTGAAGTCGCCCAGTATGACAGTGTTAGGTTGGACCCTAATATTCTCCATGGTGCTTAGGAATGTGGAGTGTGAGTGTTGGGGACATGGTTAGGGACCTATAGCATGTTATGACTTGAATCGCTGTCATACCCAATGTTAGCTGCACCTGAAGTATCTCTGCTACACTATGTTGGGCTACAAGTCTGGAGGTGTGCGCATCCTTTATGAATATGGAAACACCACTGCCTTTGGAGCTTCGGTCCAAGTTCTGGGACCAAAAGGTGTAGAGTGAGTTATAGCCTGGTAGTGTAGTGGTGCTTTCTGCTGCTTGAACCAGGTCTCTGTTACAGCACAAATGTCAATGTTCTCCATTTTAAGGAGTGCTTTGAGCGAGTGCATTTTGAGATTTAGCATTTTACAGTTGAGAAGCATGACCCTCAGATTGCATTTGTTTATAGCTGCTATGGTGGAAATTTGGTCTTTGGAACACCGCCTAAAAAAGGCACTATAGGGGTGGAAAGAGCCTTGGCCAGTATCCAGAAGCCCAGGGGTGACAGATGCAGGCCATCTCTTGCAAAACATCGAGGTCTGTCAATCATGCCATCCCAGGCAGACAGATACTGGGTCTAGACCATCTTAGAAAAAAAATTAGAATTTTAACCAGTTGTTGAAATCAATCATTTTCTGCTTGTACTGTGGTATCATTCTGGGTGATGGAAAGATGCTGCTCAGTCTAGGGTCATACCTGCCTGGGCTACATAATCCGAGAGCTCCTCCATGTCTCTTTTCATGTAGTCCAGGGAGATACATCTCAGGTCATTCACACCAACATGTTCAATGACAGAGTCATATTTGTACCTGATGTTGAGGGACCTGAGTGTGTGCATTATGTGGAGAATCCTGGCACCTGACAGGCAGTTGACTGTTACTTTCTCCTTATTCAGCCTAGTGAGTGGGACATCAGTGTGCCTCACTATCAAGTCACCTTTGACTAGTGTGTTAGACATGCTGTTTTGCCTTAGGGTCTTTGGTTGAGTGGCACACTGTTTAAGAGAGTTATGTGCCTCGTGATTAGTGTTGTGTTGTGGTGGTCAAGTGTGTTTCTGCCTTGGAGGTCTCTGCTGTTTGGGTTGATGTTTAGTGAGAGCCTCCACGAAGGTGGGTGTATGGTTTGTGTTTTTATGCGAAGGCAGTGCTGGTGTGTGTTCTGGAGGACTATGTGTTCCATGTGGTGTGGTGCAACTGTTGACTTTCTCCTCTTGACCAGCTATTCCGGTCTTGGCTGGAAAGTGCTGGCTTCCAATTTGAATATATAAGTGCATCTCTCACAAGTCTGAGTGTTGGGAGGTAAAATGGACTGCTTTTGTTAGTATTTTCAAGAAGCTTTTCTTTCACTGAAGTTTCTCAGATATGCTTTCAAGCTGGCAGGTTACATCTGAGGTAAAACTCTAGTAATTCTCATGAATTGCAGGGCAAGGAATTAAATCTGTCTCGTGGATTCAGAAGGAGGTAATGCAAAAGATTAATTTCATACAGGAGATGCAGTGTACTAAAAAATGTGTTACTGACAAGGGCAGTGAAATAAGAACCATTACAGACTCTCTGTCTTGTCTGCTTTTTGACTCACAGGCTATAGCCAAGTATACTGTCTTCATGTAGCTAAATATATTATTTGTTGAGCATCTTTCAGCAGCACTATAGCTTATGCAAGCCATAAGATGTTCACAGTTGTTGACATTATGTACTACACAAATTTATATAGATTTATTACTGACATGATTTCCTACTTAACTGGAAAGAATTCTTGTAATGGCTGTAGAAGGCTTACCATTGTGAGTTACCATACAAGTATAAAAGTATGTAGAGGGAAACATTTAGATAGATGTTTGTATTTTTTCAAATACGAGTTTGGACTGTGGGGAAATATTGGATATAGGAAACTGAAAATATCATGTAGATGATATTTTCTCTTTCCTATATCACTATCTATCTATCTGTCTATCTATCTATCTATCTATCTATCTATCTATCTATCTATCTATCTATCTATCTATCTGTCTGTCTGTCTGTCTATCTATCTATCTATCTATCCATCTATCTATCTATCTATCTATCTATCTATCTATCTATCTATCTATCTATCTATCTATCTATCTATCTATCACTCTCCAGCACCAAAAATGTAAGAGTCTCCCTCTGTCTCCCCCCCCTGTCTCTTTCACTTTTTCTTTGTATGCAAAATTAAATTGCTGTATAGCCACAGACTTCCAGTATCACCGACAAAGGCCCCATATCAGAGTCCATTTTTAACTATGAATACTATTGAGCAGGTGCAGTAATCTATGACCACTTATTTATGTAAAATTATGGCCAAAGTCAACTGAGCCTGCAATAATATTGCTCATCCCCCTTTCCATTTACCTCCACTCATTCAGATGCTTCTTGCAGGACCTCTTGCTTTGAAATCACAAGTTGTACTGATAGTTTGCAATCTGACATTTATGTATGTATATTGATTATGTTTATTGATGCACTAGTAAAAGTCTGTTGTGTATATCCTGTATTGCACATAAATGTTATGTATACCATATGTTTAGTAGCCTTGTTATTAATAATTCTTGTTTTTTGTGCATTTTGTCATTAAGTAAGCTAAAAAGGGCTGTTAGACCATCCCATATATACGTAAGAAATAATAATAATAATTCTCCAACAATTTGTCAGAATGGTTCATAGATGAAAACTGAGGCATCCCTTGGGATAATGCATTCTTCTCTAAACTTGTGCATTATCAAAACTGGATGAGTTCAAAAAGCAAGTTTCTACAAGCAAAGATCATGTTAGTCTACTCACCCCATTTCATGTATTTATAGGGCTAGACCATACTCAGGTCTGTGATAGGTGTAAACAAGGATTCAAAATATCAATGTATTTTTTATGCTCAATTACAATAATTAGAAAAGAAAAGACAGACCAATAACTTCCAAACAAGCATGTGGTACTCTTAGGGAAAGTGTTATTAGTACATTAATGAGTAGACTTGAGCACAGGGATATCAGTATAGTCAGGCTTAGCCCACATGAGTAAAATGGTCCCTAGCAACATATTACTCATTTGTTAATCCTAGGCCTGCTCCTACCCCTGCACCTGATCCCACCCTACAGACACACACGTAGACACGCAGACACACACGCACGCACACGCGTGCACACACACACACACACACACACACACACACACACACACACACACACACACACACACACACACACATGCACACACATGCACACATCAAACACACCACTGCCCAGCCAACCTATCACAGCTTTCCCCTTCCACTTCCCTAACCTTTACTCAAACACACTCACTAAACCCCAATGCCAAAACTTTCATGGCATGCAAAAGTTTCATATCACAATCCCACTAACATTATATGCAAAGAAATAAAATTTGACCGTTCCACCATTTGATACACCTCACACTCACCCAGTTCCACTATCTAAAATGTTTTCAAACCCAATGTATTGCAACCATATATTATATATATATATATATATATATATATATATATATATATATATATATATATATATATATCTACAATACACAGTGTATGTGTTTGCGATAGGCATGCAGATGAATACACACACACACACACACACACACACACACACACACACACACACACACACACACACACACATATGCACCCTCTTACAGAAATAAACGAAGAAGAGAGTGTACAACTTGCATCTTTCATAAGGGAAGCATGTTACATATGAGCTTATCATGTACTTGAATTATCTTTTAAAATCACGTCTAGCATTTTTTGCTTTTTTTTTTCACAGATTTTACAGATGGAAGCTAAAACAGAGTCTTTGTCCATATGCTACTCTTGTGATGTATTCAACGTGCTCTTTATAAGTTGCTTTAAATTTCAAAGAATGAACATGTCTGCAAAGCCTGCCAACACTCCAGCACTCCTAATATCAGTCTTCTGTCTTGTTCTGTGACTATTAAAATGAGCACATGCATGCAAATTTACCCAGCATGGTGCCCGTACTGTTGTCACTTTGAAGTCAACTTAGATACAGGCTGGAAGGTATCATTAGGCATAAACACATACATTTACCTAGAGCTGCAAAAGAGTTCAAAGAATTATCTTCCTGCTTGTTTTATTCTGAAAATTTTCCATAGTACCTGTGGAAAATTAGCCTAATATATCATTTTAACAGTACTGATTAGTAATAAAACAGGGAATTTGAAAAAATACAAATACTCTCATACATAATATTGGAGTATGGTACCACTAAGATATTTTAGCCAAAGATATGTGAAAAAAGTCAGAACATATCAAAAGAATAAATGTACTTCTTTTTTGCTAAAAATGAAAGGCCTGTAATACCCATGTGACTTAACCATAGAGCCAGGCTGGACTGGACTCTCTGTAACCGCCAAGCTGCAAAACTCACAGTAATATACTTGTGAAATCTGCAGGGAACAGTCTGTGCTTTACATTTACTGCTTGTTTTAGATTGGCAATGATTAACATGTTCTGTTCTAAAGAAGAACTATATCTGCATGGTACAGGCAACATTGTGTTTTAATGCTGTAGCTTAAATTCATCAATATTATGTGAAAAAAATAACACTACAAATCTCTTGCATCCTCACTTTCAAATAATCGGTGGAAAACTGTGCCTGGGGCATTCTACAGACTCGTCAATATTCACCTTTTAGTGTTCCAAAAGCACTGCTCTATCCAATCCAAGATTATGTTATATTTCATATCTCTCAACTCTACAGATTTTCACAAAATGTCAAGATTTTTGCCTCATATTTTTAGTCCGTTTTTCATAAAATTGTGGTTTTCTGGCTAATTAGTGGCAAATCATTAAAGACTGAAGTTAGAAAATAATGCCAGACATTTGAGTTTCAGAATGCATCCCTTCAGAAATTTCTTGCTAATGCAAAGCCTGTTATTCATTCAACTTTCTAAGTTTGTAACAGCAATATTTAAAAATTGTCCTATTTTTGGGCCTTTGTCCCACCTTTATTTATGGCTTATTCTAAGAGACTGAGACATACATTTTTCTGTTATTTCACTATTGTTCAGTTTGGTAAAGGATTAAGAAAATGCTATGTCACATGGTTTGATAAGGCAGAATAATTTAGTTTTTCAAGTGACTTGTTTAAAACTTGATTTCAAAATATGCAGCTGTATATAAGTATTTTAACACATAAACCTCTTGTTAAAACAGACAATCAGAGCACTTTTGACCTGCACAGAGCATGAAACAATGCATTTGAGATGAGATAGAATATTCCTCATTCACAATGATGAGACACATCGACAATCTGAAAAAGGTTTCTGATGCTGGATTGACCTTGCAAAGAGCCAGATTTCAAAAGAATAGCAAGGGACTGTGGAAACTGCCGAAGGTGTGGAACACACTGCAACACTAGTTATAGTACACAGAAAAGTAAGGCAGATCAATTATGCTGCCGAATGTAGAACATCAAATATGGGAGGAAATGTTAAAGGGCCCAGGCAATGACAATCTGGTCTAATAATATCATGCAAGTAGTACTAGTAGGTTACTGGATATTAATGCAGGACAGAGCTTATGAAATGAACTGTAGACAAGTGTGTATGACCATGTATTTATTATTATAGCATACCATATAGAAAACTGTAGATCAGCTCACACTAATAAAAGTTCGCAGACACATGTGAAGGATTCTATAGAAAACAGTATGAAAAATGATGGCAGTCATATATATATATATATATATATATATATATATATAAATATATATATATATGGGTTCATGTCATTCCACCGACAAGTCAGAAGACCGACATTCACTCCACCGACACATGAAAAGATCGACAGCGCAAACACGGACATTTAACAGGTAAGACTTTTAATTTCCCTAATCATGCCTACCACACATGCATAACACTGCCACACTTACTAAACCATGGTAGGCATGATTAGCAAAATTAAAAGTCTTACCTGTTAAATGTCCGTGTTTGCGCTGTCAATCTTTTCATGTGTCGGTGGAGTGAATGTCGGTCTTCCGACTTGTCGGTGAACTGACATGAACCCATATATATATATATATATATATATATATATATATATATATGTATAGGAACACTTTATAATCTCAAAATTCTGAAATACCGAATTTCAGAATCCCAAGATCATAAAGCCGAAAGTTCTAAATATCGAAACCCCAGAAACGTGAATTTCAAAATCCCAGTGTTCGGAGATGTTGAAGTAGCGCTTCTGATGTTCCAGTGTTTGAATAGAAGTTCAGGAAAGTATGTATGTTTAAGTGTGTTGGTTAGGGGCTTTAGTGTGTGTGTCAGTGTGTGTTGTGACTGCGATGTGTGTGTGTGTGCAAGAGGAATGTAAGTGTGTGGTGGTGTTTTCGTGTGTTTGTCTGTGTAGTGCGACCCAGGAGTTAGTATATTTAAGTAGGGAGGTGCTGGGGGGCTTGCCCCCCTGTTTTTATGTGGTGTAGGTTTGTGTGTTTGTGTGTGGGGGGAAGGTGTGTGCTTGGGTATGTGTGTGGTGTCTGGTTACTGAGGATTCACGATTTTCAAAATTCGCGCTTTTGGGATTTTGTTATTTAGAGCTGTCAGCTTTATGGTCTGGAAATTCTGAGATTCGGTATTTCAGGATTACAGCATTATAAAGTGAATCCATATACATATATATATATATGTTGAATATAATCAAATCCGTCTTTAGTCAACATCTATTTATTCAGCAAAAAGTAGCTGACTGCTCAGATGGATGACAGGTGTGTGAGATCGCACAGTTCTCAGGGTAGGGAAATATGCCCTTCCTGTGAAAATGTATGATCTTAGAGTTAGTATATATAATTAGCGGGCCATGGGGTGTGCGTGGGGGCTTGCCCCTGCAAAAAACAATGCTTATGTGTTTAAGGTTACTTTTTAAAAGTTGGTTTTGAATGCACTGAGATTTTTGCAAGGCACTTGTGTAGTACCATGTCAATATTATATATGGGTCTACTTCAAAAGATTGACTTACCACATCATCAAATTCAAGTTCATTGAGACCACATCAATGAAACCTTACAATGTCAAACACCGAGAACTGCAAACCCAAACCTTGGGAACTAAACCACTTGGCCACCAGAACAAAGAAAGAAAGCAGGAAGTAGCACCTACCAGATAGGGGACTTTGCCCCCATACCACCCCCAGCGTGGGAGGATCTACCCTCTACACCACCCTAACTAAATATGCTAACTGTAAGATCACACTACAGTTGGGAAATGGCAATGTTACCCATGGTGGTCAATTGGTTCTTTTTCCAGGGTTAGTTTTTGATGTTCCCGGTGTTCGACATTATAAGGTTTCACTGATGTGGTCTCAATGAACTTGAATTTAATGATGCGGTAAGGTGATATTTTGAAGTAGGCCCATATATGCACACACACACACACACATATATATATATATATATATATATATATATATATATATATATATATATATATATAAGTGTGTGTGTGTGTGTGTGTGTGTGTGTGTGTGTGTGTGTGTGTGTGTGTGTGTGTGTGTGTGTGTGTGTGTGTGTGTGTGTGTGTGTGTGTGTGTGTGTGTGTGTGTGTGTGTGTGTGTAAATTGTTAGTAGAAAGTTGAATAAGAGTGTATGATCTACAAGACTGAGGACATTGATCAGGTTTATGGGCACTGCTCCTGTAAGCAGGCCTTTATCCATATTGGAAAGTATATCATCTGTAAATGTAAACAAGGCTGTCATAGTATTCCTGCTTAACCAAAAGATAGTTTTGTATTGACTTAGTATCCTGGACTTTGGAAAGTACTCTGTAAGTTTTATAAATGCAAGCTACAAGACATATTCATGCAGGCAGACTGCAAACCAAAGACAGAACCCACTCATTTGGCATGTAATATCAAAGGAATGAAATAAATGAATCCAAGCCACAAGCGAAGACATAAAAAACTTTATGTATAAGCACTTTCATCTGATTAAAAAGACTTCTTCAGATACAATAACACAAGTGCTACACAACCTTTATAAAGCTCCTCCCAATTACATTCAATTAAGATTTTAAAGCAACATTAACATTTAAATATTTGAATGTAATAAAACTAAGAAAAGATAATATATATTATATAATATATATATATATATATATATATATATATATATATATATATATATATATATATATATATATATATATATATATATATATAATAGTAAGTAACTGTAGTCTTACAAACCCACACATACTGAATAATAGCAAAACTCAGAAAACATTTTAAGAAACATTTTAAAAATTATTGTTGCAGCATTATCCACATCCACGTGTGAATGGAACTAAACTCTGACTGTTTTAGCTGTCAGCACTGGCTTTATGCTCACATATTCATTAAGACCAGGTGGAATATTAGCTTTAAGCCTAAGCTGCCACTTCAGTTCTCTATTTAACAAAATATTTTTAAAATCACCTCCTTGAACATTATTTCTAATGACATCAATAATGCCAAATTTAAACCCACTAAAAGATGGACATACCACTGAATGTTTGTACAATGCATTAGTGTCTTTGCTTGTCTGTATGTCATAAAGGTGTTCTGTCTTTAAGTGCTCTTTCAGTTTTTCCTATGTAAAATGCAGAGCATCCCTTATATAGGCCCAGGTATACCAGCATCTTAGTTCTACAATTACCTTTACAGAATTTTACAAAGCTATTCAGCCCATTATTTAAATGTATATGGGCTTCCTTGATAATAAATGGACATTGACTACAACTTCCACATGGAGTGGTGGCTTTATGTATTGTGTGTAAACCACTATCTATCTGCTCAAACATTCTTTTAACATTTTTTCCTGTCCTATATATAAATGTTGGTTTTGGCCCTACTGCTTCATAAAGATCTTTGTTAGTTTTAAGCACACTCCAGTTAGAATTAATAATCTTAGTGAATGTGTCAGAAAATAAAGAAAACTCCGTTACACATGCCCCCTGAAAATTCTTTACATCTCTGCTTTGTGTCACTATATTGGTAAAATATTGACCCAACAAAGGCTTGTATTTCTTCCCCCATTCCTCATAAACTCCTCCAAGTATTTCACATACTAAATTTAAAGGATAACCCCTTTCTACAAATTTTTTACCTAAAAAATAAATTCTTCCTTCAAATCACTAAAATCTGAGGTCATCCTCGCTATTCTAACTGCTTGTCCTTTTATAAGACTTCTTTTTTGAAATGCAGGATGATGACTCTCATAATGCAGAAAACTACTGCACCAAGTGTCTTTATGGTAAATTTTAGATTTAAAGCCTTTATTTGTTTTAGAAAGGGTTATATCAAGATAATTGATACTATCCTTGTGCCATGTGTGTGTGAAAGAGAACAAATTGGTACTTGTGTTCAAATATTGCATAAACCCTGCAAGAGTTTCCTTGGTCCCTTCCCATAATATAAAAATATCGTCCAAAAATCTGAGATATAACTTGATGTTTACTTGGACTGGACTATCGAACACGTACCTGTTCTCCCATTCTAACATTGCTAAATTAGCGTGGATGGGGGCACATACTGCCTCCATGGCTACCCCACTGACCTGTTGGAAGTATTCTCCCTGAAAACTTATATAGTTATGATCAAGTACTATCTCCAAAAGTTCCAAAATTAATGAAATGTGGTCTTTGGATAGAGAAGAATATTTAAAAATATTATCACTGAAATATTCATAGCCTATGCGTCGAGGAATACAGGCGAAAAGATCTTTGACATCAATAGTGAGGAGACTATAGTCCTCACTCCATGTGTCTTTAGTCACTCTACTCAAAAATTCCCAAGAGTCCTTAATAAGATGTTATGTATTAACTAAGATCTCCTTAGTACATTGATCTATGTAAACTGCAAGAGGATGAGTTTTTGAATTTCTAGCAGATACAATAGGTCTAAATGGTGGTTCTATTATGGATTTATGTACCTTGGGGACTCCAAAAAAATTTGGAATAATAGGATTGATTTGTCTCAAAAACTGATAAATCTTATTATCAATCCTACCCTCCACCAAATATTCTTCCAAAAGTGAATCAATTCTCCCATAGGCTATGTGGATTTCATTAATGGAAATGGGTCAGTAAATGCAATTGTCAAGCAAAATGTTGGTAATTACATCGTTGTATTCTTCGATACCATACAGTATGACTCCCCCACCTTTATCAGGTTTCATGATACGAAATTCTTCCTGCCATTGTAAATGGTGTAGGAGTTTTGTCTCTTCTTCACTAAAATTGTATGGTCCTATGTTCACCTTATGCCTTGTGTGTGCTTCATATATTTCTTCTGTCACTATCTTTTCATAAATTAATAAAACAGGATGAAGAGGTGGGTTAAAAGTACTGCTCCTTACAAAACCCTGTGAATCACTGTCTCTTTCTTTCTCATTTTTTTTTTTTTGAAAACCAGACTTAAATTTAGTTTCCTTAAATATAACTTCAGGTCTACCAAAAGGTTTGCTATATCACCATAGCTACTTTTAACAAACTTAAATCCTTTGGAAAATAAATTAAAATGTTTCCCTAGAATGTGAGTGGTATAGTTAAAGATCTTAAAACCTTTAAACTCTGACACAATACCCTCCGTGCCATATACTACCATTATTTCTCATTCTTCCCCATCTTCTTCCATCCATAATTCGTCCTATAACCATTGCATGAATGGACTGGGTCCGATGGGTACCTGGTCTTGCTGGCCAGTTGTTCTGACCTTCTGGGTAATAAAAAATGGTCGTGTGGCTCTGAAAAGGAATCAAACTCATCCAATGGTCTGTCGTTATTGATAGCTCTATCCATTGGTATTTCCCTGTCAAGAATATTGTCTCTTTCACCCACCAAAGGACCTGCAGAAACAATAGTGTTTCTGTTGAAGTTATCATAAGCTTTATTTTTATATTTATTATTGTGTATAGGACCCGGATATACTTTGCCAACACCATATCGTTGTTTATCCCTTATTAGTTTTTTCTGTTTTCTAAGAAAAATATTGTGCAATCTTTTATCAGTCCTATCTAACACTTTTTTATATAGTTGTTCATATTCAGGGAACAATAAATCCTTAAGAATATCTTCATTTAATTTGTTAATATCACTGTGTATAGTGACCATAGTTGTATCATTGTGTTTAATAAGTCTATTAATCAGTCCTAACCCACACTCATCAAAAAAACTGTGAAAATCTTGTAACACATTGTTAGAAAAATATGTAATAGTAATATGCATGCTTAGTGCATTTAGTGCATTTGAGATTTAAAAGGGTTAATACATTTATTCTGTTCACACTGCATGAATCTGCACAGCCATTAGAAACTTAACAAGAAGCATTCTATTTTCTGCTAATGTCAGCAAATAAGAAGTAATTCATTTCTGCTAATGTCATGAAAATTAACAAAGGAATATTGATTTCTGCTTATGCCATGAGAAAACATGCAGCTGCTAGAAGCTATTGATAAAGAAAACAATAGATGCTTGAAAGTTTAAACCGTAGTCAGCATTACTTGTACTAAAGCTAGAAATGTACCGTGAATCTAGGTAAAATGTAACACATGTATTAGAACAGTACAATAGAAGAATTGAAATGCTGAAATGGACTGACATAAACCCAAGGCCAGGTTGTTTTTCTCAAAATGTTTTGCAGAATGACAGATATTTTTAACTTGGTCAGCAAGAAGTCTAACAATATTTTCTGTAGAACATACAGAAAGCTGTGTCTAACTATGTCAGCAATAAAATGTAACATTTTCTATGTAACAGGAAAAGAACTGTATAAGTATAACCTACTAGTCATTAATTATCCAGACAAATCCTGTACATACATGTTTTGTCTCCTTGCTGCAAGTAATAAAGGGTGCCTTGCTTGAACCTAACGTGAATTGGTCTTTGAAGTTTTTTTCCTTTGACAGATTGGTCCTTCGGGCCGGAACCCTCTCTTCACCTAGGATCAGATGGGCCAGGTGTTTGAAACCATACGGGGAAGAAACCAAATCTGTTCTTCTTATCTGAAAAGTCCTCTGACTGAATTGTCGTTCAAAAGAGGCCAGCCACTTTCTGATCTGCGACTAAAGGACGAGTCTCTGCAAATTGGTGATCAATCACGTGGGCTCAGGTAAGGTGAATCTACTTTTTTCTGTTTTCTGTTTTAGATCAGGGACTAGATATGTATTGTTTTTGTTAGACTGTATTTTTCTTACAAGTCAGGGACAAAAAAAGATTACTGTCTTGTCATAGATCAGGAGAAACAGAATAAGTAGGCAGTCATTCTGAAGAGACTATAACAAAATCCGTGGTACCACGTTAAAAATAAGAGAAGTTATGTAACAATCAAAGGGTAGAACAAAATGGGTAATAATTGCACAAAAAGACCCCAAAATCCGCCATTAACAGAAGACGCAAAATATATGCAGTCGCAGCGCGCCGACAATATTAAATATTATTCAAAATGGGTTAATAAGTACAAATTCGACGGAAAATTAGAAAAATCCTCGCTTATCAAACTAATCAAACAGCTCAAAACCGATTCCAAAGGTCGGGTAAAAAAGCAACGTAAATTAGGAATCCCTCAGGAAAACAGGTGGATTGAGGAAGTAAACCCTAGGGAACAAAAGAACAAGAATTCAAAAGCAATGTTTTTAGATAAGGAGGACAATAACTTAGTAATAGCATCAGCACCTCTGCCTCCCTTACAGGAATATGAAGCAAGTGGACAGGTTAGTCCACTCCCACGATATCCTGTGGTCACTGAAGATAGAGGCATTATGAAAATAAAACCGTATATTAGAGATCCCATCGAGACCATGTCTCAAACAAAGGCGGGTAACTCAAATGAAGACATTGAGTTATGGCAAATGGTTAAGAATTCATGATCTATAAGTGAAGGAGAAGAAATATGTCCACTTATAGAAGTACCCAACCCTCAGGGAGGTCAGGACAATCAGGACCCAACTATTTTAGTGTATAGACCTTGGACTCCGGAAGACATCCAGAAAGCCACTGAGGGAATTTCCCCATCCAAAAGTTAATTTTAGAAAATTCTCTGAAGATTTACAAGGAATGAGGCTGAGTTATAACTTAAACGGAGAAAAGGTAGTTAGACAAATAGTAGGGCCAGATTGGCACATGATTAGTGGGAACTGGAATCCCTGTGACGCTGCACAAAGACCCCTCCCACATAGCAGCACAGAATTAAACACCAGAGTAAAAGGACTTAGAGACCGTATGTCTGAAAAATGGAAACCTAGGGCAGACTGGACTTGCATTAATCAATGCATCCAACAAGAAGGTGAAACTATTGACCGGTATTATGCCAGACTATTAGAGTGTTTTAATAACCACTGTGGAATGCAGGTTCCTGAAGATCAAACACAAGATTCCCCATATGAACAGCAGTTAAAGAATGCACTTTTAAAGGGCAGTATTGCACCTATAAGCAGTTTTATTACAAAACACATGGTAGATCATCGTACGAGCAGGTTACAGTCATTACTTGAATATGCTAGGCATGCCAAAAGACATTTTAATAGCAAAAAGAAAAAGAAAGCTCAAATATTTTCTGTAGAAGATGGAGCAGAAGTTTATGTAGTACAGTCTGGGAAAAAGGGCAAGAAAAATGCACAGGCAGACAAACAATCTGATCAACAATCAGAGGACTTTGAAGGGTGAAAGAAAAGGGGTGAATGTTTTAAATGCGGTAAAAAGGGACACTTGGCAAAGGATTGCAGGAAAAATAAGAAGGCAACAACGGAAGACAAGGAGGGTGAGGACTGACTATATGGTAGTCAGGAATCACTAGAAGGGACTAGCGAAGAAGGGACAAATGAGAATGTGATAAAGGGAGTAGAGGAAGTGCAGGAAGTTAGTGACAATGAAGAAGATGAAATATTATTTATTTTATTTATTTATTTTACATTTGTTGACCGGGATAGTCTAACTGGATATATGTCTATTTTCAGTAGAGGCCCGGGGAGAAAAGCTCCAATGGAATATTACATTGTTTATACAGAATAGACCATACAAGATTAGAATTTAAAAAACAAAGTTAGACAATATATGCAATGTACAACTATGATAGGAGCAAACAAAGAGAAAAAAGTCCTAATGTCTTTATACAAATTTTTTTTTTTTTACCGTGGTAGTACTGTGTATATGAGATAACCATTCACTACACAGATATTAAGAAAAGGAAAGTTATGAGGGTGTAGGGTAAGAAAAAGAGACAGAGTAAGAGGGAAAGTTAATCTGGGTTGGTACAGGGGCAAAGCCATTGATTATTGAGATGCATAGTTAGTTGTCTTTTAAAAAGTGAGAGTGTAGACAAAGATGTGATATCAGAGGGTAGTTTGTTCCACATTTTTCCAACAGAGTTGGAAAAGAGGCAGTCCCCTGCTGAGTTATTAGGTTTGGCAGTATAAATCAGTAGTTTGTTTGAGGAGCGTAGCTGTTTCATGTTTTTGTAAGGTGTAACAAGGTTAGAGAGTATTGGTATTTTAGTTGGTTGGTGTAGAATTTTGTGAGCTATAAAGAGCTGTTGAAGTATTAATTTGTTGGTAAATTCAAGCCAACCTAGTTGTCTTAGGTTCAGGCAGTGGTGAGTTCGAAACTGGGATCCTGTAGCGAATCTAGCAATATTATAGTAGGATGTAGCAAGTTTCTTCAGGTTGCTTTTGGAGAGATTAGTATAGATGGGGGAGGCATATATAAGAGTAGAGATGAGGTGAGATCTAGCTAAGATGGTTCTTGTTTCATGTGTAAGGAAAGGTTTAATTCTGTAGAGGGAACCAATTTTTTGTTAACTACTTTTATTGTGTTGTTGATGTGTGAGTCAAAGCTTAGATTGTTGTCAACAGTTATTCCTAGTAATTTTGTTGTTGAGTCAGGAGAAATGAGAGTGCTATCAGTGGATGTGAGAGAGAAATTAAGTGGTGTACATTTACGGGTAGGTGGGAACAGTAACAGTTTTGTTTTCTTGGGGTTGAGGAGAAGGCAACGATCAAAGAACCATTTTTCAACAGAAGAAAAGGCTTTTTGGGTAAGAGACTGAAGTTCATTTTGAGAGGTGGCAGTGCAGATTATAGTAGAATCATCTGCATATTGTATGCAAGTGGTGTTAGGGATATCTGATTGGAGGTCATTAATAAAGATTGAAAATAAGAGTGGGCCTAGGATAGACCCTTGAGGTATGCCTAAAGAGATAGGTAGGAGATTAGATAGTGAATTCTTCCAGAGTACTGCCTGCTGACGGTTGTCAAGATAAGATGTGAACCAAGTTAAGGAGGGGGTGTCAAGTGAGAGAGATTTTAGTATGTGTAGGAGGAGTTTATGATTAACCATGTTGAAGGCTTTAGATAAGTCAATGAAGATTGAAGATGATAGATAATTGTTGCGGTTGTGGTTGATGGTATTGGTAAAGGAGAGTAAGGCAGTGGTAGTACTGTGGGAAGGTCTGAATCCATGCTGGCTGTTAGCAAGTAGACTGTTTTGGAGAAGGTGGTTAAGAAGTTGTTTGTGGATACATTTCTCCATAATTTTGGCTAGAGGTGATAGCAGTGCTATTGGGTGATAGTTTGAAAGGTCATTACATTTCCCCCCTTTGTGTAGTGGGATAATGTGAGATATCTTCCAGACAGAAGGGAAATCCTTCATTAATAGATCTATTTATTAGAATAGAAATAGGGTAAGCAATGGCTTTGGCTCCAATTTGCAAGAATTCAGCAGGAAGTTTGTCTGCAGAGGGGGTGGTAGGTTTATGTTTTTGGAGCGGAGATGAGACAAAGGACGTGGATATAGGTTGTAAGTGAAGAGTAGGAGGAGTATTTGTGGTAGGTAAGAGTAGTTTAGAGGTGTCAGGAGATAGGTGACTAGCAAGAGTTTGGATGGTATTAGTGAAGAAAGAATTGAAGTCATTGGCAATTTGTATGGGATTGTCAGGGTTAGAGTCCTGATGGTTGGGTGTGATAGACTGGCTTGGGGATAAGAGATTATTTATACTGGCCCAGAATTTTTTAGGTTCATTTTTGGAGGTAGTAGTTCTTTTTGTCTGTCAGTATGGCTTTTTTGTACTATTCCTAAGCTCTTTGAAGTATTGGTGGTCTGATAGGTTTTTTGTGGTATGCCATTTTGCCCAAGATTTGTTTCTAAGAATTATTTTTTACCTAGTACTGTTGGTCAGCCAGGGTGCTGCTTTAGCTTTGGTTCTAATAGTACGACTTGGGGCATGGTGATTCAGGATAGACAAGAAAGTGGAATTAAAGTAATCTACTGCCTTGTTAAGTGGGAGATATTTTATTGGGGACCAATTACATAGTCTTAACTCAGTTAGAAAATGCTCAATGTTAAATTGCTTTTTGGAGCGTAAGGTTCTGTAGGTAGTAAGTAAGATTAGGTTGGTTTTATGTCTAATAATATATGTTAATGAGTGGTCACTTAGGTCTTCTGGTAGGGTACCTGCTTGGTAGTTCTGTTGGGGAGTATTAGTGAGGATCCAGTCTAAGGTGGTTTCATTATTGTTGGTTTTGTTAGTTCTATTAGGACTATTGATGAGTTGTATGAAGCCATAGAGGTTTATATGGGAGGTAGGATTTGTATTGTTACAGGTAAACCAATCAATGTTAAAGTCACCTAAGACTAATGTTTCTTGTGGGAGGTGGGTGGAGAATGAACTGAGGATACATTCAAGGGTATTAATGTTATTACCTGGAAATATGAAATATTAGACCTAGCTTTATTGAGCTTGGAGCTCTATTTAGCAGACACAAAACCAGAAGTTACACTCTTGGTAGAAGGGAGGGAAGTCAAATTCTTGTGTGGCTCAGGGGCATCACGAACCCTGATACATCCCTCCAACCTGCTAGAAAACACAGAGACACCTGATTACATACTGGTCAAAGCAGCTAATGGACAGCTGTATCGGGAGCCACTCTCCCATGACATTGCAATAACTGATCCAGTTTCAGGATTGACACAAAAAAGCAAAATTGTTGTTTCTGCAAAATGCCCAGTAAACCTCTTGGGCAGAGACCTCATGCAACTATTTGGTATAGCAGTAGTCCCAACCATGCAGGGTATGGAAACACAGCGACAAATTGATACCTTTGCTGTGCAACCGGAGGGTGAAATGTTTTATTGGTACCACCAGGACTTGGTTACGACTGATCCAGGGACTGTAACCGAAGAGTTAATGAATGTAGCCGTCAGCAAGTTCCCCTCCCTTGACATTGATAAGCAACAACTGTTGCACTGTACCCTGTATTATTGTAATACACCAGGACCTGATAAGGAATATGAGCAAGAATTGTTTAAGAATCATGCAAACATTGATATTGCGTAACCTGTACTGGGACACAGAAGGGAACAGTGTAGCCAGCTGTTCATTGCTCCAGGAGTTCTTTGCACTTTATAAATGTTATCGATTACCATGTTAGCTTAACCAAAAACAGAAATATAGAATGGGCAGACCTAGGAGAAAAAGTCACGAGATGGGAGAAACAGACAGAACTAGAACTATCAGAACAGGGAATACAAATACAGAAGTTGAATTGGATAACTCAGACCAACCCAGCTGTGCACTTGCAGTCTAGCGAGGACAGCTGATTGACACTCCTGTTAAAGGAGGAAAAAATGCCTTACAAAATATACCAGATACTCTCTGGTCAACAGGAAAATCAGATGTAGGACTTATTCATACAGCTGGACCAGTTACTATCATGCCAAAGTCAGCATTTAGACAACAAAAGAGACAGTATCCCTTAAGAAAAGATGCAGAGGCAGGGATAAAGCCTATTATAGCAGCCTACTTAAAGGAGGGATACTAGTAGAATCTCCCAATTCACCATGTAATACACCCTTATTTCCAGTCAAAAAGGCAAATGGAGAATGGCATATGGTCCAAGATTTACAAGCTGTAAATGATGCAGTAATACCAAGGGCACCTACGGTGCCAGACCCACACACCCTGCTGAATGATTTAAAACCTCAACAGAAGTATTTTTCTGTGGTAGACAACAGCAATGCATTCTTTTCGATACCGATAGACCCTGATAGCCAGCACTGGTTTGCATTCACATTTCAGGCGAAAAGGTATACATATACGCCACTACCACAGGGATATTGTGAAAGTCCAACAATATTCTCACAAGAAATGGCAAGCAACTTGGCAGGATTCACCCCACCAAGAGGCAGTCAGATTTATTTTACTTTATGTTGATGACATCTTGCTGGCAGCCCCCACCCAGCAAGATTGTAGAGAAGATACCATAGCGTTATTACAATTCTTAGCCGCTGAAGGACATAAGGTAAATAAAAATAAACTGCAGCTTTGGAAAAAACAAGTCAAATACTTGGGATATGTAATATCCAAGGAATGTAGAACATTAGATGAGGACAGAAAAGTAGCAATTTTGCAAGCAACAAAACCCACTACAAAGAAGGAAATGATGTCCTTCCTGGGTACAACTAATTTTTGCCAGAGCTGGATTCCAAACTATACTTTGGAATCTGCACCGCTAACTGACCTTATATATAAGAAGCCTATGGCAGCACAGGATTTGTTACAATGGACACCAGAGGCAGAATCTGCTTTCTGCAAACTGAAACAGTTAATAGCGTCCTCATTAGTTCTAGGATTACCAAACTACCATAAACGTTTTTTCCAAACCGTAGATTGTAAGCAAGGTTATATGGCATCCGTGTTAACACAACAGCATGGGGATAAGCAACACCCCATTGCTTACTATTCATCACAACTAGACCCAGTGGCATGGTCCTTACCCCACTGTGTACAAGCAGTAGTTGCAGCTGCAATGGCGGTACAGGCTTCGGCCTCAGTAGTCTTATTCCACCCTCTCACTTTGAGAGTGCCTCATGCAGTCACTATTATTTTACTACAAGAAAAGGTGGCATATCTTTCCCCTGCTAGGCATCTTTCCTGTATGACTATATTGTTGAGCCAAGCTCACATGACAATTGAGCGATGCATGACTTTGAACCATTCTACTCTGCTCCCGACCCCTGCAGATGGCACACCACACCACTGCTTGCAGGAAATTGAGTAAAAGACACTACCTAGAAAAGATCTCACGGATGTCCCCTTGGATGATGCCGAGGTGACCCTACGTGGATGGTTCGTGCAAAAGGGGTCCTGCAGGACAGAACCTAGCAGGATATGCAGTAGTTTCTGATACTGAGATTATAGATGCAAAACATTTACCACACAACTCTCCCCCCCCCCAAAGGAGAGATAACTATCCCAGTGGAGTGTAGCCTCCCAGACATCTCAAATGCGCAGGTGATAGCTGCTCTCTCTAAAGCTAAAAACACAGCATCAATGGGACCGGATGGTGTCCCCGGCTGTGTGCTACATGAGCTAAATGAGGAATTAAACCCGCACAAAAGGCAGCTGTTTAATCTCAGCCTTACCGCAGGATACGTGCCCAAGGAGTGGCGTACGGCAACTGTAGTCCCACTCCACAAAGGCGGTGCCTCTATGGACCCTGGTAATTACTGCCCCATAAGCTTAACAAGTCTAGTCTGCAAAGCTATGGAGAGGATCATAATGGAGCTCATAAACAAAGATATAGGGGACTTGCAGACATTGGACCCGACCCAGTTTGGCTTCGTCAAGGGCAGATCATGCCTTTTGAACTTGGTCAACTTCTTCGAAACAGTCACCAAGGCCATTGATGAGGGAAAGGCAGTCCATACAGCCTACCTTGACCTTGCAAAGGCTTTCGACACAATACCTCACTCGGGTATAGTAGAAAAACTTACCAGCTTAAATGTAAACCCATATGTCACAAGATGGGTTACAAACTGGCTTAAGGACAAAACCCACAGGGTTAGAGTTGCTGGCGCTATGTCAGACTCCAAGTCAGTCACAAGTGGTGTCCCACAGGGCTCGGTCCTTGGCCCCCTATTGTTCGGCATCTACTTCTCAGAAGTACAGGCCAACATGGGAGGACTCTGGCTGACAAAGTTTGCAGACGACTGCAAACTGGGCGCCATAGTGGAAAGTGCATCGGACACGGATATCCTTCAGAAGGGACTCACAGAAATAGATAGCTGGTGCCAGAGCCATGGCCTGAAGTTAAACGCCAAAAAATGTATAGTCATTCCCTTCGGGAAAAACAAGGTAACCCCAAGCTACCATATAGGTGGCAATCCACTAAGCACAGAAGAGGTTATCAGGGACCTGGGGACCCAGGTTGACAGTGGCCTTTCTTTTGACACTCACGTTGCTAAAGTGGTTAGAAAGACCTTCTACATTGCCCACCTGATCATGAAGGGATTCACATCCAGATCTAGTGAGGTCATTGTTCCCCTGTACTCTTCACTTATCAGACCAATGATCGAAAGTACAATGCCCCATTCAGGATGTATCTCACCCGACATCTGCAGCAATTGGAGAGACCCCAAAAGTTCCTCACCAAAAGGATAAAGGGACTCCAAAATCTGTCATATGCTGCCAGACTGAAGAAACTCCAGCTCTATTCAGTCGCATACCGTCTGCTCAGAGGTGACATGTGCCTGACATACAAGGCCATGTCCAACCCGGAATTAATGGACATGCTCCACCTCAAAAAATCCAAATCCACCAAAACCACTAGAGCAAGTGACTTAAACCTTAGCACGGATATAAATAGGACTTGCTGGAGGGATAGATTTATCACTCAGAGACTCCCTATGCTGTGGAATAAAATCCCAGTCCATGTGAGGCAGAGCACCTCGCTGGCTCTGTTCAAGAGAAATCTTGACCTGTGGATGGGAGATCAGAGGTTTACCCCAGGAATCATCTCTGTGTCACTGCTGGACAGAGGCACAACAAGCTAATGGGCACAGTATTTTTTCATATAAGGGGTGGCGTAAGCCACAAAACTTTGGGCTAGGCTTATAAATGCCTTAGGGCAGATAGCCTAGTATAAACCTATGAACCTATGAACCTATGAACTTATCTGCACAGGCAGCAGAATTGATTGCCTTGACACGGGCATGTATCTTAGCAAAGGGTAAATCTGTAAACATTTTTACTGACAGCCAGTATGCTTTTTCTACTGTACATGTTTTTGTGCAACAGTGGAAAAACTGAAGAATGATAACATCTACTGGCAAACCTATAAATCATGCACAGTTTATTTAAGATCTTTTAGAATCTATTCAGTTACCTCAGAAAGTAGCTATTTGTAAATGCACAGCTCACACTAAGCAACAAGATAGGACTTCAAAAGGTAATGCGAGAGCTGATACAGCTGAAAAACAAGCAGCCACAGAAGTATTTCTTTTAAATGAGGAACTATAACCCTCTGAGATTTTAGACTTAGAAATCTTAAAAACAATGCAGACACTCACTACGCAAGCTGAAAAACAAAGATGGGTAAAACGAGGAGCAATTCTCGAAAAGGGGCTGTACATCACTAAAGAAGGGAAACCGATACTACCATTTAATTTGTTTAGAAATGCAGCTTTGTTGAGCCATGGGCAGTGCCATGTCTTAACAGGGGGGATAGTACAGCTGGTGAACCAGGTGTTCACAATGTATGGATTTACAAACTACTCTAAAAAATGTTGTTTGATGTGTCAAATTTGCAACAAACATCATGCACAAGGGGCATTAAAGCCCAGGCAAGGGAGTTTCCCTACACCACCATATCCGTTTCACACTATCTGTATGGATTTCATAGAATTGAACATATGTGAAAATAAGAAGTCTTGTCATTGTAGATATGTTTTCCTGATGTGTGGAAGCTTTTCCAACCAAAAATCCAGATGCAGCCACGGTGGCAAAAGTACATGTCAAAGAAATCATCCATAGATTCGGCATTCCGGAAAGGATCTACAGTGACAATGGTACGCACTTTGTAAACCAAACCATTCAGCAGTTAAGTAAGCATTTTGGTATTTCTTTAAAAAAATCATTGTGCATACCATCCACAATCTGCAGGGCTAGTTGAAAAGCATAATGGTATATTAAAAAACAAACTGAGAAAGTTAATAGCTGAGACAGGAATGAATTGGCTGTATTGTTTGCCCCTGGCACTGTTGAGCATGAGAACTGTTCCGACTGCAAAAGGATTGACTCCTTCTGAAAAACTATTTGGAAGGGCTTATTATACACACCAATGGAAACTTCTCATGTCATCAGACCAGGAAACTGATTTTACACTAGCTGAATATATGAAGAAAGTCATGAATTCTAAACATCTGTTGCAGTCAAATTCTGTTTCAGATAGAAAGCAAACTGAGACATCAGAGGTGGCAGTGACACCCAGGGACTGGATGTGGATAAAAGTCATAAAAAAGAAGAATTGGTCATCACCAAGGTGGGAAGGTCCATACCAGGTGCATCTTTCGACACACACTGCAGTCAGGATAGCAGAGCGAGCTTCATGGATCCACCTGACGCACTAGTTAAAAACTTTGAACTGGACAAAAATCTTACCACTCCATTGGGGCCCTCAGCACAAAGTCTGGCTACAAAGGGGGGGGTCAGATCAATAGGACTAATCCGTCTCAACCCCAGTGAAGAAACCATCGGTGCTGTAGGTTCTATTAGGGCAGAGAGTAAGATCACATGTCAAAAGCAAAAATGATGGATTCCAGAAAAATCCAAATACACCTACTCGGAAGAGTCGGAGAAAACAGGAATGCAGAACAACCATTTCCTCAGAAGTATTGCATAATCATCCTGTTGACTGTGCTAGTGACAATAATCTTTTTGTTGTGGCCATTCCTTTTCTCAGCCACACAATCTGAACTGAATAAGCGTGGAGAGTTGCACGTAGAGTGGCACCCAAACTTCAACACTTACCAGGCAATCAAATATGTGTATGCTGAGACCTTCAATGTTTCAAATTGCTGGATTTGCACAGCTTTGCCAACAGCATACGGGGGGGTTATTGTTAACTTCAGTCCCCCTAGGAGCCAACAAGACCTGGTAAAACTTAGTCTATAATACATCAGATGTCACATCACAAGATAAAATAGTATTGCACTTGTCTGTTCGACAGAAGGGGACTGTGTGTTTTTACAAAATGATACAGTTCACGTGGGTTGGAGCAATTGCAATGTGACTGTTCCCTATAGATGCTACAATAAAACTGAAAACACAGGTTCCTATTGCAACACAAGCTATGATTCATTTTTTGAACTCATGCATAGGACAACTGACGAAGTAAAACATAATGCTGACCTCTATAAACAACTGATTATAGTTGACAAAAATGTTTCATCCAGAGCCAGGACATAGTAAAGTTACTACCAAAGTAGAAGATTGCTACTTTGTATGTGGTAGGAAAGCATATAAGTGATTACCTGAGAAATGGTCCGGCAGTTGTTATTTGGGGTACCTGGTTCCGATTATACGACACACAGCAATTTTACCTCAGGGGAAAATTCAGAATGTTCGACAAGAAATCAAGAAGCCTGTCAACCCAGTGGGGCAAATCAATGCAGGCTGGAAAAACCATCATGCTGTGAGCTTAGGGAAAAATGGACTGTCACATATGGACTTGGGTGATACCATCATCTCATGGGCAGGTGTACTGCCAGCATATGGAGCAACAAAATCAATCTGGGAACTGAGACAACTGTCTAAACTTCTCAAAATAATGAGCAATGCAACCTTTTCTGCCCTAGAATTGGTGACTGATGAACTGACTGCCATGAGAACTGTAGTGCTTCAAAACCGCATGGCTCTTGACTTCACCCTAGCGGTGAGAGGAGGTACTTGCGCTTTAATCCAGGAAGAGTGCTGTTCATATATTCCTGACCACAAACATGAGATAGACAATCACCTTGAGGTAATTCAGCAGGTGTCGGCTATGACCAAGCCAGGACCAAATCTATTGACGGACTTTTTCCGAGATTGCTTGGGGGGTGGGGCAGTATCCTAATGAACATCCTGATTTCCATCTGTGTAGGAATGATCCTGCTGGTGGTATGTGTGTGCTGCTGCATCCCCTGCATGAAAAGACTGATTAAAGACTTTATAGACATGTCAGTTTCAGAAACCTTATACCAAGGTGCTGAATTTGAAGAATTGTTAAAAATCTGAAAATGCTTTCATAAGTTTAAACTGAATGACTCTCTTTACTGCAAATCCTGAGTAGGAAGAGGTTGGGGGAAGAAAAACTGTTTATGCTTATCTTGAAAGTAGAATAAAAGTATTAAAAGGTGGGAAATGTTAGAAAAATATGTAATAGTAATATGCATGCTTAGTGCATTTAGTGCATTTGAGATTTAAAAGGGTTAATACATTTATTCTGTTCACACTGCATGAATCTGCATAGCCATTAGAAACTTAACAAGAAGCATTCTATTTTCTGCTAACGTCAGCAAATAACAAGAAGTAATTCATTTCTGCTAATGTCATGAAAATTAACAAAGGGACATTGATTTCTGCTTATGCCATGAGAAAACATGCAGCTGCTAGAAGCTATTGATAAAGAAAACAATAGATGCTTGAAAGTTTAAACCGTAGTCAGCATTACTTGTACTAAAGCTAGAAATGTACTTTGAATCTAGGTAAAATGTAACACATGTATTAGAACAGTACAATAGAAGAATTGAAATGCTGAAATGGACTGACATAAACCCAAGGCCAGGTTGTTTTTCTCAAAATGTTTTGCAGAATTACAGATATTTTTAACTTGGTCAGCAATAAGTCTAACAATATTTTCTGCAGAACATACAGAAAGCTGTGTCTAACTACGTCAGCAATAGAATGTAACATTTTCTATGTGACAGGAAGAGAACTGTATAAGTATAACCTACTAGTCATTAATAATCCAGACAAATCCTGTAGATACATGCTTTGTCTCCTTGCTGCAAGTAATAAAGGGTACCTTGCTTGAAACTAATGTGAATTGGTCTTTGAAGTTTTTTCCTTTGACACACATCCTGTGAATAAACAATACTAAAAGGATATTTATACATCCTAAGACCTTGTGGAACCAACTTATGGCTCACACAACAGTGCAAATAGCGATTGTCAATTTCCAAACATTTATATTTAAAACGTTTTTTTTCCAAGGAAAAAATCATGTCCTTCAAAATAGGCGCATCCATAGAATTATTCCCATGTTCTTTAAAAATGCGATGAGTACTCTCAACAGAGCTAAAGTCAAAATGCATATTCAGCACATCTTTAAAATGCACAGAAGGTTCGGAAAGTTCAGCATTGATATTTAAAACACTTTCCGTGCCTTTAGCATTTGATACAAACACATTGCTTTTATCAGCAACACAGTTAACTGTAAAAACAGTACCTTTAGCATGTTTGTAGTTTGTCGGTGGACCAGCCTGATTTTGAAAGTCTTGTGAACCCTCTTTGCCTAGCGTGTTGGCGTGAGGAACCACTAAAACATGTCCATTGGAATGCCGAAAACTTTGTAAAATATTTCTGCATCCCTACGTCTGAATCCCACCATTGCTCACCGGTCCCAAGCGTGCAGACGATGTAGAAGGTGTTGCAAAACTGTCAGAAGTACAAAAAGGGCCTGAACCTTGTAGAACAGCTCCACCTGCTGGTTCTTTTTGGCTCAACAACTCTATGAGCCTGCTGAGATCACCCTTTACTGCCGCAACCTCCTCTCGAACTTTTGTAACCTCTTTCTGTGTTTTAGCCAGACAACCAGGGCTAAACACTTCCTCACTTCCAATGACTGTAGAGTCAGTAGATGAATTATCCATAGCTGTAGCACAAAACACTTCCACGAGTGGACAACTGGATCCCAAGTAGTAAAACTACGAAACACACCAGAAAAACAAAAAATAAACCACTGAATGAAATAAATGAATCCAAGCCACAAGCGAAGGTGTAAAAAACTTTATGTATAAGCGCTTTCGTCTGATTAAAAAGATTTCTTCAGATACAATAACACAAGTGCTACACAACCTTTATAAAGCTCCTCCCAATTACATTCAATTAAGATTTTAAAGCAACATTAACATTTAAATATTTGAATGTAATGGAGGAGCTTTATAAAGGTTGTGTAGCACTTGTGTTATTGTATCTAAAGAAGTCTTTTTAATCAGACGAAAGCGCTTATACATAAAGTTTTTTGCGCCTTCGCTTGTGGCTTGGATTCATTTATTTCATTCAGTGGTTTATTTTTTTGTTTTTCTGGTGTGTTATGTAATATCAAAGGAACATTGTCAACAAGCATGACAATTGCTGAGAATTCCACTTTTTAATACAAGTAAGACGCTGTCCGGTTCGATTCTCAGCTAGAGCGTCTTCTGCGTGGAGACATGCGTGAATGGGCGTACCTTCGTTGAAGGTTGTGCATCAGGGCTGGTAACTCGGCACGTAAAAATCAACTACCAATCATTAGTGGACCGGAGTTCCGCTGTGGCGACCCCTAACCGGGAAAAGCCGAAAGACACAACAATACAAATACTCTTAAGAATTAAGTGCTTTCACCATTAACAAATGGCTTCTTCAGAGTTAATAAGAGTTGAATACATCACATCATTTATATTTTAAAACACGCATTGATCGTCCAATCATTTAGCCTCACTCATAAATATTTAATTAATATAAAAAAAAACAGATTCCCCTTTCCTAAAGTAACAGATATTTTCCAGCTATATAAATTAGCAATGTCAAAAAATGTATTATCACAAAGCATGCACAATAACTAGCTCAACATTTGGAAATGTGTTTAAATCAAATAATAATGCATATGTATTAAAAACATATACGTATACACATATACAGTACATCATATCATGTATGCGCAAAAATACAAATACAAATACAATTTTACATAACCACTGCATCCTTAATTTTGAATATATTTAGGCATTATTATGATGGTAACATATATATATATATATATATATATATATATATATATATATATATATATTTAATAAAGTTTTTCAAAATTAAGGATGAAGTTATGTAAAATTGTATTTGTATTTGTATTTTTGCACATACATGATATGATGTACTGTATATGTTTTTAATACATATACATTATTATTTATTTTAAACACATTTCTAAATGTTGAGCTAGTTATGGTGCATGCTTTGGGGTATTAAATTTTTAGACATTGCTGATTTATATAGATGGGAAATGTCTGTTACTTTAGGAAGTGGAGTCTGTTTTTTTTATATTAATTAAATATTTATGAGTGGGAGTAAATGATTGGAGGTTCAATACATGTTTTAAAATATAAATGATGTGATGTATTCAACTCGTATTAATTCAGAAGAAGCCATTTGTTAATGGCGAAAGCGCTTAGTTCTTAAGAGTATTCGTATTAAAAAGTGGAATTCTCAGTCCGTTTTTGTTTTTTTGCCATTTCTTATTAGTTTTACCCTTATTGGCTACAGTTTCATTTATGGGTGACAAGGTCGACTGGATTCTAAAAGCTACTTTAGGATAAGCACATCATGTCAAAAGCGCTTAAAGGCACCATCTGCAGATGCAATTTCAGAAGGAATGCTGCAGTCCGAGCACTTAGCTGTTCAGCGAAGAGTAATTATAGACTCCACACATACACTCTGATTCCAAAAAACATTACATACACCAAAAGCAGTTTAGATGTGAAAAACTGCAATGCTGACTCTGTTTCCAAAATCCTTGGAATATGCTATACAGCCTCACAAGGAATGGTACCTACTACCACAGATTCTTCTGTATTCCATAAGAAAGAAAAGAAAAGTGCAGTCTGCAATTAATGAACTGCAACAGACTGCAAGTAATACAAGCCATAAATTAAGGTGTGGCTGTGCCCCCTAGAAGACAGCCAGCTGGAGTAAGAGCAAGGCTGCAACTAAACCAGTCATCATACCAACAAATCATAGACTGGTACAATCTAGAGAGACAGTTGGTACACAGTGAAACCAAAGTGTGTAGTATCCTGGGTGTACTCGCAGCTGGGATAGTCCAGAGACACATGGGAGGTGCTGCAGGAGTATTACAGACAGCTGCCAGTCATATCCTGGCAAAATTCCTGGCAGCAAAGTGTAGCAATGCAGATGACTACATCTACTTCGCATTCACCTCCATCAACTGGAGAACTGTTGTGCACCAGTTCTACAGTATCACAAACATCCCTCATGTACTTGGTGCAATAGATTGCACACACATCCTTGTGAAGCCTCCAGTACATCCTGAAGCAGACTGATATATAAACAAAAAATGGAGGCTATCCCCTGAACTGACAGAATGTGTGTGTGCAGCAACTGGCAGCATAACAAACCTCATGGCAAAACACCTTGAAAGTGTCCATGATGTTACAATATGGAAGGAAAGTGGACTGAAGACTGCATTCCAGCAAGGTGAAATACCTAAAGGACTACTACTGGGTAAGTACATGAACACAGCTAGGATGTAAGCTAAGGATATCCCTACCAACAATGTCCATGCTGACAACATGTGTGTTACTACCTACAACAGGTGACCATGGTTATCCAGCTGATCCATGGCTAATGACCCTGTATAGTGAACCATCCATCCATGCTGAGGAGGCCTACAATAGAGTTCATGCAACACCAAGAAATACCATAAAGCATGTGTTCAGTGTACTGAAGGTTAGGTTCAGATGTCTGGAAACATCTAGGGGTGCACTGCAATACACACCTGAGAAAGCAGGACAGATAATAATGGTGTGCACCATGCTACACAACATGATAACTAGAGCACATGGTGATCTTCCAGCTACAGGTGTGGGTCAGCTACCCCCAGAACCACAGATGTTTGAAGATGACATCCTGTAGGTATCAGAGGAGGAGCAGGAGATCATAGTGGGCAGAAAATACAGGTGTAGGCATTGTAAGTTGTGACCACAAGTGCAGGTCCAGGCAACACAATGGCGTCTGACACATAGCTTTAAGTCATGACAAGCCACATATACATAGGTAGACAGAGTAAACACTGATGTTCAGGTATTTTCCCACCACAATAATGCAGACTGTATTTAGCAGGCAATTACCCACTAGATATACATACTGAGCATCAGACATAACAACATACTCATAACATATAACATTAAAAACATATACAAATCTATTACAACATTGATCATCTACTCAGGGCACAACTTACATGGGTAAGCATACAGACTCATATTGTTGTATCAGTGTTTGGCACACAATAATGGGTACACATGAGTGTAACACATTCCTATCTCTCCACTATAAAAAGCTGCAAGCAGGCAAACAAGCAGGCAAACAACACAGGATATAATGCAAAACTGTTGTCGATATCATAAGCCAAATATATCACTGTAATATATGAATAGATAATGTAATAAATGGAATCGGCTATGTTTAGTAAAATTGTTGAACTCCTGTGACATTAGACTTGTCAATGAACACAGACAGATGACACTGTCAGTGCTCTGCACAGCGATCATCATCACCACAGGGTGAGATGACACTACTGGATAGAATGGAACAACTGTCTGTGTTATCCTACTGTAGGAGTAGGCAGACATAATCTGACACCTGCCCATGCACATCAGCCTCATGCCAACATCTGGTTTGATGTCCAGTATCAATGTGTTGTAGGAAACTGCCATCCTCAGCAGCAGTCTCAGCATGGGTCTATTGTTCACAGGCCTCATCCTGTCCACCATCTGATGTCCCTTCATTGTCAGACTGGCTGGACATGTTCACCTCCACATCTGAGGTTACAGCTGCATCCACATAACTGTCACCATCAGACTGTATCACCTTGTCACTGTCCTGGGTACCGGGGATCATGCTGTCATACTGAGACACATCAGATTTCACATCTTGATCACTGGATGGACTAATGGAGGATAGAGGTAGTTGATATGCTGAAAGAAGAGGTAAATGACACAGATCAGGACAACATGCATACATCACATGCTGGATAATATTAAAGACATATGACACATATATCTTGTTGCAATGTAATAATAGTGACTTATTGTTAGGTCTTGTCTGTGTATGGGACACATAAGCTATATAACAGGGAGTTGAAAATTAGGTTATATAGCCAACATACATGACAGATGTGATAAATAAAGACATAACACACACAAAACCAAGTCCTTGTGGGAAGATGGTATAGTAGAAGAGAGATGAACTTCATCTATTTTAGGGAAACAAAGTCGGCATTATTGAGCACATCATTGCCGGCATGAAACATTCAAACAGAATTAAAATGTACAGTAAGTTTTATACAGACATGCCACTTGCTTGTGCACTTGATGATGATGATAATGCAGTTTGTCCTAGGAATGGGTAGAAAGACACAGCAGTAATTGAGGACAACAACATGGATAACAGCAATGACATGTATGGAAGACAGGTAATATACCACTAATAGACTCCCACTGTTGTGAGTTTGTGTGTTGTACTCTGGATCCTGCAGTGGGAAAGTAAACAAAAAGACAACACAGTCATGTATGCAGGCAATGGAATATTGACAGCATGCCATATATGTCACAGTAACAAGGGTTGCAGATATTCACATATCAAACATTGCACCTGTTGGCCAGATGTTCTTGTGAATAAAAACAGTAACATTAATGTCATGTTTCACAAGTCTGCTACAGATTGATGCAAACTATGAACCTGTTGTGTTAACACACCTAGTCTGTCTGTACTTGCACCTGCATGGCTTGGGCTCCCACTGGATGCATCTGTGCTCTACAATGTTAGGGAAATATCAATATGAAAGTAAAAGGCAGTGCCATGACATGAAGCTGAGGTAATAACAGGTAGTGGTCACAGTAACACTGTATGGAGACACTACCTGCCATTCTCTGGTGTTGTTCAGAAGTAAATGTGCCTGTGAATATTAATGCAGACAGCATTACACATGTTGGTTGCACTGTTCTGTAGTTGTATGACTACATGTCATGCACTTATGTTCATCATCATAACCTGTGTGGATCTGTGTGCACAATTCAATTCTGCTGCTGTAATCCAAAATGATAGTACATGAATATGCATGCAATAGCAATATACAATGAATTATTCAATAGTCATACATGTCATGCAAAGTAAGGCATATATGATTCTATCCCACCCCTGGGTATGCATCTCTCCCTACTTGCCATATGTAGGGAAGCAAGAAATATTGAAATCTCTTTGGGGAAAGGGGTGTCACTGGTGGCATCCCTCAATCTCTCATACTGTCGTAACCTATGGGTTGCATAGAGGATCATGTCAGAGCAGTAGCAGTGACAGGTCTTATGGTATATATTGTGACCTCCAACCACATTAATCATGTTTGTGATGTCAGCCCACACTTCATTCCTCCAAACTGCATTTCCTGCATGTCCAAGGAGTCTTTGTCTATGTTGTCACAGAGCATCTATTATGATGCCTTTTTCCTGTGGAGAGAAATTGTTAACCCTAGGTCTTTTGCCATCTGAAAGACAGTAATATGCACATGTTCATATTCATATAGCAGCCAGTTATGCAAATAATTATGTGGACAGCTTATGTCACCATAAATAGTTTGTATCCCTGTACAATACAAAAGTCAATGAAACACTAACTTTAACATATAGTAATGTGACATATAAAATGGTACAACAATGCCCACATAAATAAGAGTTGCAAAATTAACATAATTTGTGATATCTATAAAGGCTGTTTGTGGGATTCAAACACCTTACACTACATATGTATTGAATGTAGGCCCAAAGCCTACAGCATTATGCTCCAGGAGTCTGCGTGCACTTTGCATTAAAACACTACACAAATTATCAATTGAACAACTTACAAAAAGTGTCAGAAAATTTCAGTATCCTTAAGCAGGCCACAGAGAGTACAGATCCTTTAATATTGGACCAGTAACTGTAAGACTTGTGTTAGGAACCATCAATGAATAAATAACAGTGACAACAAAATGAAATAGTACATACGGATAATATCAGACCTCATAGATTTCCATATGTGCACCACAAAGTGTATGGAGTCACCTGCAAGACATATGGATAATCTGTAAATCTGTCCTTATGTACTGTTCACTTTTGCTATTTAAATATATCTGTATGACTATATATGGGAAATTAATGCATGTCCATAATGCAGATGGCAACACCTATATGCATAAAGGTAAATCAAACAACACTCCAGTAAGTTATAAGCATTTGTGCTAAAGCACACATTTTCAATAAAAACAACTGTAAACAGATACATCTGAGAATGAGTAATGTTAACAGAGGAAATACTCCCCAAAACAGAAATGCTAGCATGCGTGAATTTACCTTATCAGCTATCTATTACTTAGGTATAACTTAAAGTAAGACCACCTACTATGTATCCATCTTTAAGTACCATTTGCACCATACATAATTAATGACGTTTATTAAAATTCCTGGTTTTGGAAAGCCATTTATGCATGTCCACATAAGTTCTTGAAATTGGACACATTAACCAATACATCAGCATAATGGGATGGTGCTCCATGCAAGTACCCAATAAGTATCGATAAACATTACCATGTGTAGCACATGCCTGTTATCTTCCAGTGATCTGATATCATGACTTTTAAATATTGATTTTGATACATCTGCAGATCAGACCACTGCTACCTGAAAACTGAGTGGGACCTCAGTGAGAAATTTTCCAATTTTACATTTTCAAATGGAGTATCAACATTATTCAGCTGGCTACTTCCAGGAGGCTTCAATGTGTGTGGATGGCCAACTGAACCAAGGAGGAGACCACACAAGTGCTGACCATCTGTACTGGAGTGGGGCATCAGATGACAGCCAGGCCAAAGAACTTTGCAATCATCGACATTTGGAACTGGACTGCGAGGGAGCATCAATGATGTACATGGATCTAGTGGACCGGAGTGCAGGTTTGCCACCATTACAATGACCTGCATCAGAGGGAAGCAGAGGGGCTTCATCAGATGGTTGCTGACATGTGGAGACAGGCAGTGGATACCTGCAGTATGACAATCATACATATACCTGAGCATTCCTATAGCAGCCAAAGATATAGCTATATGCCAAACATATCATATACATGGCTTTTTATAACCTTAACAAGCTGTTTTGACAATTAGCTCATCTGGTTAATTAAGAAAATGTGGTGGCTTCTCTCCATATAAGTATCGTTTCTATTCCCATGCTGTTTATTTATTTGACATTTGTTGACCGGGTTAGTCTGACTGGGCAATAGCTCCTTTTCCACAGAAACTGAGGAGAAAATCTCCAACTGAAAAAGAAGAGGGAAAATATCAATTACATCCTAAAATATACAGATGAGCAAATTGTATCTAAACTAAGCATAACATATTACAAAGTTTAAAAATATGTCAGAGAAATAATACGTATAACAGCATTCAAGAAAAAGATAGGGTACAGATATATACATCCGAGTACAGTCAGTTTTGTACATATAATAATGTAGGAAAAATATCATAAGAGGTCATAGGCAAGTGGAAGCTTATAGGAGATGCAAAAGATTAGAGGCATATAATATGTAAGGGGATTAAAAACATGAAAAAGGCCAGTGGCCAGACATCAGATTAGTGAGCTGAAAGTATCATCAGAAAACTGTTAGCATAATATCAGGGAACAAAGAAAACTGTTAGCATAGTTTAAAGAAACAGCTGGGAGAAGTGAAAGAGATAGGTAGCAAAGTTGTAAGGAAGGAAGATATCTTTAGTTGGCTTGAAGCCGTAGAAGATAGTAGAAGTATGAAAGTTATGCTAAGTAGGGTCATTACATCACACATTACATTTACTTACTAATGTTAATTTACATAATTCTGAACTTAGGTGTACATCTGTTTTCCAGTATATAACAACATCATTTCACACATCCACTATAGCCGTGTATCACTGATGCCTATAGTGCCTAGGCTATTGATGATTATGCATTTCGTAGTTATTTGTTATACAATGACAGTATTGCCTACTCTAGCTGTATACTGAAGAGTAACTCATAAATAACTTCTTTGCTTCATTCCTCCTAAAAACGTGACCATTCTTACGACTGTCACATTTGTTTAATTTGAGAGGAATGTCTGTCTGGCTGATTATGCATAGGTCATTGGATCATAGGAAGTTACTAGACTATTTGCACTGAGGTTCTTACAAGCCTAGCCAGAAATTTAGCCCATGTTCCAACAAGTCAGCACCCAATGCCCATGTCCAGCAGGGACTCAGGTGGAATCCCAGGGATGTATTTTCTCTTCCCCATCCAGTAATCCAGGTTGAGCTTAAAAAGGAATAAGGAGGTACTATGCTTGATGTGGAGTCTATTCCACAGAAGGGGGAGTCTCTTGTACACAAATCTGTTCTGCCAACAAATCCTATTGATGTCACAAAGTAGGCTGAGGTTGTGCATGCAGTTTACTCAAGTGGATCTTGACTTGCGGATATGCAGCAGTCCCATCAAGGCGGGGTCTGAGATTACTTTGTATGCCAGACAAAGGTCACTTCTCAGGACTCTCTATGAGACTGAGTAGAAGGACAGGGCTTTTACCCTATCTGTGTAGGGTAGATGTTTGAGGCCCTGGATTTTCCTGGTGAGGAAGCTCTGTGGCCTCTCCAGCTGCTGCATGTGCTTTGTGAGTTACATTCCAAAAGGGGTGTTGTACTTAATTATGTGTCTTACAAGGGAAGAATACAGGGACGTTATGACCTTCTTGTCCCTGAATGAGATACCTTTCCTAATGAGGTGGCCATGTAGAAAGCCTTCCATACAATGGAGGCAATATGTAGGTAAAAAGTCAGGTTGCTATCAACCTGGGTGCCTAAGTCCCTCATGACTGATTACGTACTTAGGACCTTGTTAGAAATGTGATCATTTGTGGGGACATCACTCTCCTCAAAGGGGATGATGATGCATTTTTTGGCATTCAGTTTGAGGCCATGTCTCTGGCAGCAGTCATTTGGTTAGGTGAGACCCTCTTGAAGGATGTCCGCATCACTTGGGGAATTGATGACAGTGCCCAGCATGCAGTTATCTGTAAACTTGGTTAGCCATAGCCCACTGGTTTTGGCCTGTACCTCAGAAAAGTATATCCCAAACAGCAGAGGCCCCAATACTGATCCCTGGAGTATGCCACTCATTACAGGTCTACTGCATGAGGTGGCTTCCAATATTTTGACAAGGTGTGTTCTGTCACTTAGTCAGTTTGTTACCCATCTTGTAACATGTGGATTGATGCCTAGTTGAGAGAGTTTATCTATTATACCTGAGTAGGGAATAGTATCGAAGGCTTTGGCCAGGCCACGGTAGGTGGTGTGCACCATCTTCCCCTCATCCATGGCTTTAGAGACTGTCTCAAAGAAGTTGACCAAGTTTAACAGGCATGACCTCTCCTTGATAAAACCAAACTGTGTGGGATCGAGTGTTTGGAGGTTGCCAATGTCCTTGTTAATGAGGGCCATGATAATCTGTTCCATGGCCTTGCATATCAGGCTAGTTAGGCTAATGGGTCTATAATTTCCTGGATTGCTGGATGCTCTACCTTTGAGCAAAGGGATGACAGTTACTGTGCTCCACTCGGCTGGGACGAAGCTTGTACGCAGGCTTTGGATGAATAAGATGCCTAATGGTCCTGCAAGTTCCTGCCTGAGTTCATGTAGGGTGCAGTCTGTGATGTTATCGGGTCCTATGGAGGCTGTATGTTTTTCTTTGAGAGGGCAGTGATGACTTGCTCCCTAGAAATATGGGGAGGGGGCAGGTTCTGGGGATGTCCTGATTTACTGATGGGGGGACAGAGGGTTGAAGTTTTCACTGAACCTGTCTGCCAGCAGGTTGGCTATATCTACCACATTTGTGTATGTGGTGTCCCAACCACCAGTTCTGTGTAGATCTGAGTGCTTCCTTTGAGACTGCAGACATATGTGAAGAAGGCCTTATGATTGTCTTTAGTAGATGTGACCAGTTTGGACTCTAAGTTTGCTTTGGAGGTTTTCACTAGTGCTCTTATTTGTTTGTTCAGGCTAAGGAGAGATTGCTTCCAATTAGGCACCTGCTCCTTCTTGGTCCTGGACAGCAATTTTTTCCCTTTTATTATAGAGTTTATTTATTGCAGATGTCCACCAGACAGGTTTACTCTTCCTTGAGGGGGATAATTTTGACCTGTTGGGTATTTCTGATTCCATGCAACTTTAAAAACCCTTGTATAGTACTTTGGTGTAGGTTTGGACATTTATGCCAGTTCCTATAGAGGGGGAGGGGGCTGTGAAGCTGTTTATACCTTCCATTAGGAGGTTGTAATCAGCTTTGCAGATGATTTTTTGTTTGACCCTAACTGGAGGTGGGGGTCTGGGGAGATGGTGACTTTGAAAGTGACCGCCTTATGGTCAGATCTTACCAGGGAGGATGACACTGTAGGGATGCTGCAGTAGTTACTCATGTTGATTAATAACAAGTCCAAGATTCTGTCACCTCTTGTAAGGGTATCGACCAGCTGGTCCAAGGCATTTGTATTGATAAAATCAAGAAAGCTGTGGGCATTTGTGTTTTGGCATGAGTAGTTCTTCCAGCCTATGGTTGGATAGTTAAAGTCACCCAGGATCCAGGTAAAGGGTTGAATCTTGATAGATTCAAAGAGGTCCAGATAGGTGGAGTGGGAATGTTGAGTCAACGTTAGGGGCCTGTAGCTTGCTATGATTTAAACAGGGATTTTCTCAATGGTTAACTGCACCTGGAATGTCTCTTGTTTGTCTTACTGTTTGACTAGCCTCGAGGTTTGTATGTCTTTAATATATGTTGAAACTTCACCTCCTTTTGTGTTGCTGCTCATGGTTTAGTGTCTGAAGGTATGATATAATGAATAACCTGGTATGGCTGGGGTGCTTTCCACAGCTTTGAAGCAGGTTTCTGTGACTGCACAAATGTCAGCATCTTCCAGGTTTAAGAATGCTTGCAATGAGTGCAGTTTCATGTTTAGACTCCTAGTGTTTAGAAGCATGACCTTTAATTTCCATTTTGATGAAACTTACATGTTGGTAGGTTTAACCTCATGGCATTGCTTAAAAAGGGCACTATGGGGGAGGCAAGATCCTTTCCCAGAAGCCTGAAGCCCAAGTGAGACAGATGAAGATCACCTCTGGCAAACCGTTGTGATCTATGAATGATATCTTCCCAGGCTGTCAGGTACCGGATCCCCTTGGAATGACACCAGAAACTAAGCCAAATGTTAAAATCAATAATTTTCTGTTTGTATTGAGGCATCATTCTTGGTGACAGTAGAACGCTGCTTAAGGCTGGGGACATACATGCCTGGGACACATAGGTTATCAATATGTGTTGATTGCTGTTATCTCTTTAGATTATAATGGGCAATAAGTGTCATAATTTTCTGTATTCATCCATTATCTGCAAGAATAAGGATAAATACACACAGTACCTCTTTGTTAAGAAGAACTGTGCACTACCTGTTAGCTCAAACTGCCTATATTTTGGCACGCTGTCGGTTCAAATCCACATGGGGAAATATCATTATATTATTTGTTTCACACACTATCAAATATTCTTCTCTACAAAACTCCTTAATAATATTAACATTTATTTTTGTGCATGGTTTTGAATAACTTGGTTATTCATTGAAATCCTATGTATATCTTCATAAGCTGTAATGTTCTTTAAACAGCCACTCTCTAAGTGCAGGGTTATATGTACAACTTGGTACAGACGGCTATATTTCTGGCAAAACTGTTTGTGGAATATGGCATTATTTGCAAAACTGCTGTCCAGTATGATTTTGTCATTCATTATTAAATTCACTTCAATGACCACTGCATCCTTATCTTTTGATTGAGTCAGATGGTCAGAATTACAGCTGAAATGCATACCAGGGATATACAGTGATATAGCCATTTGAACTGTGATGTGCACTTTGACAAGGAATATCTTTAAATGTAGTCTTCCTACCTAGCTAATTCCATGATGTACAGCACCTTTTATGTCCCTGTTAAAAGAAGTTAAGTGATACATGAGACTGTTCCACTGTCTGAGGGATGATGGTTTTCCATTGCTGTTACTGGTTGTGACCACAGTGTTGATGTGAATTAATTCTTGCTAATTATTTACCTACATGCCCAGCACATGTTCATTTTTTGAAATCCTAAGGCATGATCCATATTAGTAGACCATCCCCCATCCAGGTGATGTCATAATACCAAGTCTTTTTACTGCATTCACAAGACACATTATCAGGCAAAATAGATTAGCTAGGCAGATAGGTGACAGGGTTGGAGTGTAGATGTATGCTAGAGTTGCAGATTTGAATATCATGTTCTTCAGCTGCATTCAAATATATAAACATCCAGTGTGTAACATTGTAAAATGTGTATGGTGATTATTTGAAGCAAAATATTTAGACCCTGATCTGAGCAATGTATATCCATCTAATCTGAGGACTACATAATTCATAGTAGCGCTTTTCTTTTTTCAGGTAGCGAGGACAGGACCTGTAACCATGCTCTCTGCATTGAATGGAAGCACAGGTTTGATGAGTAGAGGAAGAAATAGAGGTAGGTTGCTTAATTTTTCTGTTTTGTTAAAACAAATAAATCAGATCTTTTTACAGCCTGTGTTTTTTACATTACTATGTATATTGGTTACACAACACAGACATGGTTGGTATAATGGTTAAGGTGTTTGCCTCCCATACACAAAGTATAACGTTAGAGCCTGTCCTCTGGCCAGTTCCTGTTTGGAGTTGGTGCCCAATTCCTTCATGACTCATTGTGTACTTGGACTTTGTTATAAATGTGATAATTTGCGGGGACGTCACTCAACTCAAAGGGGATGATGATGCGTTTTTTGGCATTCAGTTTGAGGCCATGTCTCTGGCACCAGTCATTTGTTTGGGTGAGACCCTCTTGAAGGATGCCCACATCACTAGGGGGAATTGATGACAGCACCCAGCTTGCAGTCATCTGCAAATTTGGTCAGCCATAGCCCACTGGTTTTGACCTGTACCTCAGAAAAGTATACCCAAACAACAGAGGCACCAAGACTGTTCCCTGGGGTACACCGCTCATTATGGGTCTACTGCTTGAGTTGGCTTCCACTATTTTGACTAGGTGTGTTCTGTCAGTTTGCTACTTTGTTACCCATCTTGTAACATGTTGATTGATGCCTGATTGAGAGAGTTTATCTATTATACCCTAGTAGGGAATAGTATTGAAGGCTTTGGCCCAGTCATGGTAGGTGGTGTGCACCATCTTCCCCTCATACATGGCTATGGTGACTGTCTCAAAGAAGTTGACCAAATTTAACAGGCATGACCTCTCCTTGATGAAACCAAACTGTGTGGGATCGAGTGTTTGGAGGTTCCCAAGTCTGTGATAATCCATTCCATGTCCTTGCATATCAGGCTAGTTACACTAATGGGTCGATAATTTCCTGAATTGCTGGATGCTCCACCTTTGTGCAAAGGGATGATAGTTGCTGTGCTCCACTTGGCTGGGATGAAGCCTGTACTCAGGCATCCAATTGAATAGGATGCCTAATGATGCTGCAAGTTCCTGCCTGAGATCATGTAGGCTGCAGTCTGGGATGTTATCGGGTCCTATGGAGGCTGTATTTTTTGCTTTTGAGAGGGCAGTGATGACTTGCTCCCTATAAATAAGGGGAGGGGGCAGGTGCTGGGGATGTCCTGATTTACTGATGGGGGGACAGAGGGTTGAAGTTTTCACTGATCCTGTCTGCCAGCAGGTTGGCTATATCTCAGGCATTTGTGTATGTGGTGTCCTTGACCACCAGTTCTGAGTAGATCTGAGTGCTTCCTTTGAGACTGCGGACATATGTGAAGAAGGTCTTATGATTTTCTTTAGTAGATGTGGCCAGTTTGGATTTGAATTTTGCTTTGGAGGATTTCACTAGTGCTCTTATTTGTTTGTTCAGTCTAAGCAGAGATTGTTTCCATTTAGGCACCTGCTCCTTCTTGTTCCTCGACAGCATTTTTTTCTTTCATTATAGAGTTTATTTATTGCAGATGTCTGTTTGTATTGAGGCATCATTCGTGGTGACAATAGAATGCTGCTTAAGGCTAGGGAATACCTGCCTGGGACACATAGGTTATCAACATGAGTTGATTGCTGTTATCTCTTTAGATTATAATGGGCAATAAGTGTCAGAATTTGTCTGCATTCATCCATTATCTGCAGGAATATAGATAAAGATACACAGTACCTCTTTGTTAAGAAGAACTGTGTACTACCTATTAGCTCAACCTGCCTATATTTTGGCATGCTGTGGGTTCAAATCCACATGAAGAAACATAATTATATTATTTGTTTAACACATTATTAAATATTCTTCTCTACAAAGCTCCTTATTGACATTAACATTTATTTTTGTGCATGGTTATGGATAACATGGTTATTTGTTGAAATCCTATGTACATCTTTGTAATCTATAATTTTCCTTTAACAGCAACTCTCAAAATACAGGGTTCTATGTACAGCTTAGAACAGACATTTATACTTCTGGCAAAACATTTTGTGGAATATGATATTATTTGCAAAACTGCTGTCCAGTATGATTTTGTCATTCATTATTAAATTCACTTCAATGACCACTGCATCCTTATCTTTTGAAAGAGTCAGATGGTCAGAGTTAAAGCTGAAATGCAGTACAGGGAGATACAGTGATATATCCAGTTGAAGTATGATATGCACTTCACCAAGGAATATATTTACATGTAGTCCTCCTACATAGCTAATTCCATGATGTACAGCACCTTTTATGTCTCTGTTAAAATAAGTTTAGTGATACACAAGACTGTTCCACTGTCTGAGGGATGATGGTTTTCCATTGCTGTTACTGGTTGTGACCACAGTGTTGATGTGAATTAATTCTTGCTAATTATTTACCTACATGCCCAGCACATGTTCATTTTTTTGAAATCCTAAACCATGATCCATATTAATAGACCATCCCCCATCCAGGTGATGTCATAACCTCAAGTCTTCTTTCTGCATTCACAAGACACATTCTCAGGCAAGATGGATTAGCTAGGCAGATAGGTGTCAGGGTTGGAGTGTAGATGTATGCTAGAGTTGCAGATTCATATATCATGTTCATCAGCTGCATTCAAAAATATAAAAATCCTGTGTGTAACATTCTAAAATGTGTATGGTGATTATCTGAAGCAAAATATTTAGACCCTGATCTGAGCAATATATATCCCTCTAATTTGAGGACTATATCGTTCATAGTTGCTCTTTTCTTTTTTTCAGGTGATGAGGACAGGACCTGTAACCATGATCTGTGCATTGAGTGGAAGCACGGGTTTGATGAGTAGAGGAGGCAATAGAGGTAGGTTGCTTAATTTTTCTGTTTTGCTAAATCAAATATATCTGAGCTTTCTTACAGCCTGTGTTTTTTACATTACTATGTATATTATTTACACAACACAGACACTGTTGGTATTATGGCTAAGGCGTTTGCCTCCCATGCACAGAGTATAAGGTTAGAGCCTGTCCTCTGCACAGTTCCTGTTTGGAGTTTGTACATCCTCCCTGTATCCCTGTAGAGTCCCTCCCAGCTCTAAAAAACATGCTGAGTGTTTCTATTTCAAAACAACTCACCAAAAGTAATGGAGCTGTGGCTAGCAGCACAGACTCAACATGGTGCCAAAGAAGCTGAGAAAGTATGGTACATGGGTAGAAAATGCAGAGCATCTGAGGAAGCTACAGGTGATGGTGATGAAGTGCCTGAGCTAGGTGGTAGAATGCACACTGTGTGACAGATGAAGAAATGAGGACATAACAGTGAAAACAAAGTAGCTCCAATTGCAGAAGATGTCAAACATAGCAGATTATAGTGGTTTGGGCAGAAAAGCAGAAGACGGTTTGATGAAGAAGAAAAGTTAGTCCAGAACAGGAAACAAGGTTGTCCATCAAAGAGGTGTGAGAGAAGACCTCTGACAGGCATGAGATTTGAAGAAGGCAGGAGAGTGGCATTGAATAAAGAGAGATAGCGACAGCTGACACAACACCCTGACTCTATCTAGAAAAAAAGGGAAGTTGATGATGAAGATTTATATTGCTTAGAATGCTTGCATCTTAAGTGCAATAATTACCCTATACTTATACTTAAAATTCTGTTTAAAAGACAGATATGTAGAAATATAATTTAACATCAAACTGTGTTTTCTGAAGACAGTTTTATTAAATGTAGGCACAACGTAAATGACAGTCAGATTTGTGTAGCTGTACATATCCTGAGGTGGAGATTTTGTGTACCAGTCTGTAGTGTTTTGACTGCCACTTAAAATGAATGTAAGAGCACACTTTATATGTGGATGTGTTTCCCACTAACTGATCTGTTGTACATAGCCTACCTATTCACAGTATGAATGGGTATCTGTTGTATCAATAGTCACACTATTTGCATATTGTATAGCAATTCAGCATTGGTATTGCATCTGCCTACAACATCTTGGGTGTTTTTGTTACAACATACCTTATCTTGTATTGTACAAACAGGCATTTATTTGCAACATTTCATAACCAGCAAGCATCATTAGCATACCTCTCAACCTGAAAACATCAAAAATCTGGACAAAGGCCCATGAAAAGTAGGTACAACTGGCAAGAAATCAGGACACAGATTTACATAAAATTTGCATACAGAATTGTAACCTCACCCACTCCAATGGAATTGTGGGATACCAAACATGAACATTGCAGTCACTAAATCATAATAAACAGCAGATGGATGTTTGAATTTCAGACTTCATATACTTTTGAAAATAACATAATAATGCAAAACCTGCTATTCTAGCAACTACCTGAGTTTACAGTATTTATATTTATTTATTTATTTATTTTATGAAATAAACTTAACAACCAACCACAGACCTGGGATTAACACTAAAAATGGTTAAGAGTGAAATATTTCTTTACAGAACTTGAAGATCAGCTTGAAGTGGAAAATCGTTGAAATACAGCAGTTACAGTCCCTGACTGAATCCCTCAATTTATGCATAGAAATTGCTGTCAAAATCATTAAACAGGAGGGGCAGAGCCTGAATGGCTGATGAAAGCAGCAGTATTTTAGAGCTCCATATAACTAGTTAAATAAGACAGGAAAATATATTATTTTTTTTCTTCAAAGTATAAAATCTTATAGATAAAGGACTAATTTACATAATTAGAAACGTTGGTGATACATGCTCAGCTTTCTATGTTGGCCTCACGAAGAGGAGATTAAGAGAGCGCATATACAACCATGTATATGACATATGCAAAAGAAATGAATTGAACGCTCTAGCAAAGCACACTATTTTACATCCTGCACATGCATTTAAATTCAGGGTTTTACAAACCATCAATTGTAGTCCGAGACTGGGGGACAATGAGAGAGCTTTAGCAAAACTGGAAATGGAATGGATTTTTAACACTGGAGCACATAGAACACCAGGCATCAATAACTATGTATCAGTGAAACCATTCCTGGAATAAACATTTTTTGATTTAGATAGTTAGGGTATTTTACCATATATATTTTTTATCATTCATATTTGTACCATTTACCTTCACCATCCACCCCAGATGGTTTTAGGTATAATTCTGTCATATTGCTAGCCTTATAACACTAGCCAGTTCATTCACACGCCATTTCAACCAGAGGCATCATCTTTTTGCTTCATCATTTTCACGTTGATACAGCATGTAGTGAAACTTGGTTGCTTATAAATAAATAATTGTTTGTAGTTTTGTAAGTTTTTCTGTTGCTATCTTAACTAGTAAACATTTAAGATATCGAAAGAAGGGGTAGTCTAATGTTCTAATGAATTGAAAATGTTTTGATAAATTTATCACTTGATTAAATAAACAAGAATAAAAACCAAAATAAAAACAAGCTAAAACAATACATGATAGACCTATATTATAATTCACAGCCTACAGTAGCATAATCCACGAGACTAAATATATTACTCTCGTTGAGAGGCTAGAGACTGATTGAAGTATTCTCTATGTCCAGTACACCACTGTTAGGCTTAGTGAATGACGCAGGAGGAGCTTTAGCGATTTACAGCAGAGATGTCGTTCACCTGAACGCTTTATATGAGATCTAGTTGGAGTCATATAGGTTCTTGAATGTCCGACAATTTACTCTACTATAGTAGGGCATATGTAGATAAATATTTGATATCAAAAGATGAAGCCAAAACAGAATATGACAATGTGATTAACATTATTTTAAGTCCTCACCAACAGATGTTGATCAGATGTGAGCATTACAATTTTGTGGATATGTCCACTTAACATCTAGTATTTGATCAACTAAGTTGTTCACTATTGCAATATACAGTTTTGATTCTTATTTGTACTTTTTTCTTGAATGAATGACAAGAAAAAAGAGTTGTAATGTGTCTAAACCATTAGACACGAGTTATAATATATATTTTTCAAGCAAGATTAGATATTTTGATATTCAATTGTATATTTATGGGATTTATTTTTTATTATTTTTTATTATTTTTATATATACATATGATAGCTTTCCATACAATGTATATATCCACATCAATTAATTCACATGAGATAATATATATCAATAGTGATGACAATATTCATAGAAGCCATATACATATTTGGTTATTTACATACATATTTATTTATTATTTATATTTTTTTATATATGTAATCAACAGATTAGTTATTTACAATTTTACAATATTTATGTAGTTATATTACTTAGTTATATTAGATGTCTAGGCGTCCATATATGACATTCATATCCATATATATAGGCACATAACGATGTACAAAGAATCAGTACTAGTCCTTGAACAACAATGTCATCACTTGACAAAATGATTTAGGAGCTACACATTATATCTTGCTATCTATTTAGCGACATCATGTTATTGTTATATCATGTTATATTATATATACACGCTAATTATGAAAACAAGATGAAAATGTTTAGAATGAACAGAAGCATATAAATTTATGAATTTTAATACCATTCAAATGAAACTTGAAGCGAAGTGCTGCTCAGTGACCATGAATGATTCTAAGTTTGAATATCCACCCAATAAAATGTATCATCATTCATATTCATGTAATAACTCTGTATCTCACTTAATGACAGTTTGTTTTCAGTTATTCTCTGTCACAGTTATGTTTTAACACAGAAATATGTTTAAAAATGTTCTGAACACATAGTCGCATATAAATATATGAATTTTAAGATGTTACAAACAAAAATCAAAGTGACATGCTGTTCTATTGGTTTAGCGTTTTTAGAGTCGGATGGGATATTTGACACGTCTTATTTTATTTCATTTTATTTTATTTCATTTTTATGTTTATTTGTCTTATTCAGATGGAATGTTTGAGCACATGGAAAGAGTGTTTGTATGTAACAACAGAGATGTATTTAAGCAATGGAATTGGAGAGTTGCGTTACAGCTAGTTATTAACTATAAATGTAGAGTTGTACCAAATGTTAAATCTACTATGCGTCTGGCTGATATAAACCAGGAATTTAACATAATTAAGACATTGCGTGCAACACACTGTCATATAGTATTAAGGCTAAATGTGTATTTCATAAATAATAGACGCTACTCACATTTTTACAGAGAAGCCTTGCAGTTACTAAACACAAGAAAATGTTGCTCACAACTGGGTGAGGCTTTGATTGCTTAATTGAATGCACTCAATGAATTTGTTAATGATGTGATCAGAGATTACAACCAGAGATATAAAAACCATTGTACCATACTTACTACTTGATCTGAAGAAGCTTGCAGTTGCAAGTGAAAGCGCTTATCTCGATTTTTTACCTTGGAATAAAGAGTTTTTTGTCAGAAGAAGGTGTTTTCGTGGTGTATCCTGAATAGTTAATTTTTGCTGATTTGGAGATACGTTTGCTACAGGATACTTTAGGAATCAGGGCGGCAATTGTGCTTTCTTTTTTGGATTTATACTTTTTGTTGCGGCCGATTCCACGCTATGGAGAACACCAACATTGAATTAGAATACAACCCGACCCAGAGAATGGGTCCTCTAAGCATTGAAGCTTTCCTGCCGATTCAAGGTAATCCGTTATTAAATCTAGACTTTCCTGAAGTGACAGTTGACAATTTTAATGCGAATGAATCTGAGAATGACATGACTGATTTCTATCTGTTACTAAGAGATCTCGAGAATAATTTGTATAAATACCAGAGAATGTCGTGGCAGAGAAAACATCTATTGGCATGCCTCAAATTCAAGGTTGTCCCGAGAGGCATGCGAATCTTGTGCATGCCGACGTATGGACAGAAATATCCTGACCTCCTTAAAAGGTGGCAAACTTTAAACCTTGAACTGAGCAATAAATACATACAATTACTACTCGACTATTTTGAACCCATGGAAAATGAATTACAGAAAGAAATTGATGCAGCATATAAAGTTATAACAGAAAGATTTAACACTGAGGTAGGCCACAGAAAATTAAATGACATTTCTATGCAGATTAAACTATACGGTGAGAAGTTAAGAACCACCAAACAAAAGAAATTGACTAGAGACGTGCAAGACTTTAGAACAGGCAATGTGTTTGTTTGGCAGAGAAACAATACCAACTACGAGACCCAGACTTCATCCCGGCATCATCAACAGAAGAGGCAATCAGAACTAAGAGGCACAGCAGATTCGAATGTGGCGCCAAAAGATGTGAATACGGAACAACAGTCAGCGTCCATGAGAGAGAGAAGAAACACACCCACGGTCAACATAGATGAATCAACTCCACCACCGAACCAGCTAGCCCTTCAACCTACAGATGACTCCACACGAACGGGGACCATCAGGAAGCACATAGCAACATCTAGCAGGAATCCTGACAACCCTTTTCCGATCAAATCATTCCCGAACACCAGGGGGAGATCCGCAAGTCGTGGACCCAGGAAAAGGAAAAACTCCACCACCAGGTACGAGACCAATTCCAAAAGGGGTTGGAATTGACTTTGGTATTTAATCGTTCTCAATTTGATCTGTCTCCTTCTGATATATCTTTACTCAACAGAGGGCTCAACTTTGTACCCTCACAATACAGCAGACTTGCGGAGACGCTCCTAGATCTCAGGCTCTTCGCTAGAAGAGCCGCGCTACGATCTTTCTTCAATAACACTGTCACTTCACAGGACACTGCCAACTATGGTTTCAGAAGAAGAAGCACTTTCTCACCCACACTACCCCCTGACATAGAGTGCTTCGTAAAAACGTGTGAAAAGGACTTTTATACTTTGTATGCTGCTAAACATGTGAAAAACAGATTTTTTAACTTAGACAAAGTAGAATATGATTCTTTGAATAACTTGAAATCAAATAGAGAGATAGTGATCACCAACGCTGATAAGGGAGGGGGAATAGTAGTGTTGGACAGACATGAGTATTTAATTAACATAGAGAACAGTTTACAACAGAACAAAACATATCAAGAATTGCAACTTGAGGGGGTTAAGAGAATTATTAACAAAGTTAGCACTGAGCTATATGACATACTAATGTGCAGACAGGTGAGCCAAGAGATGTTTGATTTTTTACATATTAATGAACCATTGATACCCACACTGAAAGGTCTGCCCAAGATACACAAACAAACAGAACCATTACCCATGAGACCTATTGTCTCGGGCAGACAATGGGCCACCTATAATATCTCCATATTCATAGAGAAGATGTTAAGGCCATTAGTGGACGACACACAACATATCTTGAAAGACACTCAACATCTATTGAGAGATCTAGAATCCTATGATGACATAGAAAAGAGGAATGCAAAACTATTATTAGTCACCTTGGATGTTCGTGACCTGTTCACCTGTATTCCGAACGATTACGGAACACAGGCAATAAGAGAATTGCTGGTAAAAAACAGTAATTATACAAGGAATAGACAAATATTAATATGTCAGTCACTTGATTTGGTATTAGAATGCAATGTCTTTATATTTCACAAGAGATACTACTTGCAAACATGGGGTGTCGCGATGGGCACCATGTGCTAATCTTCTGCTAAATTTGGTACTGAAATATTGGGAACAGGAACACATCTTTAACAGTAGATGGATGGCACATATACGGACATATAAAAGATTTGTAGATGATGTGTTTTTGGCCTGGGATGGTACTATCGAAGAACTAAATAGGTTTGTTACATACCTAGAAGGAACAACCACATTTTTAAAATTTACCTATGAACACTCATACAGGGAAGTTAATTTTTTGGATTTAACTTTATATTATGACAGCAATGAGAGATTGTCCCATAGATTATTTAGGAAAGCTTGCTGGAGGAATACTCTTTTAGAATATAACAGCATGCATCCAAGATACATGTTTGCAGGCATAGTGAAAGGACAATTTTCGAGGCTAACTAGGCTCTGTAAAGATACAGAAACACTGTTAATAGAAGCTAATAACATGGAGAAATTATTCATAGAGAGAGGATACAAAAGGAGGCTAGTGAGAGATATCAAGAACTGTGTTATACCAACAGCGAATGAACACACCACTGTAAGAACAAGTAGTATTAGAGAAAAGGGATACAATGATCGACAATGTTCCAGTGTGTATAAGCAGAAAAACATAGTTAATTTCATTTTAAAATATACAAATGATATACAGGAAATCAAGAATATCATTTATAAACATTGGAATATTCTAGGGATTACAGAAGAAACAAGGAAAGTAGTAGGTGACAGACCGAGTTTTGTATTCAGGACATGTGACAATTTAAAAACCATATTTGCATATAACTCCAATGAAATTACCTGTACCCAAAATAGAGTAGTCAACCCAACAGGAACCTTCCCATGCAAGAAATGCAGCATGTGTCAGCATATAAACTCTGAACAAGAGTTTTACCATCCATATGGGCACTTTCACTTTAAACCTAAAGACAATTACAATTGTGACTCTATGAATTTAGTTTATATGGCCAATTGTGATACATGCTCAGCTTTCTATGTTGGCCTCACGAAGAGGAGATTAAGAGAGCGCATATACAACCATGTATATGACATACGCAAAAGAAATGAATTGAACGCTCTAGCAAAGCACACTATTTTACATCCTGCACATGCATTTAAATTCAGGGTTTTACAAACCATCAATTGTAGTCCGAGACTGGGGGACAATGAGAGAGCTTTAGCAAAACTGGAAATGGAATGGATTTTTAACACTGGAGCACATAGAACACCAGGCATCAATAACTATGTATCAGTGAAACCATTCCTGGAATAAACATTTTTTGATTTAGATAGTTAGGGTATTTTACCATATATATTTTTTATCATTCATATTTGTACCATTTACCTTCACCATCCACCCCAGATGGTTTTAGGTATAATTCTGTCATATTGCTAGCCTTATAACACTAGCCAGTTCATTCACACGCCATTTCAACCAGAGGCATCATCTTTTTGCCTTATCATTTTCACGTTGATACAGCATGTAGTGAAACTTGGTTGCTTATAAATAAACAATTGTTTGTAGTTTTGTAAGTTTTTCTGTTGCTATCTTAACTAGTAAACATTTAAGATATCGAAAGAAGGGGTAGTCTAATGTTCTAATGAATTGAAAATGTTTTGATAAATTTATCACTTGATTAAATAAACAAGAATAAAAACCAAAATAAAAACAAGCTAAAACAATACATGATAGACCTATATTATAATTCACAGCCTACAGTAGCATAATCCACGAGACTAAATATATTACTCGTTGAGAGGCTAGAGACTGATTGAAGTATTTTCTATGTCCAGTACACCACTGTTAGGCTTAGTGAATGACGCAGGAGGAGCTTAAGCGATTTACAGCAGAGATGTCGTTCACCTGAACGCTTTATATGAGATCTAGTTGGAGTCATATAGGTTCTTGAATGTCCGACAATTTACTCTACTATAGTAGGGCATATGTAGATAAATATTTGATATCAAAAGATGAAGCCAAAACAGAATATGACAATGTGATTAACATTATTTTAAGTCCTCACCAACAGATGTTGATCAGATGTGAGCATTACAATTTTGTGGATATGTCCACTTAACATCTAGTATTTGATCAACTAAGTTGTTCACTATTGCAATATACAGTTTTGATTCTTATTTGTACTTTTTTCTTGAATGAATGACAAGAAAAAAGAGTTGTAATGTGTCTAAACCATTAGACACAAGTTATAATATATATTTTTCAAGCAAGATTAGATATTTTGATATTCAATTGTATATTTATGGGATTTATTTTTTATTATTTTTTATTATTTTTATATATACATATGATAGCTTTCCATACAATGTATATATCCACATCAATTAATTCACATGAGATAATATATATCAATAGTGATGACAATATTCATAGAAGCCATATACATATTTGGTTATTTACATACATATTTATTTATTATTTATATTTTTTTATATATGTAATCAACAGATTAGTTATTTACAATTTTACAATATTTATGTAGTTATATTACTTAGTTATATTAGATGTCTAGGCGTCCATATATGACATTCATATCCATATATATAGGCACATAACGATGTACAAAGAATCAGTACTAGTCCTTGAACAACAATGTCATCACTTGACAAAATGATCCAGGAGCTACACATTATATCTTGCTATCTATTTAGCGACATCATGGTATTGTTATATCATGTTATATTATATATACACGCTAATAATGAAAACAAGATGAAAATGTTTAGAATGAACAGAAGCATATAAATTTATGAATTTTAATACCATTCAAATGAAACTTGAAGCGAAGTGCTGCTTAGTGTCTATGAATGATTCTAAGTTTGAATATCCACCCAATAAAATGTATCATCATTCATATTCATGTAATATTTTGTATCTCACTTAATGACAGTTTGGTTTCAGTTATTCTCTGTCACAGTTATGTTTTAACACAGAAATATGTTTAAAAATGTTCTGAACACATAGTCGCATATAAATATATGAATTTTAAGATGTTACAAACAAAAATCAAAGTGACATGCTGTTTTATTGGTACTAGCGATTTTAGAGTCGGATGGGATATTTGACACGTTTTATTTTATTTTACTTCATTTCATTTTATTTCATTTTATTTCATCTTTATGTTTATTTGTCATATTCAGATGGAACGTTTGAGCACATGGACAGAGTGTTTGTATTTAACAACTGAGATGTATTTAAGCAATGGAACTGGAGAGTTGCGTTACAGCTAGTTATTAACTATAAATGTAGAGTTGTACCAAATGTTAAATCTACTATGCGTCTGGCTGATATAAACCAGGAATTTAACATAATTAAGACATTGCGTGCAACACACTGTCATATAGTATTAAGGCTAAATGTGTATTTCATAAATAATAGACGCTACTCACATTTTTACAGAGAAGCCTTGCAGTTACTAAACACAAGAAAATGTTGCTCACAACTGGGTGAGGCTTTGATTGCTTAATTGAATGCACTCAATGAATTTGTTAATGATGTGATCAGAGATTACAACCAGAGATATAAAAACCATTGTACCATACTTACTACTTGATCTGAAGAAGCTTGCAGTTGCAAGTGAAAGCGCTTATCTCGATTTTTTACCTTGGAATAAAGAGTTTTTTGTCAGAAGAAGGTGTTTTCGTGGTGTATCCTGAATAGTTAATTTTTGCTGAGTTGGTGAAGTTTTACAAATAATTTCCTGTCAAAAAGTTTGAAGATATATTCACTTGTTAAAATGAGCAACTCAAAGAATTCTCACCAGGATGCTGCCTTAAAGAAGGAACTACAACAAATGGCATCCACCCTGCAGGAGTTGTCTTTGAAGATGGATGATTTTAAAGAGAACCTGGAAAATCTTAAAACAAGCAGTCAAAAACAGGCTGACACCCTCAAGGAAATGTTACACCAGACAAGGATAACAGGAATAGAGGTTTCTCTAAATGACTTAGAAAGCAGACTTAATGAAGAGGAAACACAGAAAGAACTGCTTCTTAAACAAAACGCTTGGTTGGTTAATAAAGTAGATGACTTGGAAAATAGGGAGATGAGAAATAACATCAAGATTTTTGGATTACCTGAAAACACAGAAGGTGAGGATATTATTTTCTTTTTATCAAGCTGGATCCCTGACTTTTTAAATTTAAAAGAAGGACTTTCCTTTGGCATTGAAAGGGCACACAGAGCTCTTGGGAAACCTGCCACTAACTCAAACTCTCCTCCTAGGTCAATAATTATCAAATTTCTTTCATACTTGGACAAGGAACTGATTTTAAGATATGCTTGGAGGAAGGCACCTCTAAAATATAAACAGAGCCTGATAAGATTTGATAAGACTATTCATCTAGAATAATGGAGAAAAGGAAAAAAGTGTGGCCAATGATAAAGTTTCTGAAACAAAATAACATCAAGGCACAACTTGCATATTCAGCTAAGATAAGAATACTGTATGCCAATAAGATGAGGACTTTTATAGAATTAGAGGAAGCCTCTTCATTTATTAAAACTAATAATGTGATTACTTTACCAGAAGATATGGATTGGATGTCACATTCTCCCAAGAGAACAAAAGTAACAAATGTCTGGACAGATGTCAAAAAGAAAAAGCAAAAGACTGATACATTTACAGCCAAATCTCTCAAAGCATCTACTATGATATGAATTGTTTTAACATTACTTTAAAGGACCAATTTTACTGCTTGGAATTTTAAAACAAAGGTAACTAACTACTGGAATCTTTATCTATATTTTTTGAAAATAGATGACATGAGAGTTTTCACATTACCTCAGGTATGTAAAACAGGGTACTTTTCTTTCACAGAAGGAGGGTTATATAGCACATAAAATATTTATACTGTAAATCAACATACATAGTATATGCGTATTTTCTCTTAATTTTCTCTTTTCCTTCTCTCTTCTCTCTTTTCTCATTATTTGTTTTAACTGCATCTTGTCTCACTTTCTAAATTCTCTCCTATTTACTATACTAATATAGTCTGTATATAATTAATAACTCATTATTTATACATAGATAAATAATAGTTTAAAATAATCTAGTTTTAAGGGAGACTAATTGGAATAGTGAACTTAATTAATATTACAATATTTATTAAATTAATGATTGTCACTGTTATGCTTATTGGGATTGGGGACATGTTCTTGATTAACTCTGACATGTTCCATTCATGTACATATGTCCTTTGAATTATTTCCTTTTAGTATTAACAAATACATAACAAAAAAAGGAGGGAAAAATGTACTGTTGGTTAAGAGAAGTGAAGCTTTCTTCACATTCTATTTGCGTTGCCATAGCAACAGTAAACAATTGCTGCAGTTTCTAAGGACACTGAATTTGCGAAGTGCATTTTGCCTCACAGATAGCAAATAATAAGAAAAAAGTAATGCTGTTTAGTTATTAAAATGAAAAACAACCTAAACAAGGTAAAATAAATACATAATAGGATTATTTGTAAATATTTTATGATTTATCCTCACAGGATTACATATTCCTGGAAACACAACTGAAATGTTTCCAAACTACATGTGCACTGATATGTAGCTGCTTGATTAAAAAGTATTACTCACTTTAACATGCTGATTTCACAAGCTGTCTGCACTGTAAAAGTTACATTTTATATGTTACTTGAAATTGTCAGTCTCTAGAGCATATGAAAATATACATATTATGTTTTGCAACATGTTATCTTTGCAGTTACCTCACACTCTGTACAAACTCACTTGGTAACTGATAGTTATTCATTTAAAATATCAGTTTAAATATTAAATGTGCCCTTGAAATGCTATTGACATTTTGACAAAATATAATCTGAATTGTAAAATGAATGACGTGAAAGAAGTGAAGTAATGCATAGATTTCAAAGACAGTTCTTGACACTACAGTAAAAGTAAAAATATATATTCACAAGGAAGTATTGAAATGTTTTAGTCTTCCAGTTAAAATAGCTTACTGAACACATTTTGCGATATCAGAAAGTTTGAAGAGATAGGAAATTACTATTCTTTGTCGTTATAATGATTATTAGACAGATGTTACACTCTGCTTAGTTTAATGAATTGTGACATATGTTTATGAGGAAAAGTGGACTCAGTTACTCACATTGGACTACACATTCCTGGAAACTCAACTGAAATGTTCCCAAATTACTTGTGAATTTAAATGAAACTGCCTGATTAATAAGCATTATTTACTTTAACAACCTGAATCCATAAGCTATCTGCTCTATATATGTTACATTATATATGTCACTTGCATATGACAGTCTCTAAAGCACATGAAAAAATATATATTATTTTTGCAACATGCTATATTTGCACTAACCATACATTCTAAGCTAACTCAATTGGCAACTGACAAGTTATTCATTTTTTTTTTTCAAAACAAGTTTATTGTTTTAACATATAAGAGAAATATCATAACAATTTTATACAAATAATTAAAAATAGGTATTATTATAATATTCAACAAAACAACTAAAGTATTTACAAAGACATCCACTACAATCAGATCAATTAATTAAACTAAAATACTGTGCTATTGAAATTAGAATTTTTTTAACAAATTTTGTAAATTATCCCATACAATAAAATGTGATGTTTTTCTAGTTGTTCTCATTCTAATTGTGCTTATTTCCATATGACACATTATATTCATAACAATTTTAAATTCATTGAACTGAAGGAGGTGTATCTGAAATGAGCCAATTTCAAACAGATTATTATTTTCCTAGCCACTGCTAGGATAGACCCCAACAGCAAAAAGGCATCCCAAAACAATCTTTTTAACACATTGAGGTACAGGTGTGTTGAATAATATAAGAGACTTAGAAATAATGAAATTATCTGTAAAAGAGCCTGCAAAATTCATTAATTGACTTCCAGTATTCTTTCAACTTCATACAGTCATAAAACATATGAGCCCAGTCAGCATTAATTTCTACATTACATCTCTTACATAGATTATCTTTATTATTAATTTTATTCATCATCAAAGGTGTATAAAAAGATCTATGTAAAAATTTCCATGTATAAAGTCTCCAGACAATGGAAGATGTAGTTCTATAAGCAGATTCAATATATATTGTTTATCTTGTTGAGTTGGTGGGTCCCCATTAATAGAGGTGAAATAATTCCAGTATGAATCTACATTGTAAAAGTTTCTTGTCTGATAATTTTATGTATATATGAAGTTTACCTTTATCAGAAACTTTATGCTGTAAATTTATTATCAAGTAATCAATCAGTTTTGGAATAGATTCTTTAACTGTTATAGACATTAGATCTATTCTATCAATGAGATGTTGTCTAAAGATCTGAACCTCTAACCAGCAAGTTTCTCTTAGATCAAATTCTTGTTTTAAGAAATCTAGATTTTTAACTTTATTATCAGATATCAGCTGATACCAGTACTTTAGATTATTATCTATAGCTAAATGAGCTCCTTCAGAAGTAGATGACATAAGCATACCCTGAGTATAAATTATAGGGAATACAATAAAATTCCATTCCCTATACTTAGGGTGCATGAATATAAGACAAGTTATTCATTTGAAACATCAGTCTAAATATTAATTGTGCCCTTGAAATATTGTTGCCGTTTTGACAAAACAAAACCTGAATTGAAAAAGGAATGATTTGAAGAAGTGAAGCATTGTACAGATTTCAAAGACAGCTACTGATACTACAATATAAGTAGAAATGTATACATGCAAGGACATTTTTAAATGCTTTATACTTTTAGTTAAAATAGCTTATTGTTAACTTTTTGCTTTATCAGAAAATTTAAAGAGCCAGGAAATTATTTCTAATTTGTCTTTATAATGTTTACTAAAATGATGTTAGTCACTGACTTGTTTAATGGATTGCAAGTCATGTACATGATGGACTACTGGATGTTATTTCTGTTTACCTATGTTGCTGAATTTTTTTATTAGTACTGATTTAAAACAAGGGAAAGAAAGGGAAGGAAATCTCTGTTTTTGGTCAAGGGAGGAGAGGCTTAAGAGTATTCTAACTGCCCAGAGAACTCTCTAAGATGCTTTAAATACTATTTGAGTAATACTTACCTAAGGTAAGTCTTGATTACCATATAGGTACCTTCACATTCATTCTAGACCTGATGTGATTACCCATTCTGGAAGCAGGAGGTGTCCTATACAGGATGGGAATTGTCAGGGTGATCATAGTTCATTCTTAGACTCTGCTTTGTAAATCTATAAATATGTAAAAACACTGCACACTAGAATGTAGGGTGTCTGTACACAGAATCAGGATACCACTGATAAGCCATGTCTTTTCATAAGTGTAAGTTGAAGTTGGTGAGTTGAAGTGTGGGGAAGTAAAGGAGGACAGTACACCTACAGTAAATTCATATTTCATTGGTAATCACTCATTGTCTCCTGTAGAGTCCTTTTAGTCAAATTGTTTTAGTATTAATCTATTTTTTATTGGCTTATTTAGTGTATGCTCCTCTGTTGCATTTAATTGATCCAAAATGACATATCTGACATGTTTGGGATCTCTTAAGGGTAACTAAATATTGGATATTTTCTAAGTCAACATAATAAATGTTTACACTACTAACATTCCATCCTGATATATAAAATACTATAGAACAATAATTGAATAATATAGAATTTCATATCTCTTTTTAAATAATCTCCATATAATAATTTAGCATATGGAGCTCAGCTGATATTTTTGGTTAAAAGTATGAGTGATAATCCAATAGATCTATCTTTATCTATTGGATTAGGAATGACTTTCATTCCATGTTTAATGGAAAATTCATATTTACTTGTATTTGATACTTTAGAATTAATGTTTTATAGAAGTACTTTTTTAAAGCATGGCCAGAATTTTACCTTACTTATATTTAAAGAAGAAAGAACATTAAATTACACTCCCAAGTTTACACACATAAAAATAACATCCAATGTTATCAGAGAATATGGTATAACTACTATAATCAAAATAAAAAAAGAAGCAAAAAGTTTCTTCCAACAATAACTTGAAATGGATTTAACATTCTTATCATTAAATACCAATGCTTAAATAATGCAAATAAAGGATCAAACTTACTAAAATATTTAAATCTAAATAAGGCACATGTAGCATTTCTCCAGGAAATGCATTTTAAGACTAACAATAGCTTTATTTGGAACCCTAAGGACTATACAGTCTTAGCTCAATCCTCTTATAGAACAAAGACAAAAGGAGTATCAATTCTCTGGAAGAAAAACATAATCACTCCAAAAGTTATTTATAAATATGAAGACAAAGAAGGTCTACTAGCATTTGTTATAATTAAATTTAATAACAGAATATGGACCTTAGCTAATCTATATTGGTTCCCAGGAATTGGAGCAGGAACGGTTAAAAACACCTAGATTTTATTTCCAACAATTATAAAGGAAATCTTATACTAGGAGGAGACTTTAATTGTACCTTAGAAGCTTCTGAAACCATCAAGAAGTCTTTTCACATAGCAGCTATTTCAAAATCCTTAAAAAATTGATTGATTAATTTAATTTAATTGACACTTTTAAAGTAAAAGATGATAAATCCTTATTATTTTCCCATAAAGACCATAGATTTGGAACACAAACCAGAATAGACAAATTATTGTAGTTCAAGATTTACAAACAAAAATCCTCAGCTTCTCAATAGTTTCATGCTCTTTCTCAGATCATGACTCTCTGATAATGAAGCTCCAAATAGAGTTTAAACCTTTAATCCTCTCAACTAGAATTCCATCATATATCATGAAAATTAAAGAATTCAGACCCTGGATGTTGTCAGAACTACAATTATTTTTTGAAATTAATAATACAACAGAAATCAGTAGAGTCATGGTTTGGGACTCATTAAAAGCATATTTATTTGGTAAGACCCTTAGCTGGTACAAAAACAAAGTTAGAGAGTGGGAATCTGAATCATTAGACTTGCAAACCAGACTATTGACAGCAAAATCTAAAAAACAATCAAAATTGTCCAAAAGTCAAAAAGGAAATAGAGGAATTAAATAAAATATATAATGAAATTCTAACACACAAAACTTGTCTAGCCTTGGAAAAATTAAAAATAAACTCATTGGCCACCTCCCCCAGATATTCACATAACTTATCTACAAGAATTAATATACAATCTAGAGCAAATAACATTAGCAGTATATATCATGAAAAGAAAGGGTAAAAAAGTATCAGATATAGGTGGTATCATTGAAGCATTTGGGTTCCATTATCTGGAACACTTCAAAAAAGAAGATTTAGATACCAACCAAATAAACTTAGATACAAACCTTATTAATATAAAAACATTCCTGAAAACTTAAAACTAGACCTACAAAAACCTATATCCTACAAAGAAATTGTTGACAAGATAAAAGAAAGTAAATCTAACAAAGCTCCAGGGATAGATGGTATAATTACGGAAATTTACAAACTCTTCCCTTCAACAGTAATCTCCCTTTTTCATAAAACATTGCTAGAAGTCAGAAGCAAAAATACCACCCTCATGGAAATATTCTCTCATAACACAATTCTAAAAGCTAATAAACCATCCGACCTTTGCACCTCATACAGACCTATATCATTACTGAATAATGATTACAAAATATTCATGTCAATACTAGCTAACAGAATGAAAATCCCACTTTCAAAGACAATTAATAATTATCAAATTGGATTTTTATATAACAGGCACACACATGATAATATTAAAAGGATACTTACTCTTATAGATTATGTGAATAAAGAAGATAGAGAAACACTCGTAATTGGATTAGACATAGAAAAAGCCTTTGATTCCATCAATTGGGAATATCTATTTAAAACCTTAGCATTATTTGAATTTCCTCCACCCTTCATCTTATTACTAAAAAACATATATATTAATAGCTTAGCCTACATTAAATTAGGTCCTTTCACCTCAGAATATATTCATATAACAAAAGGTACTAAACAAGGATGCTCCCTTTCTCCTATTTTATTTGCTTTGGCTATAGAAATGCTTGCAGAAATAATATGCAATAATCCAAGAATAAAAGGAATAGAAGTCTATGACCAGTACATATCTAAAATAATGCTTTTTGCTGATGATATTTTATTAACCCTATCAAACTCCAGAGAGACATTAGGAGAGCTAGAAGAAGTAATGTAGAAATTTTATAAGATTTCAGGTCTACACTTTAATAGATCAAGATCAAAATTTCTACATTTAAATAAGAAAAAAAGAACTACAAGTTACAGTTAAATTCATCCTAGGAAAAAATAACTTATTAGGAATAGTGTTATGCAAAAATATAAACGAAACAATATTAATAAATTATAAAAACATTATTGAAACAATAACAATATATATAGAAAAGTGGAACAAAATTATATTAACTTTTGAAGACAGATTGCAATTAATAAAAATGGTCTTATTGCCAAAAATACTATATGTAGCATTAGCAATACAGTTAATTCCTGAAAGATGCATTCTTAAAGAAATAAACTCATGTTTATTAAAATTTTTATGGTATCCCAAAAAGAATAGAGTTGCTCTAACTCATCACATTAGACCCTGGAAACAAGGAGGATTGAACTTCCCAGAAACAGAAACATATATAAAAGCATCTGTGCTTAAAACTACAATAGACTGGATAAACCTGGGTGTGGGTAATGCGGGATTTACACATGGTTGGCGTGGTTTGGTCCTGAGGGCGAAGCCCGAGGGACCAAACAAAGACAACCGTGGGTAATCACATTACACACCCAGAAGTGGGTTATTGCTATAATACTATGACATGATTTAAGTACAAAAATAATTACTTTTCTTAAACAATGGCATTGTATAACTCTTTGCTGCCCTTCCAGCTGGCTGGTATCATGGCAGTTCTGATGTACTGTGCATGCCTCGCGGTACATCAGAGTTGTGGCCAAAAGCAACGGAGAAAGCAAGATCTCCGTTGCTTTTACTGTTTCACTATGTTAAATGGGTTTAACATGGCGAGACAGCTTTAAAATAAGTAACGGAGATGTCCGTTGTTTATTTTAAAGCTGTCTCTATGTTAAACCCATTTAACATAGCAATAAAAGCAATGGAGATCTTGCTTTCTCCGTGCTTTTAAACGTGTCTCGCTATGTTAAATGGGTTTAACATAGCGAGACAGGTTTAAAATAAGCAACAGAGATCTCCGTTGCTTATTTTAAAGCTGTCTCATGTTAAACCCATTTAACATAGCGAGACAGGTTTAAAAAGCAATGGAGAAAGCAAGATCTCCGTTGCTTTTTACACACTGTGTCACTATGTTAAAGGAGTTTAACATAGCGAGACAGCTTTAGAAAAAGCAACGGAGATCTCCGTTGCTTTTTTTAAACCTGTGTCGCTATGTTAAACTCTTTTAACATAGTGAGACAGTGTTTTAAAAGAGACTTATACTAATGGAAAAAGTCCAGGCGACCGGACCTTTTTCCATTAGTATAAGTCGATTTACAACGTGCATGCTGGCCAATCAGCGTGCACGTTTTGGAATATTAATGGGGGGTCATGGTATAATATGCTGGTTTCAATGTGTAAATAAATAAATTTTTTTAGATATACATATGATAAAAACTGCTTACAATATTCCAACACAGGACTGGTTAACCTTACAAAGCATTCTAATGTACACTCAAGACTGATGCAGATTAATTAATAATTCCTCATTTAAAGATATTCCAAATCTAATACGTTTTCTGTATGAATTTATATATAATAGCTGTGAAAAGAAAAATTCCATTTCAAATCTATATAAACAGTTAATAACATATAAAACAATTCCCAAACCATCATACTGGCAGTTCTTAACAAAAGGTCAGCCATTGCAGTTAACAGAAGAAATTAAAACTAACATCTTACTCATCATCATTATCATCTTCTTTCGGCTGTTCCCATTAGGGATCGCCACAGCGGATCATCTGTTTCCATTTCTTCCTGTCCTCTGCATCATGCTCTTTCACACCAACCGCCTGCATGTCCTCTCTCACCACATCCATAAACCTCATCTTTGGCCTTCCTCTTTTCCTCTTACCTGGCAGCTCCATCCTTAGCATCATTTTCCCTATATACCCAGCATCCCTGTTCAGCACATGTCCAAACCAACGCAATCTCGCCTCTCTTGCTTTGTCTCCAAACTGTCCAACCTGAGTTGACCCTCTAATATACTGATTCCTAATCCTGTCCATCCTAGTCACACCCAGTGCAAATCTTAACATCTTTAACTCTGCCACATCCAGCTCTAACTCCTGCCTTTTCGACAATGCTACCGTCACCAACCCATATAACATAGCTGGTCTCACTACTCTCTTGTAGACCTTCCCTTTCACTCTTATTGGTACCCGTGTGTCACAAATCACTCCTGACACTCTTCTCTACCCATTCCACCCTGCCTGTACTCTCTTCTTCACCTCTCTTCCACACTCACCATTACTCTGAACTGTTGATCCCAAGTACTTAAACTCATCCACCTTTACCAACTCTACTCCTTGCATCCTCACCATTCCTCTACCCTCCCTCTCATTTACACACATACATTCTGTTAATATCTTACTATCAGTTAATTACACCTCTAACACACAGTACTGGAAAATATTTAACTGGAAGTATTTACATAGAGCATTTTTAACACCAGATAGAAATAAAAAGATCACTACTACTACAAATGTTTTTGCTGGAGGTGTCAAAAGTCAAATAAAGCAGACTGTATTCATATTTTTTATGAATGCAATAAAATTAAATCATATTGAAATGGAATCAATCATTTTTTACAAGCTTTATTTAATTAATTTTTTACCTTAACAAAAGTATTGATAATTCTAAATATAAATGAAGGTCCCTACCTGAATAAGATAAATATGTATTTGTTATGGGCAATACTTGCTACATCTAGGAAATGCGTAACCAGAAGGTGGAATTCAAATACACCCCTGACCTTGTAAGAATTGTACACTTTACTGAAGACAACTGCATTGATGGAAATAAAAATCAAAGAACTACAAATCTATCCCAGGCCATTGGTAAATAATCCTTGAAAGAAAGTTATATCTTTGTTGGACACTCTGCAATAATCAATATTGTATCTCTGATAACTGATCTGTTAATTCTATATTTAATAACATACAGTGTATATAACTGAAAGTCAGGCTATTGTATATATTGCATATAGTTGTTTAAAATGATATTTAAAAATATTATGTAAATTTTATTTGAATTGAAAATAAAAAAATATTTGAGGAAAAAAATCATTAAACTAACAGATATTAATCTACCCAATCCAACATATTGTGAATTACTTATCAGTGTTTGAAAAACAATGCATAATCTTGGGGGAAAGTTTGGTGTATGCAATGGCTATAAAAAAGGGAAAAAAGATTGTATTGGCAGCGGTCCCATCTAACACCATGAACTAGGAAGAATGAAGCTCTCCATTTGATAATCCATCCTCAGACACTTGACAGACCAAACAAGCACATCAGCTCCATGCAAATGTCATATCCATACTAGCATTAGTCGGTTGAAAAAGTCTTTGAAACATCTTACTGTTCACCAGCACCATGCAACTTCCTGGGATGAAAAAATGTTACATAAAATACATGATCATGTCATGCAACTAAATATAGACTGGAAGACCAACGACTTCTGCAGTCTACATAGTACATACATAAAGTCCTTGTAAATCAGAAACAGAATAGCTAAAAGCAAACAAATGCCTAAATAGTGCAACTCTGCACATCGGTATCATTATGGTTCCAAAATCTAAATCCTCCTATTACAACTAGGTTTAACTGATAGCTCTCACAATGATTATGTAGTAACAACTGCACTGGTACAAGACTAAGAGATACAACATTGCACTAATTTGAAAAGTCCTAGCTGACTCATTTTAAATATCTCATAAGTGGCTTGCTCCTTCTCTGAAAAGTGATCATGCAGGAGGGCAAGGTACCGGTTGCGGAGGTAGTCCAGAACACACCTGAAGAGGAAGGAATCCATCTCAACTGATAAAAAAGTGGCCACAGTTATCTAGGGGCAAGTCATTGAGGCTAATCCTGGAAAACATAACGTGCAAAGTGCTGTCCTGTTCAAGTGCCTAATTGCAAATGAAAATTAAATGATGCAAGGCAAGCAGCTGAGTGAGAGCCATCAAAGATAACTACTAGTAACAAGTGCAACATCATATCAGCACCCACAATAGTTAGAATTTGAAACTCCCACCGCAGTCAAGTCCCACAGGCACTTAGGTACTGCCTTATGAAGCTGATGTCATCATGCACTCCCCTTGTGCGATATAATGTGTGGTGACGTCAGCCATAAGTTTAAAGATGTAAAAAAACAAACAAAAAAAAATATACTGAAAGAAATCGTTAAGTAAAAGGGCCACTCGGGACTGGTAAATGTTGAGGAATTCCATATGGTTGAGAGGTATTATCAACAGGATACTTGCATTTTGCAGGCTACTGATTGCTACTAATTTTATAGGTCATGCATAAAGCTGTAGCCATACAATACTGTTTGTACAACATATAGATCATCATGAGTCACAGTCTGTGACTGTGTTTATGATTGAATAATATAAGTAGTTGTTGCTGTTGCATTCCTTATATTGATGACTGGCTGGCCAATTACCATGCTGCTTGGCTCAGATGTTTGTCAGATGGCTTACTTAGTTTCCACAATATTGTCATCTCACTTTGTGTTCATTTTAACAATGCCACTTGGTGGCTATTTGTGTGACTCATTACATGCAGATACTACAATTTACATTCACACATGGATGTAACTGCTGAGGGAGCACATGCAAGGAAAAAATAATGGAAATAATGGCATGCTGTCATACACTCAGCTGGGCAGTTTATTGAGGCATACAACATTATTAAAGAATGCTGGTCCCAATAATAATGTTATCTTGATTCTTACAAGTTTTTATTTTGTCAGATTTTAATTATGTTATTATGGCATGGGGCTTTGTTGAGCATGATTCCATTCAAATGTCACGATATGCTACATTTGATTGCTTTGCATATGCTTGCCATGCTTCATGCTGGCCAGTAAGGAAATGTTCAGGTGATGTCATGATTTCCACTGGTAAGATATGTTTTGCATGTCATTGCAAGGCCTTGATTAAACTCACACTGGTGATGGATACATTCTCCCTAGCATGTTCTGTTATTGGACACGTCCATAACTATAGATAAAGTGATATAGGGAAGGTGTTGTGTGCAATAGTAGCCATTCACTAACAGCAATTGTGTTGATTATAATTGAGCTACTTGATAATGTTTGCACAATTTCAAATTGAACTGTGTTTTAAAAAAGAACGTTGATGCATGGTGCTACACCTTCAGTCACATATTTATATTTGCAGAACTCACAAGGGATGGGATGTTAATTAATGTATGTCAGTTTTCAGATGTGCAAATCTGTTTCATTTTAAGGTCAGCTATTATCTTCATGGGAATGTGCAGAGTGATAGACTTTTCCCTTTCAATGTTATGGTTTTGACTACTGACATATATCATATATGGTGGTACAGTGGACTATGGTCCTAATGCATTTTAACATTTTATGAGGATTGTTTTCTGCCTGTTCATTGTGTCATATTGGGTATGTTATAAAGACATGTAATATCAAGTATGCTTATGTAATTTCTGTTGTGTTTTGCAATTCATCTTGACAGAACATGGGACCTGTGGACAATCACCAATCAAATGTAGATGAGCACATTCCAGGCCACTGCTAGAGACCTCAGATGATGATAATGACAAGAAAGTTAGACCCACATGCTTTATCAAAGTCCCCCCTGCTATGTGCCATCAGAGTGTCCTTTCCCATAACACTAAACTTAGTAACTTGAGGAGGAAGATGAAGCAAAGTCTCCTCCACCCCTAAAATGACAACCTTGGTTTTTCACTGATGCAAGAAATATGGAAACATCCTTCCAAGACAATCTCTTCTCCATATCTGAGCTTTCATCAGACCTGCCAGACTTTTTTGGCATCTTCAAAAGTATCAAGGACTGTGCATGTAAGCATCCTGACTTGGTGAACTCAGAACATAGCAGGGCAGATAGGATTTTCCATTCGTCACATTTGCTCTGGGATCAGAAGCCACCATCTGCATGGCAGTCTTTTATAAGAATTCCACTCTTCATGCCCCAGTCATCCACATTACAACAGGAAGTCTAGAACTTTGAGCCACATTGGAAATATGTATTAATGTTATTCATGTTAACCTTGATGGTGGTGCATTGCTAGAAACATATGATACAGTTAGACAGGGGAAATTGTAAATGTAGTAGAAGACGCTATTAAGGGAATGTAAAAGGACAAATAGCCAGCACTCTACTAGAGCATACATCTTTTACTGTGCAAAAACACAAAAAACAGACTGATTTTGGCCCAATGGCCTTTTTCAATGTCACAACATTGAAAAAGGCCATTGGGCCGAAACCGGTCTGTTTCTTGTGTTTTTACACATTAAAAGATGTATGCTCCAGTAGAGTGCTGGCTATTTGTCCTTTTACATTTTGCTTTTTGAGCCTGAGCACCTGTCATCCTTGCAGAGGTTTTGGTTTGGCTATTAAGGGAATGCCTGATTTTTTTAAGAGATACACTCAAGGCACAGGCCCTTATATATCCATCAGCATCCTTATAGTCAAGATTGTGCACATCACTGCCAAATCAGCATCTTGTTTTGATCTGAAATTGCTGACACTTATGTGGCTATGATGGTTAGTAGTCAATCCCTTATGGCTGAAGTTGTGAAACTATATATAGCAGTATGCAAAGGAGTCAGAGGATTCAGTGGTGCCACCAAAGACTATAGCCATCACAATAGCTTTTTTAAGTGCTTTTTTTTTCCTCTTCATGTCTGCCAGCCATTAGTCTTCTGCCAACCGTTCATCTATTCAATCCCAACTTAATCTCAGACCTTTGTATGTGAAATTACTTATGAGGGGACCTCTTTCATTCTGTTTCAGGTTAATCTGTTACTGGTCTTAGCTTGGGTAGCTGGCTGGTGGGGGAGAAGCTCTCATCACTGAGTGGTTGTTATCCAGGAGTGTCTGGCCTCACTACTCAGCTTCTAAGGCTAGTACTTTGTTTGCGTGGAGGGATTTTCTACTAATTCTAACCTCACCATCCTCAGTGGATGATGTGGGCACTTGTGTCTCTCTTAGGGCTCACAATGCCTCATTTCTATGCATGCATGCTACCCTGTATGCCCAAATAATTGGACTACTTTCTTCTCCTCAGAAGGGCAAGCAAGTTTTGACCATGAATAATAACCATTACTTGCTGCCTTCTCCATTGCCTACGTTACTAATTTACCTTGGATCATCTGGGTCATAGTTATGGCTTTATCTTTAGATAACATGAAACTAGCTTGCCACCTCTGCAATATTATGTGATTCCTCAGGACTTCCCTATACCTAGAGGCTAGCAAACATGTTGATCCAGGGACAAGAGCTGTCAAAAGTTTCTGGAAGGCTACAAGCAGTCCCAAGAGAACTCACATATACAGGACTCTAATGCTGTTCACCTTCAGTCTGAGATGCTAATGATCCCTTCATGCCACTCTTTAGTAAGTAATCATGACAGAGGCATTCACAACAGAAACAATAAGACAAGGCTGTTGTTTATTTCCCTTGTCTACCCATCTATCTTGCATGCAATCTCTTCCCAGTGTTCATAGCTTCATAGGTTGTCACTAAGCTAATGACCACTAGAACCATTACAAGCCTAGTTGCTCACTCCAAACCATAAGGGTGCTGAGTATCATGGGTGTCTATACTGGAGGATGGAGCATGTTAGTAGGAAGGCAATTAAGGATTTTTAGAGGTGGTGTTATTTAAAATACTACTTTTCTTATTGATGACCTCTGTCCACAAGGGCCATGGGGGCAAGACTGGGTATATATTTATGATTTCCCATCCAATTACCAATGTTTTGTTTATATAAGGTTAGGTATGAACTCTGTTTTACATCAATGGGGAGGCTATTCCATAGTGAAGGGATCCTTTGAGACACATCTGTCCCTCCAGCACATTCTGTTTATGTACCAAGTGAAGCTCAGGTTCCGGAATCTAGTGCTTCCAGTGATACTTTTTTGTGCATGTATAAGAGATCCATCAGGGCTAAGTCTGAGGAAGCCCTGTAAGCCAGGCAAAGCTCCCCCTCAGCAGCGGGTAGGATACTGAATGCAGAGACAGAGCCTTTAGGCATTCAGTGTAGGACAGGATATTTATGCCATGAATTTTCCAAGTGAGAAACCTCTGTGGGCATTCAAACTGTTGCAAGTGTCTGGTTAGATATATGCTAAAGGGGACATTGTATTCAATGATAGGAAAGATAAAAGCTGAATAGAGTGGTACTACAACTTCACTGGACCTGTATCCCATACCTTTACCTATAAATTAGGTGACATAGAATGATTTTCTTATTATCTTGGATACATGTTGGTCAAAGACCATCTTACTGTTAACATATGTTCCAAGATCCTTTACTACTGGGTCAAGTCTTAGGGGAGTTTAGCATTGGACTAATTAACTTGGGTTGACAGTTTCCCAAAAGGCAGTATAATGCGTGTTTTGACATTGAGTTTTAGGCCACAGCTTTGGCACCGGTGAGATGTTGGTATCTCAATGGGAATTTATAATTGCTCTCAATTTGCAGTCATCTGTGAAACTGGTGAGTGAGAGGCCTTGAACATTTGCCTTGAATTTCAAGAAGTAGATCCCAAACAAGCATGGGCTCAGCACACCATCCTGGGTACTCCACTGGTGACTGGTCTTTTGGTTGAGGTGTTCTCACCAATCCTGACTTCTTGGCTCCTGTCTGTGAACCATGTAAGGATTTACACCTAGCTCAAAGAGCTTGTCAGCAATGCATAAGTGAGGTATTATATCAAATGCCTTAGTCAGATTAAGTTACACAGTATGCAGTGTTTTACTCTTGTCCATTGCCTTGATGACCCTCTTAAAGAAGTTCAAACAAACAAACAAACAAACAAACAAACAAAAAAACAGAAATGAGGAGTGCCTTCTAAGGCAAAGAGTCATTCAGAAGATTCCACCAGGGCAGCAAGGACTGAGATATTGTTCCAGATTTGCCTTGATACTAATGAAATCAAGGAGCCAAAGGCCTATACTAACTCAAGCAGCCTAAGCACCTTCGTCACCAGAGTTCTTACAAAATGTCACCCTTCTGTTCCTCTTCCTCAGACTGTCAAGAAGAGACTGAATTACACCTCTCAGCTGACCAGATTTTCATAGAACGTCCAAATTTTTGACACATATTTTTGGTCTGTTCCTCATAAAATTTGATATTTTCTGGATTTTTGTGTCAAATCAGTTTAGAATGAATTTACTATATAATGACAGGCATTTGAGTTTTTGACTTCACATCCTTCAGAAAATGCATGGTAACACAAGACCTTTTGTTCTAGCAACTTTATAAGTTTGCAAGAGCAATATTTAAAATTTGTCCCTATTTTTGGGGCTTTGTCCCCCCATTATTTTTGGCTTTGTCCAGATTTTTTGTGCTAAGAGGTTGAGAGCAATGGACATAATGTGCTCTCAAGAGCTTCATGACACCTATCTACTCATGATGTTAGAAAAACAATCCAGAAGGTTCTTGCACTTTCATAGGTGTGTACTAGGCCAATGGCCCTGGGACCTTTACACGCCTAGCCATAGCATTACTTTATTGTGCCATCCGACCTTAGTTCCAAGTGATTCTGTCAAGTAGAGCCACTGGAGTTATCCCCAGGGTGAATTTTCTATTTCCCATCCACTCATCAAGATTTCTCTTGAAGAGGGTCAGTGAGGTGCTCTGCTTGACATGTATGGGAAGTCTATTCCATAGCATGGACAGTCTCTGGGTTATGCGCCTGTCCCTCCAGTACGTTCTGTTGATTGTGGTAATGAGGTTGAGGTCTCTGAAGTATGTGATGCAGAGAGATTGGGATTTCTTTAGATGTAGCATTTCTAACAGAGCTGGGTCAGACATGGCTTTGTAAGTTAAGCAGAGATCGCCTCTAAGTAGATGATATGAGACAGAGAATAGTTGGAGTTTTTTGAGTCTGTCCATATAGGGCAAGTGTTTAAGGCCTAGCATCCTCTTTGTGAGGTACTTTTGTGGCCTCTACAGTTGTTGCAGGTGTGTAGTGAGGTACCTGCCAAATGAGGCATTGTACTTGATGACTGGCCTAATGAGGGAAGAGTAGAGAGACACAATGACCTCTTTCTTCCTGGATGCAAAACCCTTAGTAATGAGATGTGCCACATAGAAGGACATTCTGACCACAGTGGCAATGTGGTGATCAAAAGAGAGGTTGCTGTCAACCTGTGTTCCCAGATCTCTTATAATGCCTTCTGTGTTCAGTGGACTACCATCAATGTGGTAATTCATGGGAACCAGGTTTTTCCCAAAGGGGATGATGACATATTTTTTGGCATTGAGCTTAAGGCAATGGTTCAGACACCAGTCGTTGGTCTCAGTGAGGCAATTCTGTAGGATGTCAACATCACTCGGCGAGTTAATAATAGCTCCCAACTTGCAATCGTCTGCAAACTTTGTCAGCCAGAATCCGTTCATGTTGGCCTGGACTTCAGAAAAGTAGATACCAAACAGGAGAGGACCCAGGACCAAACCGTGTGGGGCTCCACTCATGATTATTCTGCAGTCTAACTTGGAGTCAGCTACTTTTACATTGTGAGTTCCATCTGTCAGCCAGATTGCAACCCACCTAGCGATATAGGGGTTGATGCCTAGCTTAGTGAATTTTTTATGATTCCTGAGTGGGGAATGGTATCAAAGGCCTTGGCCAGATCAAGGTAGGCTGGATGAATCACCTTGCCTTCATCCACACCTCTGGTGACTGACTCAAAGAAGCTGACTAAGTTGAGCAGGCATGATCTACCCTTCACAAAACCAAACTTTGTGGAATCTAGAGTTTGGAGATTCCCTATATCCTTGTTTATTAGATCCATAATGATGTGTTCCATAGCTTTGCATATCAGACTCGTCAGGCTAATGGGGCGATAGTTCCAAGGGTCTGTAGTCACTCCTTTGTGGAAAGGGATGACTGTAGCAGTGCACCATTCGGTAGGGACAAAGCCTGAGGTGAAGTTGCGATTGAACAGGCCACATAGGTGAGGTGCCAATTCATTCTGTAGTTAATGTAGAACACAGACAGCGGTATTGTCAGGACCCATAGAAGCTGTATTCTTGTCCTTGGACAGTGCTGTTTTAACCTGTGCAGCAGTAATACTGGGTGCCTGGCAATCTACTGGTATTGTGACTGGTACTTTGGGGGTGGGGCGGTAAAGTTGGCACTGAATCTGTTGGCCAGTATATTGGCAATATCTGTTGACTCAGTAAAGGAGGTACCATTGTGCAGTAGCTCAAAGCAAATCTGGGTATTGCCATGGAGATTCTTTACATAATTATAGATGGCCTTGTGGGTGTCTTTACTATCTGCTGCAATTCTGTTTTCATAGCTAGCTTTAGAGGATTTGATGAGGGATCTCAACTTTTTGTTGGGGCTGATAAGGGAGTTTTTCCAGTCTTGGAACTTCACCTTATTCTGCATCAGTTTCCTCCTTCTTGATACTAAGCACTTGATATACAGGGCCTAGTAATTTATTTTATTTCCATTCAATTTCCGCATAACCCACAAAGTATTCACTGAGATCATATTTATTTATTTTACATTTTTTGACTGGTGAAGTCATATCAGTGGTAACTGGCACACCAAGCTAACTGGGTGCTAGTGACAGATCATTTAAAATTCATTTGGATGAGGACATTTTCACCTACAGGCCTTTCTCTCCTTGGGAACAGCTTTTTGATTTACTGCAAATACCAATATATCTTTGGCTTTTTGATCCTGGAATGTATTCAGATCCCTCTTTCTGAGTCACTTTGTGTCCTGTCACCCATGAACACTACAGCTGGTCACTATCTCAGTCCCCTACACTTAATGGCAACAACCGAGCAGATGAAACCCACATGAGATACAGCATAAGCTTACTCTAGTGAACCCAAATAGCACAGTGAATGCACGGAATGCCCACCGTGTAAATCAAAATAAGGATTTTGAAATCAGCCAAGACCCACTTCCAGTCATGGATGAATACTATCAATGTTCAATAAGAAACAATTCCTGGAAAGCTCTCTGATGACCAAAACCAGCATAGATGCATCTTCCATACTGTGACAGTATCACAAAAGGAGCATTTGGTACAAGCTCTGTGGTCATAATACGCAGCCCTCCTACTTATCACTGTTCTTGACATGGCTGCAATTCTTTCAGCACTTTGTTCCATCCACCATCTTCTCTGTTTTGGAAGATTAGATGGAGAACATGGCAATGGTAATTTATGTCAAAAAACAAGTGGGAAGATACTCTTCTCTGTTACAGGGAAGCTAAAGAAGTGTGGAAGTGAGCACTCTGGAACATTTACTAGATTTCAGCAATCTGTATGTCTGGGGAGACCAGCTTCTGAGCTAACAAATGCAGCAAGCAGATGATAGCATTTCATAAGTGACCATTATACCCCACTATTTGTACAGTCTTTCACAAATATGAACATTCTGTTTGGATACGTTTCCATTTCTTTAATGAATACGAAAAGCCTATTCCTCTCTTCCTTTTTTCTCAAAATATGGCAGCTAAGAAGAGTTGCCCACATAGTTGCCATCTCTTTTTTCCTGATCTTAAAGTCCATCCTGAAGGAGAAGCACTGAAGTTCCAGATTAGCCTTTGTGGCATAATTCTAACTGTGAAAGATTTGAAAGAAGCACTTCATACTGCAAGCCCCGTCCAAAGTAGCTCATCATTTGCATCTCCATTGCCACCCGCAACTTCTGACCTACTTAAGTTACAGACTGCACCCAGACATACACATGGTCCAGCTAACCATGTGGCTTTTTCAGGTCCATGAGTACAAGGAAATGATGGCGGACATGATCTTCTTAGCCTTATACTCTTCAATAAAGAAAATCAAAAAGGGCAGATTGAAATGTTTTAGTTGATGAAGCACCAAAGGTGCACTGAACCATAGCTAGCTTTGTTCACTGCAGCCTTATGCTACCTTTAGGAAATTTTGACTAAAGCCTCAGTTTTTCTGTTTGCTAAGTTTTATTTGTCTGCCAACTCAAATTTTCATGTAGGCCAGGCCTCACCAATCCTGTCTCAATTGGCATTCATATTGAGGCCACTGATATTGGATACAGACCTCTCCATAGAAGTATATTACTTGTTTGAAAACTTCACTCTGTCATGATTAAGATCAATATCATCAGAAAACCTAAAATATCAGTCATGTAAGGCCATCTTACTCATAGTTGTCACTTCAGACTGAAAGATTTCTCATTCCTCTGAACAATACAGACTTCAAAGAATGTCCAGCTATTTGCCTCATTTTGTTGGTCTGTTCCTAATAAAATATGTGTTTTTTCTGGATAGTCATTGAAGATTAAAGTCACTAAATAATGATGCAATTTTGAGTTTCATACTTCATATCCTTCAGAAAATGTATACTAATGCAAAATCTGTTACTCTGGCAACTGTATAAATTTATAAGAGCAATAATTAAAATCCATGTCTGAATTTGGGCCTTACTCGCCTCATTATTTTTGGTTGTCCAGATTTCTTGTGCTATGAGGTTGTGAGGTGTAAGGCTACCATTCACAATGACAGTTGTGCAGATCTTGTCTTCATTCCACAAGAGGCTACCAAAGCTAACCTCAGTTAAGCCTTGTTTCTGTGCATCATATTTTGCTAAGGACTGGTATGAAGCTGAGTACCAATTACACTACAAAGGTGTGCATAAACAATTCAAATCTTTCAAGGACAGAACAAAATACTTATGCCAGGATGACCAATTATTTGTATCATTCAACAAGGACAGAGAAAGTGGTTCAGAGATGGAGAGAAAATTAATAAATAAGAGCTTGGAAAGTGGTTGTCCTACTGCATATTTTGCTACCAGAAAAATGACTAAGAGCTACATACTACCTCTCTCCCAAATGCCACATTTATCTTGAGCAATGTCCACATTCATGACCTTTTACATGTTTGTCCTTGCAAGCTTTCATTAAGCACTATTAACTGGATGTAGCTTCACTATACAGAAACTTTTGGCCATGATGACTAAGGGAATTTTCCATTAAGGCACCACTCAAGAATCCCACCTGAGGGAACCCCTTCCTATCTGTCTGTTGATCAGAACTAGACACCATATACCATAATGTTAGATCTTTAAAGGGAAAAGGATTTCTCATCCCCATTGCTTACCATTCATAACCCGTGGCTCTTCAACACAGACAAGAACCTGAGAGGTTGATGAAACAGGGAATTGTGGGACTGGTGACCAATCAGTCTGGGAAAATTCTGACTGGTGAGTGCTCCTAGTACCTGTAGTCAAGAAGTTTTGCTTGGCTTGCAGTTAACACTTCAGTAACAGCAGCAAACACTTATAACTTTTGTTTATTTATGTATTAATTTTTGTTGGCTGATAATAATAAAAGAGAGTGAATGATCGTATGTGTGCTGTTACACTGACATCGTTGTTGTGGAGAGGTCAAGAGAGGTCACATGACCATGTGCTTTATAATAAAGGAGGAAGCGAGGGTTGTTCCCCTCTTCCATTTTTAACCATATTGATTGCCTTCATGTGTGTTTATTTTCCTCTCTAATGTATGTCTAACCCCACTTTCTTACCCATAAGATGATACCGCCAACAGGTTATGGGCTCAGGAGGGAAGTAGGAAGCTGATGGCACTGACTATGTTTTGACAGAGATGAGAAGAATTACGAGTTGTGGGAGACAAAGTTTCTGGGACACCTGCGCTTGCTAGGGCTGAAAGACGCCATTTTGTGAAATGTGCAGCAGGACGCAGAGGACGAAGAGAATGAGGAGGAAGGTAACGACGATGCTGAGAAAAATGAAGAGGCATAAGCAGAACTGATACAGTTCTTAGATGACAAAAGTTTGTCCCTCATCATGAGAGAAGCCGCAGACAATGGTAGAGAAGTGCTTCAGATCCTGACAGACCATTATGCCGGGAAAGGGTAGCCATAGGTAATTAGCCTATACACCGAATTAACAAGCCACCAGAAGGCCACCAGTAAAAGTGTCACAGACTATATTATTAGGGCTGAGATGGCCATTACGGCAATTAGAAATGCTGGGGAGTAGCTCTGTGATGGATTACTAATTGCGATGATTCTAAAAGGGTTGCCTGAAACCTTTAAACCATTTGCAGTACACATCACGCAAGATGATGATAAGTTGAGCTTTGGTGAGTTCAAGACAATGTTGAGAAGCTCTGAACATACCGAGAAATTTAATGCCAATGTAAGTAATGATAATGTGATGAAAGTAAATGGCCTTGGGGAAAGAGTAAAAGTCAAGATTATATGCTATAGCTGTGGCCAAAAGGGACACAAGGCACGAGAATGCCGGAGAGAATATAAAGGCAAGAGATAGTGGTGTAGTTTGTGTAAAAACTCTAGCCACAGGGACAGTAACTGTAGATGAAAGAAGAAAGGCAATGTGAAACAAGCAACTGATGTGGATGATCACACATTTATCTTCAGAATAAATGAGCTTCAAATGCATGAATTAAAACAGAAGGGATTAATGGTGGACACTGGCACCACATCACACATAATTAACGACCTGAAAAAGTTTAAATATTTTGATGCAACTTTCCAACCGGAGGAACACATTGTGGAGTTAGCTGACAGAATGAGAACCTGTGGGGCCGCACAGAAGAGAGGTAATGCAGAGGTATGGCTGCTAGACACAGAGGGAAGCAAAGTAAAGGTGATGATGACTCGGGCGCTGTATATCCCGACTTATCCACAAAGCATTTTTTCTGTTAAGGCAGCAATGTCCAAAGGGGCCTCAATCAACTTTAAACAAGGCCGGGACCAACTCATCTATAAAAATGGCACCAGGTTTGACATAATTGAGTGTGATAGACTATTATTTAGACACATATAAAAACGGCACTAGGTTTGACATAATTGAGTGTGATAGACTCTATTACTTAGACACATATGATAAAGAAAACGATAGTGAGATACATTATGATGCATCTCAGAGCTGTTATGACATTCAAGCATGGCATAAAATACTTGTTCACTGTAATTCTGAAGATGTGTCAAAATTAGAAAAAGTGATAAAAAGAATGAAAATTAAAGGTAAAGTTGAGAGACCTAACCTAGATTGTGAAACCTGTATGCAAGGAAAATTTGTCCAGAGCAGAAACAGAGAACCAGATGCAAGAGCAAAAGTTGTGTTTGAACTAGTCCATACTGATTTGGCAGGCCCAATTGAGCCAGTAGCAAAAGATGGCTTTAAGTACACTTTAGCATTTACTGATGACTACTCGGGTGTAATATTTATATACTTTCTGAAAGCCAAAGGTGATACAGTCAAGGCGACTGAAAACTTTATTGCAGATCCAGCCCCTTATGAGAAGGTAAAGTGTATCAGATCAGATAATGGCACTGAGTTCATGTTGAAAGACTTTCAGTCACTACTGAGTAAAAATGTTATAAGATACAAAACATCCACACCTTACTCACGCCATCAGAATGGGACAGCAGAGAGAAACTGGAAAACACTGTTCAAACTGGCAAGGTGTATGTTGATAAAGAGTGACTTACCTAAAGAGTTGTGGACATATGCAGTAATGGCTGCTGCTTTTATTTGCAACAGATGTTATAACAGGTGTTTGATGCTAACAGGAAAGAAACCTGATCTTTCAAGGATGAGAGAATTTGGATCAGTGTGTTATGCATACAGACAAGATAAAAGTTAGACCCAAGATGTGATAAGGGGATCTTTGTCGGATATGATAAAAACAACTCATCATATCTGGTCTATTATCCTGACACAGGAAGGGTCCTTAGGTTAGTCAAGTTCTTTACTAAGAATGTAGCTGAATGCCAGATTCAGACAGATCCAGAAGTGATGGATGAAGATCTTAATACCAGAAGAAGTGTGCATGTTAAGTCAGAATCAAAAGCTAACAGTCAAGACACAAAAATAAGGCAAGAAGAGGAAAGGCAGGATACACACTACTCTAAAAGAGAGAGAAAACCACCTGCATACTTGAAGGACTATGAGTGTAAAGTTGAAAATGACGATTATATGACAGTTAATGTTGACTATTGTTACCGACTAATATGCAACACACCGCAGAGCTTTAAAGAAGCCATGACTTCATCTAACTCGGAAAAGTGGATCAAAGCCATGAAGGATCAACATAAGACATTAAAAGAAAATAACACATTTACACTCACCACACTGCCGGAAGATAAAAATGCAGTGGGGGGTAGGTAGGTGTTCACTGTAAAAGATAATGCAGATAATACTGAGACTTACAAAGCTAGATATGTAGCTAAAGGCTACAGTCAAGTCGTTGGTATAGATTATAATGAAACATTTGCACCAGTTGTGAGTATGACATCTGTATGAAGCCTGATAGCAGCTCAGTCCAATTTAGAATTGCACCAGATGGATGTATAAACGGCCTATTTACATGCTTCTATTGACTGTGAAGTATATATGGAGCAACCTGAAGGTTTTGAAAAGAAATCAAATAATGTTGAAAAATTGGTTTGTAAACTGAATAAGTCATTATATGGATTGAAACAATTAGGGTGTAACTGGAACAAAATGTTGCACGATTATCTTTGTGAAAATAGTTTTATCCAAAACCCTGCAGACCATTGTGTATACACTAGCCAAGCTGAAAATGAGAAAACAGTCCTAATTATATGGGTTTTTGATCTTATTATAACAGCTAGTGACAATGAATCACTAAACGATGTAAAGGAAATGCTCAAAGCTAAATTTAAGATGAAAGATCTGGGAAAGCTAAGACATTTTCTAGGCCTTGATTTTACCCAGAATAGAGGTGAAGTAAAGATGAACCAAAAGAGGTACATCACAAAAATTCTTGAGAAATTTGGTATGTCTAATTGCAAAGTAAGAAGTACCTCTCCGAACAAAAAAACAAACTTTGAATGTCACAGTGAGTCTACAGAGCCAAGAAAATATTATGAGCTTGTGGGTAGTTTGATATATGTTATGACAAGCACGAGACCTGATCTTAGCTGGATTCTAAGTAAACTTAACAATATTTGTCACAACCGAGTGAATCTCATTTAACACTAGCCAAACATGTGTTAAGATACTTAAAAGGTAGAGAGCTGTGTTACAAGAAAAGTGAAGGGAAACTTCAGCTTATAGCATACAGTGATGCAGATTGGGCAACAGATCAAAACGATAGATGTAGTACAACAGGTTATTGCTTTAGCCTCAATAGAGATGGACCTATTACTTCATGGAAATCAAAGAAGCAACAAACGGTAGCTTTATCTACATGTGAGGCAGAGTACATGGCATTAGCAGCAACAACACAGGAGAGTTTGTAGCTTGTGCAGCTGTTGAGTGGAATGGATGGACAGTGCAAGTATGTGCCAGTAACAATATTTGAGGACAATCAAGGAGCAATCACTTTGTCAAAGAATCCAGTAAGCTGACAGAGATGTAAACATGTTGACATTAAGTATCATTTTGTCAGGTCAGCACTTAATGATGACAAAATAAGCATTGAATATTGCCTGACAATGGATATGATTGCAGATATTTTTACTAAACCTGCTATGAAATCAAAGATTTAAAATTTTATGTATTACGTATTTGGAATGTGAAGGAAAAGTTATCTGAAAATATGTTCTTAAAATTTATTTGTATACAGCGTAAGAGCAAGTGGGGGTGTTGGCTGATAATGATAAAAGAGAGTGAATGATCGTATGTGTGCTCTTACACTGAAGTCGTTGGTGTGAAGAGGTCAAGAGAGGTCGCATGACCATGTGCTTTATAATAAAGAAGGAAGCGAGGGTTGTTCCCCTCTTTCATTTCTAGCCAGATTGATTGCCTTCATGTGTGTTTATTTTCCTCTGTAATGTATGTGTAACCCGACTTTCTTACCAGTAAGATGATACCGCCAACAATTTCTGAATTTGGTATCTTTTCCCTGAGCTTGAATTGTTAGTGTCTGGAAGATGAGAGTATTGCCTCGAGCTAAAACATTTAACTTTTTGCTCTGGTTTCCTGCAGAAATCCACATTTTTGTTAACTGCGTTCTTAGGTGCTCTAACCTGTAGATGTGAAATTCTTCAATCTCGCCGTTTGTTCTTACACACGGGTTCGGAGCCGATCCTCGGCTCCGAGTCGGCCGCATCACTAGCTCGCATCTTGCTCGAGGCACAGTAATATCCCATGATCCTCCGGTGCTAACCCTCAGATCTAGTTTGCCACTAGCAGCAGATCACATCGAGAGGCTCGGGCCAGTACAATTTTTACTGTTTTTTCTTGTTAAATATAGATTTTTTTTATATTCTTATAATCTTTATCTTAATAATTGATAGCTTCATATATATAGTAGTTGTGTGAACTAGTTTAGGTAGTTTGTTACCTTTAAAATTATTAGTAAGGGCCTTAGGCCGTTTTTTTTGTCTGTAAGAACTTACAGTATTTAAAAGAAAGTTAACTTTTTCTATTTTATTTTTTTCTTTTAAAAATATATATACATATATCTCAGTGTGCTGTGGTGTGTTTTTTGTACATTTATATATATATACTTATATCTCTGATATTGTAGTTAAAAATGTTTCTATATAGTGCTGTCTTTTTTTCTAGTACAATGTCAGAAAAGACTAAGAGTGGATTCAAAAGGTGTCAGTGTGGACAGAAGATGTCCATTACTGACAACCATTCATCCTGCGTCTACTGTCTTGGCCCTCTCCACTTGCAGGAAGACTGTTCCATCTGTCATTCCTTTAGTGGGAGGGTCATGCTGGGAAGTTGGTGGACAGAGGTTTAATCAAACCTGAGTTTCAAGAGGCCCTGGACAAGGCTGAACAGGTTTGAAGTCTTGAAGTCTTCAAGAGTGTCGGAGCCCAAGTCATGCACCTCTTCAAGTGGGACACTGGCTCCTATGACTTCGGTGCTGGGTGTCGAGACCTTATCTCTGCATGAGGCTCAGGTCTTGGAGCCGGTATCAGAGGTACCACCGTCTACTATCCTTCGCTCTGTGATGGCTTTGATCCCTTCGACCCGTTCTTCGAGGCCACTTTCCGACTCCGATGTGGACCGAGTGGTACAGAAGCTTATGGAGAACTCGGCTTTGTCAAAATTACTCGAGGTTTCATCCCAGTTGGTTTGCTATTCCAGTTCCCTCGACACTTCCTCCTCCGAGACCTGTCGAGTCATCGGTGTTAGGAGTTGAAGAACCAATGATTGTAGAGCCCTCGGTGCCGAAGCCTCCAGTAGTGCTATCGGCTCCGTTGACCTCGACTCCTTCGGAACCAGCCAGAGAGTATCGGAGCCAAACATCTTTCCTGGGTTCCGGGGGGGATAGTCGAACCAAGATTTCGGTTCCGACTCTTCCTCTCAGTGCCTCGGCTCAGATCAGTTCGGATCCGTCCTCGGTGTTGGAGCCCGTGGTTCTGATTCCGGAGAAACGACCTCCTTCTTCGGATCGGGTCGGATCTTCGGGTCGGGGCACCGGTGCCTTTGACATCATGAGGAAGGTCTTGTCGGATCAGACACTTACTTCATCAGCTTCTTTATCTCCTTCCCCAAAAGGTCCGCGTTCTGCTTCTGTGCCCAATGCCTCAGAAGTCCCCACAGGAGACTCTGGTTCCTCAGATGCATCCCCAGAAGCTCCCACTGAGGATGTTGAGGCACATAGATTCCCCACAGGAATCTCTTACATCTGATACTGATTTAAATGAAACAGAAGGGTCCCCATGGTCCACCTCTGAGATTGTCTCTTTTGCAGACATTTTGGAAATCCTGAAGCAAAGAGGGGACTGGCAAACCCTTACCCCTTCTGCAGATGAATCGGTTTTACTGAAGGCATTTGGGACTCAACCTTCTACCTCCTGGGTGACTCCTCCCTTTGATGATCTCATGGATCTAGTAGCTCGGAGGGCTTGGGAAACACCTGATACAGTGGAACCAGTCCCGCATAAACCCAACAAATACATGACAGCTCCCCAAGATAAAGCCTATCTTACAAAAGGAGTTCCCGTAGACACTATGGTGGTGGCAGCCACTAAGAAAGAGATGTCTGAATCATCTTCCTCTGTCCATCCTCCTAATAAGGATTCTAGGACAATGGACAGATATGGGAAGCGCATATTTAGTTTTTCCATCCGATCGCTCAACTACCTTATGCATTTCTGGCGTTTACAAAGAGATCTCATTAAGGAATTAGGAGATACTCTTCAGGGACACACAGATGCTGCTGTCGCCGAGAAAGTGACAGCGCAACTTAACACCCTAAATTCCATAGTCAACTCGTCCATGAGGCTGATTTCATATGCAGCCGAAGGATCAAGTCAGCTTCAGTGATTGCACTGAGAAGACAATCCTGGTTGCGCTTATGCTCCTTGAAGCCTTTAAGTCTTCCTTTGCCAATGCCCCCTTTGATGGTGCCTCCCTGTTTGGGCCCAAAGTAAAGGAGACTCTCACGAGGTGTGAACAAGAAGGGAAGACCCTGTCTGCCGTAGGGTCTGTTTACATTCCATCTAGACCCTACCTAAAGGGCAACAAGGAGGAAAGATGTGGTTAAGACTCAGGGATCTTTTCAACACACCCAAAGTGGCGCCCCCTCCAGAGGCAGAGGAGAGGGAAGAAATGGAAGGCATGCCCAGCCGGCAGAAAAATCAGGGTGACAGAGAGACCTTCTCTGGAAAACCCTTCCAGCACTCCTGAGTGCAGGCCCGGCTGTCCTACTCTGGAGGCAGTCGGCTTTATACCCAGAGGCCTGGCTAAATCTTACATCAGATTACTGGGTAAAAAGCATAGTTACCAGAGGCTACAACATTCCCTTCATAAAAATACCACCAAACTCCAAAAAACTCCCAGATGTTCCACCCAGTCTGCGAGACCAAGCAACCATAGAGATAAGAAGGTTGCTCGAAAACAGAGTCATCCAACCAGTCCCAGCGGACCAAATAGGATCCGGAACTTACTCAAGGTTCTTTTTAGTTCCAAAGAAAACAGGGGACTGGAGGCCAATTTTAGACCTCAGCAAGTTAAATACCTTTGTAAAAAAGGAAAAGTTCCGGATGGTCATGCTTCAGTCAATCCTCCCTTTTCTGCAAAAAGGGCAACTGGATGTGCTCTATAGATCTCAAAGATGCATACTACCATATCAAAATGGCCACGGCGTCCAGAGATCATTTGCACTTCCGGCTGGGAGCCAGTCATTTCCAGTTTTGCGCTCTGCCCTTTGGTCTCACCTCAGCCCCCAGGGTGTTCACCAAATGCATGGCAGTAGTAGCGTCTCACTTGAGACAAAAGGGATTCTGGGTGTTTCCTTATCTAGATGACTGGCTCCTTTCTGCTACCACCAAGTGTCATCTTCTACAAGCCAGGGACTACGCCATCAATCTTTGCTCTTCACTAGTCATAACGGTGAATTTTGGAAAATCTGTCTTGTATCTTATTTATAGGAGCACAGCTAGACACTTCCCTGGCTCAAGTTACTCTCCCCCCATCAAGAGTGTCAGACCTCAGGCACCAAATTTCGCTCCTTCTTCACAACAACAGAGTCTCTGCACGACAAGTATTAAGAGTGCTAGGCTTGATGGCAGCATCCCTTCTTGTAGTTCCTTTAGGCAGAATGCACATGAGGATCCTTCAATGGATGCTATTCACCCAATGGTCATATCTACAACTTCCACTGTCTCACGAGATCTTGATCATGAATTATTGCAAGAAGGATCTCTTGTGGTGGATACACAGTCAAGAGCTAACACTAGGACGACCCTTTGTATTACCCAGTCCGGTAGCAACTCTAACCACGGACGCTTCTCTGATAGGGTGGGGGGGATTCTTTCAGGGACAAACAGTCCAAGGTCAATGGTCCAACATGGAGTACAATCTGCACATCAATGTTCTAGAGATGAGGGCAGTGTTTCTAGCATTGCAACACTTTCACAAGTCCTTACCTCGGGGAACAGTGACAGTTCAGACAGACAAAATGTCAGTGGTCTGGTACATAAACAAGCAAGGGGGAACCAGATCTTACCCGTTATGCAGAGAGGCCCTCAGAATTTGGCAATGGGCAAAGTCCACTGGACGCTTTCTGATAGCAATGCACATCCCGGGGATTTCCAACGTAATCACGGACAGGTTGAGCAGAGCCATCATGTTCCCTCACGAGTGGTCCCTCAAACTTCAAGTGGCGGAAGAGATCTTCCGCAGATGGGACCAGCCTTGCTGCGACCTGTTTGCATCCCCTTTGAATGCCAAATGCAGAAGCTATTTTGCCCTGTTACCCCCCCAGGGGGTGTCCCCAGGGACACACTGGTATATGATTGGCCCCCGGGTCTCCTTTATGCTTTTCCTCCTGTTCCATTAATTCCCAGGTTTTTGCAGAAAGCCAAACGTCTGGACAGGACCATAATACTGATAGCCCCATTCTGGCCTCGACAAATCTGGTTTCCCTTCCTTCAATCCCATCAAGTGGAGGAACCATGGATTCTGGACCCGAGCCAGATCTGTTGACACACGGAGTTCCTCACACCTTCCTCAAGTCCCTCAAACTGACAGCTTGGCTGCTCCGCTTCCCATCTTAGCCAGGTCAGAGTTACTATCTCCTGCAGTACAACAAATTATTGTATCTTCTCACAAACCATCTACAAGAAAATTGTACATCAGCAAATGGAACTGTTTTGTGCACTGGGCCTCCAAACAAGGTATAGATCCATTCGGGGCCCCAGTACACAAGATACTAGATTTCCTTTCCTCACTTTTTCAAGAAGGAGCATCAACATCCACTATAAGGGTTCAACTGGCCGCTATATCCAATTTTCATACTGGCAGTAAGGATGGTTCTCTTATGTCTCACAGGCTTTGTAAAGCCTTCATGAAAGG